>NW_028123550.1:0-454074 GCF_965194805.1 Balaenoptera borealis
AAACCTATGTATTGATATCTCTCTGTTAGTGTGTCAAGTGGGTGTAAAGCGGCATAAACACAGCAGTGAAAAGCAGCTAAACCCCATTATAAAAATAAATTACTTTGAAAAACCCGTGAAACAAAGACAGTGAAAGAGAGCGAAATTCTTACACAATGCGTTCAGGGGCTGTGATGCAACCTGGATTGACCATATCTAGACCCACAGCTGGATGAGACCTAAGGGTGGACACTGTTGCGGCTGAGAGGTTTGGTGAGGTTGGGTGAGCAAACGCAGACCCTTTAAAGTAATACTGCGTGGTACCCATCGCATGGGTCCCAAATCTCCAGGTTCAAGGGCATCTTCCTACATCGAATACATGCATGAGATACCCAGAAGATGGTACACCGTGTGATGGGGAAAGGTTTCTAAAACGCAACTCATTTCTCATTTGCTTGTGCCCGGGTTCGCCATTCCAGCCACTTTACTAGCAATCTCCCTCCTTGGAGCATCAGCACCTTTAACCTCCTGTTCCGTACAGGTTGCAATTTGTACTGAGGATGAACGGGAAGACGTGGAACCAATGAAAGACTAGCTCTTGGTGTTGGGACAGGCACAGGTCACTCTATTTTCCCATCAGGAAGAAGAATTAACCACAGGCTCAGCCTGCCCCCCAGAACCAGAACAGGGGCTGAAGCCATCCTGCGCTTTTGCGGCCAGCTCCCTAAAAAGCGAGTTGTAAACGGAGGTTCAGGGCACTGCAATTCACAAACCTGCAGAGTTATAAATGATAACTCTCGTCCACAAATATATTGAGGGAAGGCAAAGAATAGGATTTGAAATCAAGGCAGAATTGCAGGAAACAGATTTCAGGAGGTAGATTCGAATCGCCTTTAAAGCACATGAAAAGCGGCAAAACGTTGACAATGATGCCCTTGGCCAAAAAGGGCGTATGCGTTTTTCCCTGAATATATTCAGGAAAAAACGCATACGCCCTTTTTGGCCAACCAAGCAACCTGGAAAGGCAAATCAGCGCTACAAAGAAGTCTCGCTTCCCATCGGTTAAAAAGGCCATGCTGAAAAAAGTGTCAAAACCAGAAATGCAGGACAGGCCATGGAGAAATGGGAGCCTTGCTACACTGATGGGCGGGATGTAAATTGCCAACAGCCACTCTGGAGGAGAGTACGGTGTGTCCTGAAACATCTAAAAAACACAGCTTAGAGAGCATAGGGCACTTCCACTCATGGGGGTATAAATTGGGAAAATTAAAAATCAGCAAGACACAAGCACCCCAAAGTTTAGGACTGCTCTGTTGACAAGGACCTCCACTTCATTCCACCTTCAATATCCCAGGAAAGAGAAAAATGGATAAAGAAGTTGTGGTCGTTATGTACAATGGAATATCACTCAGCCATGAAATCAATGTCATAAGGCTAGTAGCAGCATGATGAGTGGATTTAGGTACGACGATTCTAAGTGAAATAAGTCACACAGAAAAGGACACTTCTCATAAAGTATCACTGATAGAGGGAATGTAAAAACCGTTACACTTGAACTGAATTACAAAACAGAACAGAGTCACACATGCAGAAAACACACTATGGCTGCTTAACGGGAAAGGTGAGGTGGGGTGATACATAAAACAAGGGTTTCAAATTAGCTCAGATACCGTTCCATAAAACCAATATGTAATAGACAAGACCTACTCCTTGCTCAGAGAACTGGACTCAACACGCCCTATTCACCGCACAAGAATATATCTGACTAGTAATAATCTTAAAACCTATGTATTGATATCTCTCTGTTAGTGTGTCAAGTGGGTGAAAAGCGGCATAAACACAGCAGTGAAAAGCAGCTAAACCCATTTATAAAAATAAATTACTTTGAAAAACCCATGAAACAAAGACAGTGAAAGAGATAGAAATTCTTACACAATGCGTTCACGGGCTGTGATGCAACCTGGATTGACCATATCTAGACCCACAGCTGGATGAGACATAAGGGTGGACACTCTTGGGGCTGAGAGGTTTGGTGAGGTTGGGTGAGCAAACGCAGACCCTTTAAAGTAATACTGCATGGTACCCATCGCATGGGTCCCAAATCGCCAGGTTCAAGGGCATCTTCCTACATCGAAAACATGCATGAGAAACCCAGAAGATGGTACACCGTGTGATGTGGAAAGGTTTCTAAAACGCACCTCATTTCTCATCTCCTTGTGCCCGGGTTCGCTATTCCAGCCACTTTACTAGCAATCTCCCTACTTGGAGCATCAGCACCTTTAACCTCCTGTTCCGTACAGGTTGCAATTTGTCCTGAGGATGAACGGGAAGACGTGGAACCAATGAGAGACTAGCTCTTGGTGTTGGGACAGGCACAGGTTACTCTATTTTCCCATCAGGAAGAAGAATTAACCACAGGCTCAGCCTGCCCCCCGGAACCAGAACAGGGCCTGAAGCCATCCTGCGCTTTTGCGGCCAGCTCCCTAAAAAGCGAGTTGTAAAATGGAGGTTCAGGGCACTGCAATTCACAAACCTGCAGAGTTATAAATGATAACTCTCATCCACAAATATATTGAGGGAAGGCAAAGAAGAGGATTTGAAATCAAGGCAGAATTGCAGGAAACAGATTTCAGGAGGTAGATTCGAATCGCCTTTAAAGCACATGAAAAGCGGCAAAACGTTGACAATGATGCCCTTGGCCAAAAAGGGCGTATGCGTTTTTTCCTGAATATATTCAGGAAAAAACGCATACGCCCTTTATGGCCAACCAAGCAACCTGGAAAGGCAAATCAGCGCTACAAAGAAGTCTCGCTTCCCATCGGTCAAAAGGGCCATGCTGAAAAAAGTGTCAAAACCAGAAATGCAGGACAGGCCATGGAGAAATGGGAGCCTTGCTACACTGATGGGCGGGATGTAAATTGTCAACAGCCACTCTGGAGAAGTGTACGGTGAGTCCTGAAACGTCTAAAAAGCAAAGCTTAGAGAGCATAGGGCACTTCCACTCATGGGGGTATAAATTGGGAAAATGAAAAATCAGCAAGACACAAGCACCCCAAAGTTTAGGGCTGCTCTGTTGACAAGGACCTCCACTTCATTCCACCTTCAATATCCCAGGAAAGAGAAAAATGGATAAAGAAGTTGTGGTCCTTATGTACAATGGAATATCACTCAGCCATGAAATCAATGTCATAAGGCTAGTAGCAGCATGATGAGTGGATTTAGGTACGACGATTCTAAGTGAAATAAGTCACACAGAAAAGGACACTTCTCATAAGGTATCACTGATAGAGGGAATGTAAAAACCGTTACACTTGAACTGAATTACAAAACAGAACAGAGTCACACATGCAGAAAACACACTATGGCTGCTTAACGGGAAAGGTGAGGTGGGGTGATACATAAAACAAGGGTTTCAAATTAGCTCAGATACCGTTCCATAAAACAAATATGTAATAGACAAGACCTACTCCTTGCTCAGAGAACTGGACTCAACACGCCCTCTTCACCGCACAAGAATATATCTGACTAGTAATAATCTTAAAACCTATGTATTGATATCTCTCTGTTAGTGTGTCAAGTGGGTGTAAAGCGGCATAAACACAGCAGTGAAAAGCAGCTAAACCCCATTATAAAAATAAATTACTTTGAAAAACCCGTGAAACAAAGACAGTGAAAGAGAGCGAAATTCTTACACAATGCGTTCAGGGGCTGTGATGCAACCTGGATTGACCATATCTAGACCCACAGCTGGATGAGACCTAAGGGTGGACACTGTTGCGGCTGAGAGGTTTGGTGAGGTTGGGTGAGCAAACGCAGACCCTTTAAAGTAATACTGCGTGGTACCCATCGCATGGGTCCCAAATCTCCAGGTTCAAGGGCATCTTCCTACATCGAAAACATGCATGAGATACCCAGAAGATGGTACACCGTGTGATGGGGAAAGGTTTCTAAAACGCAACTCATTTCTCATTTGCTTGTGCCCGGGTTCGCTATTCCAGCCACTTTACTAGCAATCTCCCTCCTTGGAGCATCAGCACCTTTAACCTCCTGTTCCGTACAGGTTGCAATTTGTACTGAGGATGAACGGGAAGACGTGGAACCAATGAGAGACTAGCTCTTGGTGTTGGGACAGGCACAGGTCACTCTATTTTCCCATCAGGAAGAAGAATTAACCACAGGCTCAGCCTGCCCCCCGGAACCAGAACAGGGGCTGAAGCCATCCTGCGCTTTTGCGGCCAGCTCCCTAAAAAGCGAGTTGTAAAATGGAGCTTCAGGGCACTGCAATTCACAAACCTGCAGAGTTATAAATGATAACTCTCACCCACAAATATATTGAGGGAAGGCAAAGAAGAGGATTTGAAATCAAGGCAGAATTGCAGGAAACAGATTTCAGGAGGTAGATTCGAATCGCCTTTAAAGCACATGAAAAGCGGCAAAACGTTGACAATGATGCCCTTGGCCAAAAAGGGCGTATGCGTTTTTTCCTGAATATATTCAGGAAAAAACGCATACGCCCTTTTTGGCCAACCAAGCAACCTGGAAAGGCAAATCAGCGCTACAAAGATGTCTCGCTTCCCATTGGTCAAAAGGGCCATGCTGAAAAAAGTGTCAAAACCAGAAATGCAGGACAGGCCATGGAGAAATGGGAGCCTTGCTACACTGATGGGCGGGATGTAAATTGTCAACAGCCACTCTGGAGAAGTGTACGGTGAGTCCTGAAACGTCTAAAAAGCAAAGCTTAGAGAGCATAGGGCACTTCCACTCATGGGGGTATAAATTGGGAAAATGAAAAATCAGCAAGACACAAGCACCCCAAAGTTTAGGGCTGCTCTGTTGACAAGGACCTCCACTTCATTCCACCTTCAATATCCCAGGAAAGAGAAAAATGGATAAAGAAGTTGTGGTCCTTATGTACAATGGAATATCACTCAGCCGTGAAATCAATGTCATAAGGCTAGTAGCAGCATGATGAGTGGATTTAGGTACGATGACTCTAAGTGAAATAAGTCACACAGCAAAGGACACTTCTCATAAGGTATCACTTATAGAGGGAATGTAAAAACCGTTACACTTGAACTGAATTACAAAACAGAACAGAGTCACACATGCAGAAAACACACTATGGCTGCTTAACGGGAAAGGTGAGGTGGGGTGATACATAAAACAAGGGTTTCAAATTAGCTCAGATACCGTTCCATAAACCCAATATGTAATAGACAAGACCTACTCCTTGCTCAGAGAACTGGACTCAACACGCCCTATTCACCGCACAAGAATATATCTGACTAGTAATAATCTTAAAACCTATGTATTGATATCTCTCTGTTAGTGTGTCAAGTGGGTAAAAAGCGGCATAAACACAGCAGTGAAAAGCAGCTAAACCCCATTATAAAAATAAATTACTTTGAAAAACCCATGAAACAAAGACAGTGAAAGAGAGAGAAATTCTTACACAATGCGTTCAGGGGCTGTGATGCAACCTGGATTGACCATATCTAGACCCACAGCTGGATGAGACCTAAGGGTGGACACTGTTGCGGCTGAGAGGTTTGGTGAGGTTGGGTGAGCAAACGCAGACCCTTTAAAGTAATACTGCGTGGTACCCATCGCATGGGTCCCAAATCTCCAGGTTCAAGGGCATCTTCCTACATCGAAAACATGCATGAGATACCCAGAAGATGGTACACTGTGTGATGGGGAAAGGTTTCTAAAACGCACCTCATTTCTCATCTGCTTGTGCCCGGGTTCGCCATTCCAGCCACTTTACTAGCAATCTCCCTCCTTGGAGCATCAGCACCTTTAACCTCCTGTTCCGTACAGGTTGCAATTTGTACTGAGGATGAACGGGAAGACGTGGAACCAATGAAAGACTAGCTCTTGGTGTTGGGACAGGCACAGGTCACTCTATTTTCCCATCAGGAAGAAGAATTAACCACAGGCTCAGCCTGCCCCCCGGAACCAGAACAGGGCCTGAAGCCATCCTGCGCTTTTGCGGCCAGCTCCCTAAAAAGCGAGTTGTAAAATGGAGGTTCAGGGCACTGCAATTCACAAACCTGCAGAGTTATAAATGATAACTCTCATCCACAAATATATTGAGGGAAGGCAAAGAAGAGGATTTGAAATCAAGGCAGAATTGCAGGAAACAGATTTCAGGAGGTAGATTCGAATCGCCTTTAAAGCACATGAAAAGCGGCAAAACGTTGACAATGATGCCCTTGGCCAAAAAGGGCGTATGCGTTTTTTCCTGAATATATTCAGGAAAAAACGCATACGCCCTTTTTGGCCAACCAAGCAACCTGGAAAGGCAAATCAGCGCTACAAAGAAGTCTCGCTTCCCATCGGTCAAAAGGGCCATGCTGAAAAAAGTGTCAAAACCAGAAATGCAGGACAGGCCATGGAGAAATGGGAGCCTTGCTACACTGATGGGCGGGATGTAAATTGTCAACAGCCACTCTGGAGAAGTGTACGGTGAGTCCTGAAACGTCTAAAAAGCAAAGCTTAGAGAGCATAGGGCACTTCCACTCATGGGGGTATAAATTGGGAAAATGAAAAATCAGCAAGACACAAGCACCCCAAAGTTTAGGGCTGCTCTGTTGACAAGGACCTCCACTTCATTCCACCTTCAATATCCCAGGAAAGAGAAAAATGGATAAAGAAGTTTTGGTCCTTATGTACAATGGAATATCACTCAGCCATGAAATCAATGTCCTAAGGCTAGTAGCAGCATGATGAGTGGATTTAGGTACGACGATTCTAAGTGAAATAAGTCACACAGAAAAGGACACTTCTCATAAGTTATCACTGATAGAGGGAATGTAAAAACCGTTACACTTGAACTGAATTACAAAACAGAACAGAGTCACACATGCAGAAAACACACTATGGCTGCTTAACGGGAAAGGTGAGGTGGGGTGATACATAAAACAAGGGTTTCAAATTAGCTCAGATACCGTTCCATAAAACCAATATGTAATAGACAAGACCTACTCCTTGCTCAGAGAACTGGACTCAACACGCCCTATTCACCGCACAAGAATATATCTGACTAGTAATAATCTTAAAACCTATGTATTGATATCTCTCTGTTAGTGTGTCAAGTGGGTGTAAAGCGGCATAAACACAGCAGTGAAAAGCAGCTAAACCCCATTATAAAAATAAATTACTTTGAAAAACCCGTGAAACAAAGACAGTGAAAGAGAGCGAAATTCTTACACAATGCGTTCAGGGGCTGTGATGCAACCTGGATTGACCATATCTAGACCCACAGCTGGATGAGACCTAAGGGTGGACACTGTTGCGGCTGAGAGGTTTGGTGAGGTTGGGTGAGCAAACGCAGACCCTTTAAAGTAATACTGCGTGGTACCCATCGCATGGGTCCCAAATCTCCAGGTTCAAGGGCATCTTCCTACATCGAAAACATGCATGATATACCCAGAAGATGGTACACCGTGTGATGGGGAAAGGTTTCTAAAACACACCTCATTTCTCATTTGCTTGTGCCCGGGTTCGCCATTCCAGCCACTTTACTAGCAATCTCCCTCCTTGGAGCATCAGCACCTTTAACCTCCTGTTCCGTACAGGTTGCAATTTGTACTGAGGATGAACGGGAAGACGTGGAACCAATGAAAGACTAGCTCTTGGTGTTGGGACAGGCACAGGTCACTCTATTTTCCCATCAGGAAGAAGAATTAACCACAGGCTCAGCCTGCCCCCCGGAACCAGAACAGGGCCTGAAGCCATCCTGCGCTTTTGCGGCCAGCTCCCTAAAAAGCGAGTTGTAAAATGGAGGTTCAGGGCACTGCAATTCACAAACCTGCAGAGTTATAAATGATAACTCTCACCCACAAATATATTGAGGGAAGGCAAAGAAGAGGATTTGAAATCAAGGCAGAATTGCAGGAAACAGATTTCAGGAGGTAGATTCGAATCGCCTTTAAAGCACATGAAAAGCGGCAAAACGTTGACAATGATGCCCTTGGCCAAAAAGGGCGTATGCGTTTTTTCCTGAATATATTCAGGAAAAAACGCATACGCCCTTTTTGGCCAACCAAGCAACCTGGAAAGGCAAATCAGCGCTACAAAGATGTCTCGCTTCCCATTGGTCAAAAGGGCCATGCTGAAAAAAGTGTCAAAACCAGAAATGCAGGACAGGCCATGGAGAAATGGGAGCCTTGCTACACTGATGGGCGGGATGTAAATTGCCAAAAGCCACTCTGGAGAAGTGTACGGTGAGTCCTGAAACGTCGAAAAAGCAAAGCTTAGAGAGCATAGGGCACTTCCACTCATGGGGGTATAAATTGGGAAAATGAAAAATCAGCAAGACACAAGCACCCCAAAGTTTAGGGCTGCTCTCTTGACAAGGACCTCCACTTCATTCCACCTTCAATATCCCAGGAAAGAGAAAAATGGATAAAGAAGTTGTGGTCCTTATGTACAATGGAATATCACTCAGCCGTGAAATCAATGTCATAAGGCTAGTAGCAGCATGATGAGTGGATTTAGGTACGACGACTCTAAGTGAAATAAGTCACACAGCAAAGGACACTTCTCATAAGGTATCACTTACAGAGGGAATGTAAAAACCGTTACTCTTGAACTGAATTACAAAACAGAACAGAGTCACACATGCAGAAAACACACTATGGCTGCTTAACGGGAAAGGTGAGGTGGGGTGATACATAAAACAAGGGTTTCAAATTAGCTCAGATACCGTTCCATAAACCCAATATGTAATAGACAAGACCTACTCCTTGCTCAGAGAACTGGACTCAACACGCCCTATTCACCGCACAAGAATATATCTGACTAGTAATAATCTTAAAACCTATGTATTGATATCTCTCTGTTAGTGTGTCAAGTGGGTAAAAAGCGGCATAAACACAGCAGTGAAAAGCAGCTAAACCCCATTATAAAAATAAATTACTTTGAAAAACCCATGAAACAAAGACAGTGAAAGAGAGAGAAATTCTTACACAATGCGTTCAGGGGCTGTGATGCAACCTGGATTGACCATATCTAGACCCACAGCTGGATGAGACCTAAGGGTGGACACTGTTGCGGCTGAGAGGTTTGGTGAGGTTGGGTGAGCAAACGCAGACCCTTTAAAGTAATACTGCGTGGTACCCATCGCATGGGTCCCAAATCTCCAGGTTCAAGGGCATCTTCCTACATCGAAAACATGCATGAGATACCCAGAAGATGGTACACTGTGTGATGGGGAAAGGTTTCTAAAACGCACCTCATTTCTCATCTGCTTGTGCCCGGGTTCGCCATTCCAGCCACTTTACTAGCAATCTCCCTCCTTGGAGCATCAGCACCTTTAACCTCCTGTTCCGTACAGGTTGCAATTTGTACTGAGGATGAACGGGAAGACGTGGAACCAATGAAAGACTAGCTCTTGGTGTTGGGACAGGCACAGGTCACTCTATTTTCCCATCAGGAAGAAGAATTAACCACAGGCTCAGCCTGCCCCCCGGAACCAGAACAGGGCCTGAAGCCATCCTGCGCTTTTGCGGCCAGCTCCCTAAAAAGCGAGTTGTAAAATGGAGGTTCAGGGCACTGCAATTCACAAACCTGCAGAGTTATAAATGATAACTCTCATCCACAAATATATTGAGGGAAGGCAAAGAAGAGGATTTGAAATCAAGGCAGAATTGCAGGAAACAGATTTCAGGAGGTAGATTCGAATCGCCTTTAAAGCACATGAAAAGCGGCAAAACGTTGACAATGATGCCCTTGGCCAGAAAGGGCGTATGCGTTTTTTCCTGAATATATTCAGGAAAAAACGCATACGCCCTTTTTGGCCAACCAAGCAACCTGGAAAGGCAAATCAGCGCTACAAAGAAGTCTCGCTTCCCATCGGTCAAAAGGGCCATGCTGAAAAAAGTGTCAAAACCAGAAATGCAGGACAGGCCATGGAGAAATGGGAGCCTTGCTACACTGATGGGCGGGATGTAAATTGTCAACAGCCACTCTGGAGAAGTGTACGGTGAGTCCTGAAACGTCTAAAAAGCAAAGCTTAGAGAGCATAGGGCACTTCCACTCATGGGGGTATAAATTGGGAAAATGAAAAATCAGCAAGACACAAGCACCCCAAAGTTTAGGGCTGCTCTGTTGACAAGGACCTCCACTTCATTCCACCTTCAATATCCCAGGAAAGAGAAAAATGGATAAAGAAGTTGTGGTCCTTATGTACAATGGAATATCACTCAGCCATGAAATCAATGTCCTAAGGCTAGTAGCAGCATGATGAGTGGATTTAGGTACGACGATTCTAAGTGAAATAAGTCACACAGAAAAGGACACTTCTCATAAGGTATCACTGATAGAGGGAATGTAAAAACCGTTACACTTGAACTGAATCAGAAAACAGAACAGAGTCACACATGCAGAAAACACACTATGGCTGCTTAACGGGAAAGGTGAGGTGGGGTGATACATAAAACAAGGGTTTCAAATTAGCTCAGATACCGTTCCATAAAACCAATATGTAATAGACAAGACCTACTCCTTGCTCAGAGAACTGGACTCAACACGCCCTATTCACCGCACAAGAATATATCTGACTAGTAATAATCTTAAAACCTATGTATTGATATCTCTCTGTTAGTGTGTCAAGTGGGTGTAAAGCGGCATAAACACAGCAGTGAAAAGCAGCTAAACCCCATTATAAAAATAAATTACTTTGAAAAACCCGTGAAACAAAGACAGTGAAAGAGAGAGAAATTCTTACACAATGCGTTCAGGGGCTGTGATGCAACCTGGATTGACCATATCTAGACCCACAGCTGGATGAGACCTAAGGGTGGACACTGTTGCGGCTGAGAGGTTTGGTGAGGTTGGGTGAGCAAACGCAGACCCTTTAAAGTAATACTGCGTGGTACCCATCGCATGGGTCCCAAATCTCCAGGTTCAAGGGCATCTTCCTACATCGAAAACATGCATGAGATACCCAGAAGATGGTACACCGTGTGATGGGGAAAGGTTTCTAAAACGCAACTCATTTCTCATTTGCTTGTGCCCGGGTTCGCCATTCCAGCCACTTTACTAGCAATCTCCCTCCTTGGAGCATCAGCACCTTTAACCTCCTGTTCCGTACAGGTTGCAATTTGTACTGAGGATGAACGGGAAGACGTGGAACCAATGAAAGACTAGCTCTTGGTGTTGGGACAGGCACAGGTCACTCTATTTTCCCATCAGGAAGAAGAATTAACCACAGGCTCAGCCTGCCCCCCGGAACCAGAACAGGGGCTGAAGCCATCCTGCGCTTTTGCGGCCACCTCCCTAAAAAGCGAGTTGTAAAATGGAGGTTCAGGGCACTGCAATTCACAAACCTGCAGAGTTATAAATGATAACTCTCATCCACAAATATATTGAGGGAAGGCAAAGAAGAGGATTTGAAATCAAGGCAGAATTGCAGGAAACAGATTTCAGGAGGTAGACTCGAATCGCCTTTAAAGCACATGAAAAGCTGCAAAACGTTGACAATGATGCCCTTGGCCAGAAAGGGCGTATGCGTTTTTTCCTGAATATATTCAGGAAAAAACGCATACGCCCTTTTTGGCCAACCAAGCAACCTGGAAAGGCAAATCAGCGCTACAAAGAAGTCTCGCTTCCCATCGGTCAAAAGGGCCATGCTGAAAAAAGTGTCAAAACCAGAAATGCAGGACAGGCCATGGAGAAATGGGAGCCTTGCTACACTGATGGGCGGGATGTAAATTGTCAACAGCCACTCTGGAGAAGTGTACGGTGAGTCCTGAAACGTCTAAAAAGCAAAGCTTAGAGAGCATAGGGCACTTCCACTCATGGGGGTATAAATTGGGAAAATGAAAAATCAGCAAGACACAAGCACCCCAAAGTTTAGGGCTGCTCTGTTGACAAGGACCTCCACTTCATTCCACCTTCAATATCCCAGGAAAGAGAAAAATGGATAAAGAAGTTGTGGTCCTTATGTACAATGGAATATCACTCAGCCATGAAATCAATGTCATAAGGCTAGTAGCAGCATGATGAGTGGATTTAGGTACGACGATTCTAAGTGAAATAAGTCACACAGAAAAGGACACTTCTCATAAAGTATCACTGATAGAGGGAATGTAAAAACCGTTACACTTGAACTGAATTACAAAACAGAACAGAGTCACACATGCAGAAAACACACTATGGCTGCTTAACGGGAAAGGTGAGGTGGGGTGATGCATAAAACAAGGGTTTCAAATTAGCTCAGATACCGTTCCATAAAACCAATATGTAATAGACAAGACCTACTCCTTGCTCAGAGAACTGGACTCAACACGCCCTATTCACCACACAAGAATATATCTGACTAGTAATAATCTTAAAACCTATGTATTGATATCTCTCTGTTAGTGTGTCAAGTGGGTGAAAAGCGGCATAAACACAGCAGTGAAAAGCAGCTAAACCCATTTATAAAAATAAATTACTTTGAAAAACCCATGAAACAAAGACAGTGAAAGAGATAGAAATTCTTACACAATTCGTCCACGGGCTGTGATGCAACCTGGATTGACCATATCTAGACCCACAGCTGGATGAGACATAAGGGTGGACACTCTTGGGGCTGAGAGGTTTGGTGAGGTTGGGTGAGCAAACGCAGACCCTTTAAAGTAATACTGCATGGTACCCATCGCATGGGTCCCAAATCGCCAGGTTCAAGGGCATCTTCCTACATCGAAAACATGCATGAGAAACCCAGAAGATGGTACACCGTGTGATGTGGAAAGGTTTCTAAAACGCACCTCATTTCTCATCTCCTTGTGCCCGGGTTCGCTATTCCAGCCGCTTTACTAGCAATCTCCCTACTTGGAGCATCAGCACCTTTAATCTCCTGTTCCGTACAGGTTGCAAATTGTCCTGAGGATAAACGGGAAGACGTGGAACCAACGAGAGACTAGCTCTTGGTGTTGGGACAGGCACAGGTCACTCTATTTTCCCATCAGGAAGAAGAATTAACCACAGGCTCAGCCTGCCCCCCGGAACCAGAACCGGGCCTGAAGCCATCCTGCGCTTTTGCGGCCAGCTCCCTAAAAAGCGAGTTGTAAAATGGAGGTTCAGGGCACTGCAATTCACAAACCTGCAGAGTTATAAATGATAACTCTCATCCACAAATATATTGAGGGAAGGCAAAGAAGAGGATTTGAAATCAAGGCAGAATTGCAGGAAACAGATTTCAGGAGGTAGATTCGAATCGCCCTTAAAACACATGAAAAGCGGCAAAACGTTGACAATGATGCCCTTGGCCAAAAAGGGCGTATGCGTTTTTTCCTGAATATATTCAGGAAAAAACGCATACGCCCTTTTTGGCCAACCAAGCAACCTGGAAAGGCAAATCAGCGCTACAAATATGTCTCGCTTCCCATTGGTCAAAAGGGCCATGCTGAAAAAAGTGTCAAAACCAGAAATGCAGGACAGGCCATGGAGAAATGGGAGCCTTGCTACACTGATGGGCGGGATGTAAATTGTCAACAGCCACTCTGGAGAAGTGTAGGGTGAGTCCTGAAACGTCTAAAAAGCAAAGCTTAGAGAGCATAGGGCACTTCCACTCATGGGGGTATAAATTGGGAAAATGAAAAATCAGCAAGACACAAGCACCCCAAAGTTTAGGGCTGCTCACTTGACAAGGACCTCCACTTCATTCCACCTTCAATATCCCAGGAAAGAGAAAACTGGATAAAGAAGTTGTGGTCCTTATGTACAATGGAATATCACTCAGCCGTGAAATCAATGTCATAAGGCTAGTAGCAGCATGATGAGTGGATTTAGGTACGATGACTCTAAGTGAAATAAGTCACACAGCAAAGGACACTTCTCATAAGGTATCACTTATAGAGGGAATGTAAAAACCGTTACACTTGAACTGAATTACAAAACAGAACAGAGTCACACATGCAGAAAACACACTGTGGCTGCTTAACGGGAAAGGTGAGGTGGGGTGATACATAAAACAAGGGTTTCAAATTAGCTCAGATACCGTTCCATAAACCCAATATGTAATAGACAAGACCTACTCCTTGCTCAGAGAACTGGACTCAACACGCCCTATTCACCGCACAAGAATATATCTGACTAGTAATAATCTTAAAACCTATGTATTGATATCTCTCTGTTAGTGTGTCAAGTGGGTAAAAAGCGGCATAAACACAGCAGTGAAAAGCAGCTAAACCCCATTATAAAAATAAATTACTTTGAAAAACCCATGAAACAAAGACAGTGAAAGAGAGAGAAATTCTTACACAATGCGTTCAGGGGCTGTGATGCAACCTGGATTGACCATATCTAGACCCACAGCTGGATGAGACCTAAGGGTGGACACTGTTGCGGCTGAGAGGTTTGGTGAGGTTGGGTGAGCAAACGCAGACCCTTTAAAGTAATACTGCGTGGTACCCATCGCATGGGTCCCAAATCTCCAGGTTCAAGGGCATCTTCCTACATCGAAAACATGCATGAGATACCCAGAAGATGGTACACTGTGTGATGGGGAAAGGTTTCTAAAACGCACCTCATTTCTCATCTGCTTGTGCCCGGGTTCGCCATTCCAGCCACTTTACTAGCAATCTCCCTCCTTGGAGCATCAGCACCTTTAACCTCCTGTTCCGTACAGGTTGCAATTTGTACTGAGGATGAACGGGAAGACGTGGAACTAATGAAAGACTAGCTCTTGGTGTTGGGACAGGCACAGGTCACTCTATTTTCCCATCAGGAAGAAGAATTAACCACAGGCTCAGCCTGCCCCCCGGAACCAGAACAGGGCCTGAAGCCATCCTGCGCTTTTGCGGCCAGCTCCCTAAAAAGCGAGTTGTAAAATGGAGGTTCAGGGCACTGCAATTCACAAACCTGCAGAGTTATAAATGATAACTCTCATCCACAAATATATTGAGGGAAGGCAAAGAAGAGGATTTGAAATCAAGGCAGAATTGCAGGAAACAGATTTCAGGAGGTAGATTCGAATCGCCTTTAAAGCACATGAAAAGCGGCAAAACGTTGACAATGATGCCCTTGGCCAAAAAGGGCGTATGCGTTTTTTCCTGAATATATTCAGGAAAAAACGCATACGCCCTTTTTGGCCAACCAAGCAACCTGGAAAGGCAAATCAGCGCTACAAAGAAGTCTCGCTTCCCATCGGTCAAAAGGGCCATGCTGAAAAAAGTGTCAAAACCAGAAATGCAGGACAGGCCATGGAGAAATGGGAGCCTTGCTACACTGATGGGCGGGATGTAAATTGTCAACAGCCACTCTGGAGAAGTGTACGGTGAGTCCTGAAACGTCTAAAAAGCAAAGCTTAGAGAGCATAGGGCACTTCCACTCATGGGGGTATAAATTGGGAAAATGAAAAATCAGCAAGACACAAGCACCCCAAAGTTTAGGGCTGCTCTGTTGACAAGGACCTCCACTTCATTCCACCTTCAATATCCCAGGAAAGAGAAAAATGGATAAAGAAGTTTTGGTCCTTATGTACAATGGAATATCACTCAGCCATGAAATCAATGTCCTAAGGCTAGTAGCAGCATGATGAGTGGATTTAGGTACGACGATTCTAAGTGAAATAAGTCACACAGAAAAGGACACTTCTCATAAGTTATCACTGATAGAGGGAATGTAAAAACCGTTACACTTGAACTGAATTACAAAACAGAACAGAGTCACACATGCAGAAAACACACTATGGCTGCTTAACGGGAAAGGTGAGGTGGGGTGATACATAAAACAAGGGTTTCAAATTAGCTCAGATACCGTTCCATAAAACCAATATGTAATAGACAAGACCTACTCCTTGCTCAGAGAACTGGACTCAACACGCCCTATTCACCGCACAAGAATATATCTGACTAGTAATAATCTTAAAACCTATGTATTGATATCTCTCTGTTAGTGTGTCAAGTGGGTGTAAAGCGGCATAAACACAGCAGTGAAAAGCAGCTAAACCCCATTATAAAAATAAATTACTTTGAAAAACCCGTGAAACAAAGACAGTGAAAGAGAGCGAAATTCTTACACAATGCGTTCAGGGGCTGTGATGCAACCTGGATTGACCATATCTAGACCCACAGCTGGATGAGACCTAAGGGTGGACACTGTTGCGGCTGAGAGGTTTGGTGAGGTTGGGTGAGCAAACGCAGACCCTTTAAAGTAATACTGCGTGGTACCCATCGCATGGGTCCCAAATCTCCAGGTTCAAGGGCATCTTCCTACATCGAAAACATGCATGATATACCCAGAAGATGGTACACCGTGTGATGGGGAAAGGTTTCTAAAACACACCTCATTTCTCATTTGCTTGTGCCCGGGTTCGCCATTCCAGCCACTTTACTAGCAATCTCCCTCCTTGGAGCATCAGCACCTTTAACCTCCTGTTCCGTACAGGTTGCAATTTGTACTGAGGATGAACGGGAAGACGTGGAACCAATGAAAGACTAGCTCTTGGTGTTGGGACAGGCACAGGTCACTCTATTTTCCCATCAGGAAGAAGAATTAACCACAGGCTCAGCCTGCCCCCCGGAACCAGAACAGGGCCTGAAGCCATCCTGCGCTTTTGCGGCCAGCTCCCTAAAAAGCGAGTTGTAAAATGGAGGTTCAGGGCACTGCAATTCACAAACCTGCAGAGTTATAAATGATAACTCTCACCCACAAATATATTGAGGGAAGGCAAAGAAGAGGATTTGAAATCAAGGCAGAATTGCAGGAAACAGATTTCAGGAGGTAGATTCGAATCGCCTTTAAAGCACATGAAAAGCGGCAAAACGTTGACAATGATGCCCTTGGCCAAAAAGGGCGTATGCGTTTTTTCCTGAATATATTCAGGAAAAAACGCATACGCCCTTTTTGGCCAACCAAGCAACCTGGAAAGGCAAATCAGCGCTACAAAGATGTCTCGCTTCCCATTGGTCAAAAGGGCCATGCTGAAAAAAGTGTCAAAACCAGAAATGCAGGACAGGCCATGGAGAAATGGGAGCCTTGCTACACTGATGGGCGGGATGTAAATTGCCAAAAGCCACTCTGGAGAAGTGTACGGTGAGTCCTGAAACGTCGAAAAAGCAAAGCTTAGAGAGCATAGGGCACTTCCACTCATGGGGGTATAAATTGGGAAAATGAAAAATCAGCAAGACACAAGCACCCCAAAGTTTAGGGCTGCTCTCTTGACAAGGACCTCCACTTCATTCCACCTTCAATATCCCAGGAAAGAGAAAAATGGATAAAGAAGTTGTGGTCCTTATGTACAATGGAATATCACTCAGCCGTGAAATCAATGTCATAAGGCTAGTAGCAGCATGATGAGTGGATTTAGGTACGACGACTCTAAGTGAAATAAGTCACACAGCAAAGGACACTTCTCATAAGGTATCACTTACAGAGGGAATGTAAAAACCGTTACTCTTGAACTGAATTACAAAACAGAACAGAGTCACACATGCAGAAAACACACTATGGCTGCTTAACGGGAAAGGTGAGGTGGGGTGATACATAAAACAAGGGTTTCAAATTAGCTCAGATACCGTTCCATAAACCCAATATGTAATAGACAAGACCTACTCCTTGCTCAGAGAACTGGACTCAACACGCCCTATTCACCGCACAAGAATATATCTGACTAGTAATAATCTTAAAACCTATGTATTGATATCTCTCTGTTAGTGTGTCAAGTGGGTAAAAAGCGGCATAAACACAGCAGTGAAAAGCAGCTAAACCCCATTATAAAAATAAATTACTTTGAAAAACCCATGAAACAAAGACAGTGAAAGAGAGAGAAATTCTTACACAATGCGTTCAGGGGCTGTGATGCAACCTGGATTGACCATATCTAGACCCACAGCTGGATGAGACCTAAGGGTGGACACTGTTGCGGCTGAGAGGTTTGGTGAGGTTGGGTGAGCAAACGCAGACCCTTTAAAGTAATACTGCGTGGTACCCATCGCATGGGTCCCAAATCTCCAGGTTCAAGGGCATCTTCCTACATCGAAAACATGCATGAGATACCCAGAAGATGGTACACTGTGTGATGGGGAAAGGTTTCTAAAACGCACCTCATTTCTCATCTGCTTGTGCCCGGGTTCGCCATTCCAGCCACTTTACTAGCAATCTCCCTCCTTGGAGCATCAGCACCTTTAACCTCCTGTTCCGTACAGGTTGCAATTTGTACTGAGGATGAACGGGAAGACGTGGAACCAATGAAAGACTAGCTCTTGGTGTTGGGACAGGCACAGGTCACTCTATTTTCCCATCAGGAAGAAGAATTAACCACAGGCTCAGCCTGCCCCCCGGAACCAGAACAGGGCCTGAAGCCATCCTGCGCTTTTGCGGCCAGCTCCCTAAAAAGCGAGTTGTAAAATGGAGGTTCAGGGCACTGCAATTCACAAACCTGCAGAGTTATAAATGATAACTCTCATCCACAAATATATTGAGGGAAGGCAAAGAAGAGGATTTGAAATCAAGGCAGAATTGCAGGAAACAGATTTCAGGAGGTAGATTCGAATCGCCTTTAAAGCACATGAAAAGCGGCAAAACGTTGACAATGATGCCCTTGGCCAGAAAGGGCGTATGCGTTTTTTCCTGAATATATTCAGGAAAAAACGCATACGCCCTTTTTGGCCAACCAAGCAACCTGGAAAGGCAAATCAGCGCTACAAAGAAGTCTCGCTTCCCATCGGTCAAAAGGGCCATGCTGAAAAAAGTGTCAAAACCAGAAATGCAGGACAGGCCATGGAGAAATGGGAGCCTTGCTACACTGATGGGCGGGATGTAAATTGTCAACAGCCACTCTGGAGAAGTGTACGGTGACTCCTGAAACGTCTAAAAAGCAAAGCTTAGAGAGCATAGGGCACTTCCACTCATGGGGGTATAAATTGGGAAAATGAAAAATCAGCAAGACACAAGCACCCCAAAGTTTAGGGCTGCTCTGTTGACAAGGACCTCCACTTCATTCCACCTTCAATATCCCAGGAAAGAGAAAAATGGATAAAGAAGTTGTGGTCCTTATGTACAATGGAATATCACTCAGCCATGAAATCAATGTCCTAAGGCTAGTAGCAGCATGATGAGTGGATTTAGGTACGACGATTCTAAGTGAAATAAGTCACACAGAAAAGGACACTTCTCATAAGGTATCACTGATAGAGGGAATGTAAAAACCGTTACACTTGAACTGAATCAGAAAACAGAACAGAGTCACACATGCAGAAAACACACTATGGCTGCTTAACGGGAAAGGTGAGGTGGGGTGATACATAAAACAAGGGTTTCAAATTAGCTCAGATACCGTTCCATAAAACCAATATGTAATAGACAAGACCTACTCCTTGCTCAGAGAACTGGACTCAACACGCCCTATTCACCGCACAAGAATATATCTGACTAGTAATAATCTTAAAACCTATGTATTGATATCTCTCTGTTAGTGTGTCAAGTGGGTGTAAAGCGGCATAAACACAGCAGTGAAAAGCAGCTAAACCCCATTATAAAAATAAATTACTTTGAAAAACCCGTGAAACAAAGACAGTGAAAGAGAGAGAAATTCTTACACAATGCGTTCAGGGGCTGTGATGCAACCTGGATTGACCATATCTAGACCCACAGCTGGATGAGACCTAAGGGTGGACACTGTTGCGGCTGAGAGGTTTGGTGAGGTTGGGTGAGCAAACGCAGACCCTTTAAAGTAATACTGCGTGGTACCCATCGCATGGGTCCCAAATCTCCAGGTTCAAGGGCATCTTCCTACATCGAAAACATGCATGAGATACCCAGAAGATGGTACACCGTGTGATGGGGAAAGGTTTCTAAAACGCAACTCATTTCTCATTTGCTTGTGCCCGGGTTCGCCATTCCAGCCACTTTACTAGCAATCTCCCTCCTTGGAGCATCAGCACCTTTAACCTCCTGTTCCGTACAGGTTGCAATTTGTACTGAGGATGAACGGGAAGACGTGGAACCAATGAAAGACTAGCTCTTGGTGTTGGGACAGGCACAGGTCACTCTATTTTCCCATCAGGAAGAAGAATTAACCACAGGCTCAGCCTGCCCCCCGGAACCAGAACAGGGGCTGAAGCCATCCTGCGCTTTTGCGGCCACCTCCCTAAAAAGCGAGTTGTAAAATGGAGGTTCAGGGCACTGCAATTCACAAACCTGCAGAGTTATAAATGATAACTCTCATCCACAAATATATTGAGGGAAGGCAAAGAAGAGGATTTGAAATCAAGGCAGAATTGCAGGAAACAGATTTCAGGAGGTAGACTCGAATCGCCTTTAAAGCACATGAAAAGCTGCAAAACGTTGACAATGATGCCCTTGGCCAGAAAGGGCGTATGCGTTTTTTCCTGAATATATTCAGGAAAAAACGCATACGCCCTTTTTGGCCAACCAAGCAACCTGGAAAGGCAAATCAGCGCTACAAAGAAGTCTCGCTTCCCATCGGTCAAAAGGGCCATGCTGAAAAAAGTGTCAAAACCAGAAATGCAGGACAGGCCATGGAGAAATGGGAGCCTTGCTACACTGATGGGCGGGATGTAAATTGTCAACAGCCACTCTGGAGAAGTGTACGGTGAGTCCTGAAACGTCTAAAAAGCAAAGCTTAGAGAGCATAGGGCACTTCCACTCATGGGGGTATAAATTGGGAAAATGAAAAATCAGCAAGACACAAGCACCCCAAAGTTTAGGGCTGCTCTGTTGACAAGGACCTCCACTTCATTCCACCTTCAATATCCCAGGAAAGAGAAAAATGGATAAAGAAGTTGTGGTCCTTATGTACAATGGAATATCACTCAGCCATGAAATCAATGTCATAAGGCTAGTAGCAGCATGATGAGTGGATTTAGGTACGACGATTCTAAGTGAAATAAGTCACACAGAAAAGGACACTTCTCATAAAGTATCACTGATAGAGGGAATGTAAAAACCGTTACACTTGAACTGAATTACAAAACAGAACAGAGTCACACATGCAGAAAACACACTATGGCTGCTTAACGGGAAAGGTGAGGTGGGGTGATGCATAAAACAAGGGTTTCAAATTAGCTCAGATACCGTTCCATAAAACCAATATGTAATAGACAAGACCTACTCCTTGCTCAGAGAACTGGACTCAACACGCCCTATTCACCACACAAGAATATATCTGACTAGTAATAATCTTAAAACCTATGTATTGATATCTCTCTGTTAGTGTGTCAAGTGGGTGAAAAGCGGCATAAACACAGCAGTGAAAAGCAGCTAAACCCATTTATAAAAATAAATTACTTTGAAAAACCCATGAAACAAAGACAGTGAAAGAGATAGAAATTCTTACACAATTCGTCCACGGGCTGTGATGCAACCTGGATTGACCATATCTAGACCCACAGCTGGATGAGACATAAGGGTGGACACTCTTGGGGCTGAGAGGTTTGGTGAGGTTGGGTGAGCAAACGCAGACCCTTTAAAGTAATACTGCATGGTACCCATCGCATGGGTCCCAAATCGCCAGGTTCAAGGGCATCTTCCTACATCGAAAACATGCATGAGAAACCCAGAAGATGGTACACCGTGTGATGTGGAAAGGTTTCTAAAACGCACCTCATTTCTCATCTCCTTGTGCCCGGGTTCGCTATTCCAGCCGCTTTACTAGCAATCTCCCTACTTGGAGCATCAGCACCTTTAATCTCCTGTTCCGTACAGGTTGCAAATTGTCCTGAGGATAAACGGGAAGACGTGGAACCAACGAGAGACTAGCTCTTGGTGTTGGGACAGGCACAGGTCACTCTATTTTCCCATCAGGAAGAAGAATTAACCACAGGCTCAGCCTGCCCCCCGGAACCAGAACCGGGCCTGAAGCCATCCTGCGCTTTTGCGGCCAGCTCCCTAAAAAGCGAGTTGTAAAATGGAGGTTCAGGGCACTGCAATTCACAAACCTGCAGAGTTATAAATGATAACTCTCATCCACAAATATATTGAGGGAAGGCAAAGAAGAGGATTTGAAATCAAGGCAGAATTGCAGGAAACAGATTTCAGGAGGTAGATTCGAATCGCCCTTAAAACACATGAAAAGCGGCAAAACGTTGACAATGATGCCCTTGGCCAAAAAGGGCGTATGCGTTTTTTCCTGAATATATTCAGGAAAAAACGCATACGCCCTTTTTGGCCAACCAAGCAACCTGGAAAGGCAAATCAGCGCTACAAATATGTCTCGCTTCCCATTGGTCAAAAGGGCCATGCTGAAAAAAGTGTCAAAACCAGAAATGCAGGACAGGCCATGGAGAAATGGGAGCCTTGCTACACTGATGGGCGGGATGTAAATTGTCAACAGCCACTCTGGAGAAGTGTAGGGTGAGTCCTGAAACGTCTAAAAAGCAAAGCTTAGAGAGCATAGGGCACTTCCACTCATGGGGGTATAAATTGGGAAAATGAAAAATCAGCAAGACACAAGCACCCCAAAGTTTAGGGCTGCTCACTTGACAAGGACCTCCACTTCATTCCACCTTCAATATCCCAGGAAAGAGAAAACTGGATAAAGAAGTTGTGGTCCTTATGTACAATGGAATATCACTCAGCCGTGAAATCAATGTCATAAGGCTAGTAGCAGCATGATGAGTGGATTTAGGTACGACGACTCTAAGTGAAATAAGTCACACAGAAAAGGACACTTCTCATAAGGTATCACTTATAGAGGGAATGTAAAAACCGTTACACTTGAACTGAATTACAAAACAGAACAGAGTCACACATGCAGAAAACACACTGTGGCTGCTTAACGGGAAAGGTGAGGTGGGGTGATACATAAAACAAGGGTTTCAAATTAGCTCAGATACCGTTCCATAAACCCAATATGTAATAGACAAGACCTACTCCTTGCTCAGAGAACTGGACTCAACACGCCCTATTCACCGCACAAGAATATATCTGACTAGTAATAATCTTAAAACCTATGTATTGATATCTCTCTGTTAGTGTGTCAAGTGGGTAAAAAGCGGCATAAACACAGTAGTGAAAAGCAGCTAAACCCCATTATAAAAATAAATTACTTTGAAAAACCCATGAAACAAAGACAGTGAAAGAGAGAGAAATTCTTACACAATGCGTTCAGGGGCTGTGATGCAACCTGGATTGACCATATCTAGACCCACAGCTGGATGAGACATAAGGGTGGACACTGTTGCGGCTGAGAGGTTTGGTGAGGTTGGGTGAGCAAACGCAGACCCTTTAAAGTAATACTGCGTGGTACCCATCGCATGGGTCCCAAATCTCCAGGTTCAAGGGCATCTTCCTACATCGAAAACATGCATGAGATACCCAGAAGATGGTACACTGTGTGATGGGGAAAGGTTTCTAAAACGCACCTCATTTCTCATCTGCTTGTGCCCGGGTTCGCCATTCCAGCCACTTTACTAGCAATCTCCCTCCTTGGAGCATCAGCACCTTTAACCTCCTGTTCCGTACAGGTTGCAATTTGTACTGAGGATGAACGGGAAGACGTGGAACCAATGAAAGACTAGCTCTTGGTGTTGGGACAGGCACAGGTCACTCTATTTTCCCATCAGGAAGAAGAATTAACCACAGGCTCAGCCTGCCCCCCGGAACCAGAACAGGGCCTGAAGCCATCCTGCGCTTTTGCGGCCAGCTCCCTAAAAAGCGAGTTGTAAAATGGAGGTTCAGGGCACTGCAATTCACAAACCTGCAGAGTTATAAATGATAACTCTCATCCACAAATATATTGAGGGAAGGCAAAGAAGAGGATTTGAAATCAAGGCAGAATTGCAGGAAACAGATTTCAGGAGGTAGATTCGAATCGCCTTTAAAGCACATGAAAAGCGGCAAAACGTTGACAATGATGCCCTTGGCCAAAAAGGGCGTATGCGTTTTTTCCTGAATATATTCAAGAAAAAACGCATACGCCCTTTTTGGCCAACCAAGCAACCTGGAAAGGCAAATCAGCGCTACAAAGAAGTTTCGCTTCCCATCGGTTAAAAGGGCCATGCTGAAAAAAGTGTCAAAACCAGAAATGCAGGACAGGCCATGGAGAAATGGGAGCCTTGCTACACTGATGGGCGGGATGTAAATTGTCAACAGCCACTCTGGAGAAGTGTACGGTGAGTCCTGAAACGTCTAAAAAGCAAAGCTTACAGAGCATAGGGCACTTCCACTCATGGGGGTATAAATTGGGAAAATGAAAAATCAGCAAGACACAAGCACCCCAAAGTTTAGGGCTGCTCTGTTGACAAGGACCTCCACTTCATTCCACCTTCAATATCCCAGGAAAGAGAAAAATGGATAAAGAAGTTGTGGTCCTTATGTACAATGGAATATCACTCAGCCGTGAAATCAATGTCATAAGGCTAGTAGCAGCATGATGAGTGGATTTAGGTACAACGACTCTAAGTGAAATAAGTCACACAGAAAAGGACACTTTTCATAAGGTATCACTGATAGAGGGAATGTAAAAACCGTTACACTTGAACTGAATTACAAAACAGAACAGAGTCACACATGCAGAAAACACACTATGGCTGCTTAACGGGAAAGGTGAGGTGGGGTGATACATAAAACAAGGGTTTCAAATTAGCTCAGATACCGTTCCATAAAACCAATATGTAATAGACAAGACCTACTCCTTGCTCAGAGAACTGGACTCAACACGCCCTATTCACCGCACAAGAATATATCTGACTAGTAATAATCTTAAAACTTATGTATTGATATCTCTCTGTTAGTGTGTCAAGTGGGTGTAAAGCGGCATAAACACAGCAGTGAAAAGCAGCTAAACCCCATTATAAAAATAAATTACTTTGAAAAACCCATGAAACAAAGACAGTGAAAGAGATAGAAATTCTTACACAATGCGTTCAGGGGCTGTGATGCAACCTGGATTGACCATATCTAGACCCACAGCTGGATGAGACATAAGGGTGGACACTCTTGGGGCTGAGAGGTTTGGTGAGGTTGGGTGAGCAAACGCAGACCCTTTAAAGTAATACTGCGTGGTACCCATCGCATGGGTCCCAAATCGCCAGGTTCAAGGGCATCTTCCTACATCGAAAACATGCATGAGATACCCAGAAGATGGTACACCGTGTGATGGGGAAAGGTTTCTAAAACGCAACTCATTTCTCATTTGCTTGTGCCCGGGTTCGCCATTCCAGCCACTTTACTAGCAATCTCCCTCCTTGGAGCATCAGCACCTTTAACCTCCTGTTCCGTACAGGTTGCAATTTGTACTGAGGATGAACGGGAAGACGTGGAACCAATGAAAGACTAGCTCTTGGTGTTGGGACAGGCACAGGTCACTCTATTTTCCCATCAGGAAGAAGAATTAACCACAGGCTCAGCCTGCCCCCCGGAACCAGAACAGGGGCTGAAGCCATCCTGCGCTTTTGCGGCCAGCTCCCTAAAAAGCGAGTTGTAAAATGGAGGTTCAGGGCACTGCAATTCACAAACCTGCAGAGTTATAAATGATAACTCTCATCCACAAATATATTGAGGGAAGGCAAAGAAGAGGATTTGAAATCAAGGCAGAATTGCAGGAAACAGATTTCAGGAGGTAGATTCGAATCGCCTTTAAAGCACATGAAAAGCGGCAAAACGTTGACAATGATGCCCTTGGCCAAAAAGGGCGTATGCGTTTTTTCCTGAATATATTCAGGAAAAAACGCATACGCCCTTTTTGGCCAACCAAGCAACCTGGAAAGGCAAATCAGCGCTACAAAGATGTCTCGCTTCCCATCGGTCAAAAGGGCCATGCTGAAAAAAGTGTCAAAACCAGAAATGCAGGACAGGCCATGGAGAAATGGGAGCCTTGCTACACTGATGGGCGGGATGTAAATTGCCAACAGCCACTCTGGAGAAGTGTACGGTGAGTCCTGAAACGTCTAAAAAGCAAAGCTTAGAGAGCATAGGGCACTTCCACTCATGGGGGTATAAATTGGGAAAATTAAAAATCAGCAAGACACAAGCACCCCAAAGTTTAGGGCTGCTCTGTTGACAAGGACC
The DNA here is from genome assembly GCF_965194805.1 of Balaenoptera borealis. Lineage (NCBI taxonomy): Eukaryota > Metazoa > Chordata > Mammalia > Artiodactyla > Balaenopteridae > Balaenoptera > Balaenoptera borealis. Next base: position 25,945 of record NW_028123550.1, read on the forward strand.
TCCACTTCATTCCACCTTCAATATCCCAGGAAAGAGAAAAATGGATAAAGAAGTTGTGGTCCTTATGTACAATGGAATATCACTCAGCCGTGAAATCAATGTCATAAGACTAGTAGCAGCATGATGAGGGGATTTAGGTACGACGATTCTAAGTGAAATAAGTCACACAGAAAACGACACTTCTCATAAGGTATCACTGATAGAGGGAATGTAAAAACCGTTACACTTGAACTGAATCAGAAAACAGAACAGAGTCACACATGCAGAAAACACACTATGGCTGCTTAACGGGAAAGGTGAGGTGGGGTGATACATAAAACAAGGGATTCAAATTAGCTCAGATACCGTTCCATAAACCCAATATGTAATAGACAAGACCTACTCCTTGCTCAGAGAACTGGACTCAACACGCCCTATTCACCGCACAAGAATATATCTGACTAGTAATAATCTTAAAACCTATGTATTGATATCTCTCTGTTAGTGTGTCAAGTGGGTAAAAAGCGGCATAAACACAGCAGTGAAAAGCAGCTAAACCCCATTATAAAAATAAATTACTTTGAAAAACCCATGAAACAAAGACAGTGAAAGAGAGAGAAATTCTTACACAATGCGTTCAGGGGCTGTGATGCAACCTGGATTGACCATATCTAGACCCACAGCTGGATGAGACATAAGGGTGGACACTGTTGCGGCTGAGAGGTTTGGTGAGGTTGGGTGAGCAAACGCAGACCCTTTAAAGTAATACTGCGTGGTACCCATCGCATGGGTCCCAAATCTCCAGGTTCAAGGTCATCTTCCTACATCGAAAACATGCATGAGATACCCAGAAGATGGTACACCGTGTGATGGGGAAAGGTTTCTAAAACGCACCTCATTTCTCATCTGCTTGTGCCCGGGTTCGCCATTCCAGCCACTTTACTAGCAATCTCCCTCCTTGGAGCATCAGCACCTTTAACCTCCTGTTCCGTACAGGTTGCAATTTGTACTGAGGATGAACGGGAAGACGTGGAACCAATGAAAGACTAGCTCTTGGTGTTGGGACAGGCACAGGTCACTCTATTTTCCCATCAGGAAGAAGAATTAACCACAGGCTCAGCCTGCCCCCCGGAACCAGAACAGGGCCTGAAGCCATCCTGCGCTTTTGCGGCCAGCTCCCTAAAAAGCGAGTTGTAAAATGGAGGTTCAGGGCACTGCAATTCACAAACCTGCAGAGTTATAAATGATAACTCTCATCCACAAATATATTGAGGGAAGGCAAAGAAGAGGATTTGAAATCAAGGCAGAATTGCAGGAAACAGATTTCAGGAGGTAGATTCGAATCGCCTTTAAAGCACATGAAAAGCGGCAAAACGTTGACAATGATGCCCTTGGCCAAAAAGGGCGTATGCGTTTTTTCCTGAATATATTCAGGAAAAAACGCATACGCCCTTTTTGGCCAACCAAGCAACCTGGAAAGGCAAATCAGCGCTACAAAGATGTCTCGCTTCCCATCGGTCAAAAGGGCCATGCTGAAAAAAGTGTCAAAACCAGAAATGCAGGACAGGCCATGGAGAAATGGGAGCCTTGCTACACTGATGGGCGGGATGTAAATTGTCAACAGCCACTCTGGAGAAGTGTACGGTGTGTCCTGAAACGTCTAAAAAGCAAAGCTTACAGAGCATAGGGCACTTCCACTCATGGGGGTATAAATTGGGAAAATGAAAAATCAGCAAGACACAAGCACCCCAAAGTTTAGGGCTGCTCTGTTGACAAGGACCTCCACTTCATTCCACCTTCAATATCCCAGGAAAGAGAAAAATGGATAAAGAAGTTGTGGTCCTTATGTACAATGGAATATCACTCAGCCGTGAAATCAATGTCATAAGGCTAGTAGCAGCATGATGAGTGGATTTAGGTACGACGATTCTAAGTGAAATAAGTCACACAGAAAAGGACACTTCTCATAAGGTATCACTGATAGAGGGAATGTAAAAACCGTTACACTTGAACTGAATTACAAAACAGAACAGAGTCACACATGCAGAAAACACACTATGGCTGCTTAACGGGAAAGGTGAGGTGGGGTGATACATAAAACAAAGGTTTCAAATTAGCTCAGATACCGTTCCATAAAACCAATATGTAATAGACAAGACCTACTCCTTGCTCAGAGAACTGGACTCAACACGCCCTATTCACCGCACAAGAATATATCTGACTAGTAATAATCTTAAAACCTATGTATTGATATCTCTCTGTTAGTGTGTCAAGTGGGTGTAAAGCGGCATAAACACAGCAGTGAAAAGCAGCTAAACCCCATTATAAAAATAAATTACTTTGAAAAACCCGTGAAACAAAGACAGTGAAAGAGAGCGAAATTCTTACACAATGCGTTCAGGGGCTGTGATGCAACCTGGATTGACCATATCTAGACCCACAGCTGGATGAGACCTAAGGGTGGACACTGTTGCGGCTGAGAGGTTTGGTGAGGTTGGGTGAGCAAACGCAGACCCTTTAAAGTAATACTGCGTGGTACTCATCGCATGGTTCCCAAATCTCCAGGTTCAAGGGCATCTTCCTACATCGAAAACATGCATGAGAAACCCCGAAGATGGTACACCGTGTGATGGGGAGAGGTTTCTAAAACTCACCTCATTTCTCATCTCCTTGTGCCCGGGTTCGCTATTCCAGCCGCTTTACTAGCAATCTCCCTACTTGGAGCATCAGCACCTTTAAACTCCTGTTCCGTACAGGTTGCAATTTGTCCTGAGGATGAACGGGAAGACATGGAACCAATGAAAGACTAGCTCTTGGTGTTGGGACAGGCACAGGTCACTCTATTTTCCCATCAGGAAGAAGAATTAACCACAGGCTCAGCCTGCCCACCGGAACCAGAACAGGGCCTGAAGCCATCCTGCGCTTTTGCGGCCAGCTCCCTGAAAAGCGAGTTGTAAAATGGAGGTTCAGGGCACTGCAATTCACAAACCTGCAGAGTTATAAATGATAACTCTCATCCACAAATATATTGAGGGAAGGCAAAGAAGAGGATTTGAAATCAAGGCAGAATTGCAGGAAACAGATTTCAGGAGGTAGATTCGAATCGCCTTTAAAGCACATGAAAAGCGGCAAAACGTTGACAATGATGCCCTTGGCCAAAAAGGGCGTATGCGTTTTTTCCTGAATATATTCAGGAAAAAACGCATACGCCCTTTTTGGCCAACCAAGCAACCTGGAAAGGCAAATCAGCGCTACAAAGATGTCTCGCTTCCCATCGGTCAAAAGGGCCATGCTGAAAAAAGTGTCAAAACCAGAAATGCAGGACAGGCCATGGAGAAATGGGAGCCTTGCTACACTGATGGGCGGGATGTAAATTGTCAACAGCCACTCTGGAGAAGTGTACGGTGAGTCCTGAAACGTCTAAAAAACACAGCTTAGAGAGCATAGGGCACTTCCACTCATGGGGGTATAAATTGGGAAAATGAAAAATCAGCAAGACACAAGCACCCCAAAGTTTAGGGCTGCTCTGTTGACAAGGACCTCCACTTCATTCCACCTTCAATATCGCAGGAAAGAGAAAAATGGATAAAGAAGTTGTGGTCCTTATGTACAATGGAATATCACTCAGCCGTGAAATCAATGTCATAAGGCTAGTAGCAGCATGATGAGTGGATTTAGGTACGACGACTCTAAGTGAAATAAGTCACACAGAAAAGGACACTTCTCAAAAGGTATCACTGATAGAGGGAATGTAAAAACCGTTACACTTGAACTGAATTACAAAACAGAACAGAGTCACACATGCAGAAAACACACTATGGCTGCTTAACGGGAAAGGTGAGGTGGGGTGATACATAAAACAAGGGTTTCAAATTAGCTCAGATACCGTTCCATAAACCCAATATGTAATAGACAAGACCTACTCCTTGCTCAGAGAACTGGACTCAACACGCCCTATTCACCGCACAAGAATATATCTGACTAGTAATAATCTTAAAACGTATGTATTGATATCTCTCTGTTAGTGTGTCAAGTGGGTAAAAAGCGGCATAAACACAGCAGTGAAAAGCAGCTAAACCCCATTATAAAAATAAATTACTTTGAAAAACCCATGAAACAAAGACAGTGAAAGAGAGAGAAATTCTTACACAATGCGTTCACGGGCTGTGATGCAACCTGGATTGACCATATCTAGACCCACAGCTGGATGAGACATAAGGGTGGACACTGTTGCGGCTGAGAGGTTTGGTGAGGTTGGGTGAGCAAACGCAGACCCTTTAAATAATACTGCGTGGTACCCATCGCATGGGTCCCAAATCTCCACGTTCAAGGGCATCTTCCTACATCGAAAACATGCATGAGATACCCAGAAGACGGTACACCGTGTGATGGGGAAAGGTTTCTAAAACGCACCTCATTTCTCATCTGCTTGTGCCGGGTTCGCCATTCCAGCCACTTTACTAGCAATCTCCCTCCTTGGAGCATCAGCACCTTTAACCTCCTGTTCCGTACAGGTTGCAATTTGTACTGAGGATGAACGGGAAGACGTGGAACCAATGAAAGACTAGCTCTTGGTGTTGGGACAGGCACAGGTCACTCTATTTTCCCATCAGGAAGAAGAATTAACCACAGGCTCAGCCTGCCCCCCGGAACCAGAACAGGGCCTGAAGCCATCCTGCGCTTTTGCGGCCAGGTCCCTAAAAAGCGAGTTGTAAAATGGAGGTTCAGGGCACTGCAATTCACAAACCTGCAGACTTATAAATGATAACTCTCATCCACAAATATATTGAGGGAAGGCAAAGAAGAGGATTTGAAATCAAGGCAGAATTGCAGGAAACAGATTTCAGGAGGTAGATTCGAATTGCCTTTAAAGCACATGAAAAGCGGCAAAACGTTGACAATGATGCCCTTGGCCAAAAAGGGCGTATGCGTTTTTTCCTAAATATATTCAGGAAAAAACGCATACGCACTTTTTGGCCAACCAAGCAACCTGGAAAGGCAAATCAGCGCTACAAAGATGTCTCGCTTCCCATCGGTCAAAAGGGCCATGCTGAAAAAAGTGTCAAAACCAGAAATGCAGGACAGGCCATGGAGAAATGGGAGCCTTGCTACACTGATGGGTGGGATGTAAATTGCCAACAGCCACTCTGGAGAAGTGTACGGTGAGTCCTGAAACGTCTAAAAAGCAAAGCTTAGAGAGCATAGGGCACTTCCACTCATGGGGGTATAAATTGGGAAAATGAAAAATCAGCAAGACACAAGCACCCCAAAGTTTAGGGCTGCTCTGTTGACAAGGACCTCCACTTCATTCCACCTTCAATATCGCAGGAAAGAGAAAAATGGATAAAGAAGTTGTGGTCCTTATGTACAATGGAATATCACTCAGCCGTGAAATCAATGTCATAAGGCTAGTAGCAGCATGATGAGTGGATTTAGGTACGACGACTCTAAGTGAAATAAGTCACACAGAAAAGGGCACTTCTCATAAGGTATCACTTATAGAGGGAATGTAAAAACCGTTACACTTGAACTGAATTACAAAACAGAACAGAGTCACACATGCAGAAAACATACTATGGCTGCTTAACGGGAAAGCTGAGGTGGGGTGATACATAAAACAAGGGTTTCAAATTAGCTCAGATACCGTTCCATAAACCCAATATGTAATAGACAAGACCTACTCCTTGCTCAGAGAACTGGACTCAACACGCCCTATTCACCGCACAAGAATATATCTGACTAGTAATAATCTTAAAACCTACGTATAGATATCTCTCTGTTAGTGTGTCAAGTGGGTAAAAAGCGGCATAAACACAGCAGTGAAAAGCAGCTAAACCCCATTATAAAAATAAATTACTTTGAAAAACCCATGAAACAAAGACAGTGAAAGAGAGAGAAATTCTTACACAATGCGTTCAGGGGCTGTGATGCAACCTGGATTGACCATATCTAGACCCACAGCTGGATGAGACATAAGGGTGGACACAGTTGCGGCTGAGAGGTTTGGTGAGGTTGGGTGAGCAAACGCAGACCCTTTAAAGTAACACTGTGTCGTTCCCATCGCATGGGTCCCAAATCTCCAGGTTCAAGGTCATCTTCCTACATCGAAAACATGCATGAGATACCCAGAAGATGGTACACCGTGTGATGGGGAAAGTTTTCTAAAACGCACCTCATTTCTCATCTGCTTGTGCCCGGGTTCGCCATTCCAGCCACTTTACTAGCAATCTCCCTCCTTGGAGCATCAGCACCTTTAACCTCCTGTTCCGTACAGGTTGCAATTTGTCCTGAGGATGAACGGGAAGACGTGGAACCAATGAGAGACTAGCTCTTGGTGTTGGGACAGGCACAGGTCACTCTATTTTCCCATCAGGAAGAAGAATTAACCACAGGCTCAGCCTGCCCACTGGAACCAGAAAAGGGCCTGAAGCCATCCTGTGCTTTTGCGGCCAGCTCCCAAAAAAGCGAGTTATAAAATGGAGGTTCAGGGCACTGCAATTCACAAACCTGCAGAGTTATAAATGATAACTCTCGTCCACAAATATATTGAGGGAAGGCAAAGAAGAGGATTTGAAATCAAGGCAGAATTGCAGGAAACAGATTTCAGGAGGTAGATTCGAATCGCCTTTAAAGCACATGAAAAGCGGCAAAACGTTGACAATGATGCCCTTGGCCAAAAAGGGCGTATGCGTTTTTTCCTGAATATATTCAGGAAAAAACGCATACGCCCTTTTTGGCCAACCAAGCAACCTGGAAAGGCAAATCAGTGCTACAAAGATGTCTCGCTTCCCATTGGTCAAAAGGGCCATGCTGAAAAATGTGTCAAAACCAGAAATGCAGGACAGGCCATGGAGAAATGGGAGCCTTGCTACACTGATGGGCGGGATGTAAATTGTCAACAGCCACTCTGGAGAAGTGTACGGTGAGTCCTGAAACGTCTAAAAAGCAAAGCTTAGAGAGCATAGGGCACTTCCACTCATGGGGGTATAAATTGGGAAAATGAAAAATCAGCAAGACACAAGCACCCCAAAGTTTAGGGCTGCTCTGTTGACAAGGACCTCCACTTCATTCCACCTTCAATATCCCAGGAAAGAGAAAAATGGATAAAGAAGTTGTGGTCCTTATGTACAATGGAATATCACTCAGCCGTGAAATCAATGTCATAAGGCTAGTAGCAGCATGATGAGTGGATTTAGGTACAACGACTCTAAGTGAAATAAGTCACACAGAAAAGGACACTTCTCATAAGGTATCACTGATAGAGGGAATGTAAAAACCGTTACACTTCAACTGAATTACAAAACAGAACAGAGTCACACATGCAGAAAACACACTATGGCTGCTTAACGGGAAAGGTGAGGTGGGGTGATACATAAAACAAGGGTTTCAAATTAGCTCAGATACCGTTCCATAAACCCAATATGTAATAGACAAGACCTACTCCTTGCTCAGAGAACTGGACTCAACACGCCCTATTCACCGCACAAGAATATATCTGACTAGTAATAATCTTAAAACTTATGTATTGATATCGCTCTGTTAGTGTGACAAGTGGGTGTAAAGCGGCATAAACACAGCAGTGAAAAGCAGCTAAACCCCATTATAAAAATAAATTACTTTGAAAAACCCATGAAACAAAGACAGTGAAAGAGATAGAAATTCTTACACAATGCGTTCACGGGCTGTGATGCAACCTGGATTGACCATATCTAGACCCACAGCTGGATGAGACATAAGGGTGGACACTGTTGCGGCTGAGAGGTTTGGTGAGGTTGGGTGAGCAAACGCAGACCCTTTAAAGTAATACTGTGTGGTACCCATCGCATGGGTCCCAAATCTCCAGGTTCAAGGGCATTTTCCTACATCGTAAACATGCATAGATACCCAGAAGATGGTACACCGTGTGATGGGGAAAGGTTTCTAAAACGCACCTCATTTCTCATCTGCCTGTGCCCGGGTTTGCCATTCCAGCCACTTTACTAGCAATCTCCCTCCTTGGAGCATCAGCACCTTTAACCTCCTGTTCCGTACAGGTTGCAATTTGTCCTGAGGATGAACGGGAAGACGTGGAACCAATGAGAGACTAGCTCTTGGTGTTGGGACAGGCACAGGTCACTCTATTTTCCCATCAGGAAGAAGAATTAACCACAGGCTCCGCCTGCCCCCCGGATCAAGAACAGGGCCTGAAGCCATCCTGCGCTTTTGCGGCCATCTCCCAAAAACGCGAGTTGTAAAATGGAGGTTCAGGGCACTGCAATTCACAAACCTGCAGAGTTATACATGATAACTCTCGTCCACAAATATATTGAGGGAAGGCAAAGAAGAGGATTTGAAATCAAGGCAGAATTGCAGGAAACAGATTTCAGGAGGTAGATTCGAATCGCCTTTAAAGCACATGAAAAGCGGCAAAACGTTGACAATGATGCCCTTGGCCAAAAAGGGCGTATGCGTTTTTTCCTGAATATATTCAGGAAAAAACGCATACGCCCTTTTTGGCCAACCAAGCAACCTGGAAAGGCAAATCAGCGCTACAAAGAAGTCTCGCTTCCCATCGGTTAAAAGGGCCATGCTGAAAAAAGTGTCAAAACCAGAAATGCAGGACAGGCCATGGAGAAATGGGAGCCTTGCTACACTGATGGGCGGGATGTAAATTGCCAACAGCCACTCTGGAGAAGAGTACGGTGTGTCCTGAAACGTCTAAAAAACACAGCTTAGAGAGCATAGGGCACTTCCACTCATGGGGGTATAAATTGGGAAAATGAAAAATCAGCAAGACACAAGCACCCCAAAGTTTAGGGCTGCTCTGTTGACAAGGACCTCCACTTCATTCCACCTTCAATATCCCAGGAAAGAGAAAAATGGATAAAGAAGTTGTGGTCCTTATGTACAATGGAATATCACTCAGCCGTGAAATCAATGTCATAAGGCTAGTAGCAGCATGATGAGTGGATTTAGGTATGACGATTCTAAGTGAAATAAGTCACACAGAAAAGGACACTTCTCATAAGGTATCACTGATAGAGGGAATGTAAAAACCGTTACACTTGAACTGAATTACAAAACAGAACAGAGTCACACATGCAGAAAACACACTATGGCTGCTTAACGGGAAAGGTGAGGTGGGGTGATACATAAAACAAGGGTTTCAAATTAGCTCAGATACCGTTCCATAAACCCAATATGTAATAGACAAGACCTACTCCTTGCTCAGAGAACTGGACTCAACACGCCCTATTCACCGCACAAGAATATATCTGACTAGTAATAATCTTAAAACCTATGTATTCATATCTCTCTGTTAGTGTGTCAAGTGGGTGTAAAGCGGCATAAACACAGCAGTGAAAAGCAGCTAAACCCCATTATAAAAATAAATTACTTTGAAAAACCCATGAAATAAAGACAGTGAAAGAGAGCGAAATTCTTACACAATGCGTTCAGGGGCTGTGATGCAACCTGGATTGACCATATCTAGACCCACAGCTGGATGAGACATAAGGGTGGACACTCTTGGGGCTGAGAGGTTTGGTGAGGTTGGGTGAGCAAACGCAGACCCTTTAAAGTAATACTGCATGGTACCCATCGCATGGGTCACAAATCTCCAGGTTCAAGGGCATCTTCCTACATCGAAAACATGCATGAGAAACCCAGAAGATGGTACACCGTGTGATGGGGAAAGGTTTCTAAAACGCACCTCATTTCTCATCTCCTTGTGCCCGGGTTCGCTATTCCAGCCGCTTTACTAGCAATCTCCCTACTTGGAGCATCAGCACCTTTAACCTCCTGTTCCGTACAGGTTGCAATTTGTCCTGAGGATGAACGGGAAGACGTGGAACCAATGAGAGACTAGCTCTTGGTGTTGGGACACGCACAGGTCACTCTATTTTCCCATCAGGAAGAAGAATTAACCACAGGCTCAGCCTGCCCCCCGGAACCAGAACAGGGCCTGAAGCCATCCTGCGCTTTTGCGGCCATCTCCCAAAAACGCGAGTTGTAAAATGGAGGTTCAGGGCACTGCAATTCACAAACCTGCAGAGTTATAAATGATACCTCTCGTCCACAAATATATTGAGGGAAGGCAAAGAAGAGGATTTGAAATCAAGGCAGAATTGCAGGAAACAGATTTCACGAGGTAGATTCGAATCGCCTTTAAAGCACATGAAAAGCGGCAAAACGTTGACAATGATGCCCTTGGCCAAAAAGGGCGTATGCGTTTTTTCCTGAATATATTCAGGAAAAAACGCATACGCCCTTTTTGGCCAACCAAGCAACCTGGAAAGGCAAATCAGCGCTACAAAGAAGTCTCGCTTCCCATCGGTCAAAAGGGCCATGCTGAAAAAAGTGTCAAAACCAGAAATGCAGGACAGGCCATGGAGAAATGGGAGCCTTGCTACACTGATGGGCGGGATGTAAATTGTCAACAGCCACTCTGGAGAAGTGTACGGTGAGTCCTGAAACGTCTAAAAAGCAAAGCTTAGAGAGCATAGGGCACTTCCACTCATGGGGTTATAAATTGGGAAAATTAAAAATCAGCAAGACACAAGCACCCCAAAGTTTAGGGCTGCTCTGTTGACAAGGACCTCCACTTCATTCCACCTTCAATATCCCAGGAAAGAGAAAAATGGATAAAGAAGTTGTGGTCCTTATGTACAATGGAATATCACTCAGCCGTGAAATCAATGTCATAAGGCTAGTAGCAGCATGATGAGTGGATTTAGGTACGACGATTCTAAGTGAAATAAGTCACACAGAAAAGGACACTTCTCATAAGGTATCACTGATAGAGGGAATGTAAAAACCGTTACACTTGAACTGAATTACAAAACAGAACAGAGTCACACATGCAGAAAACACACTATGGCTGCTTAACGGGAAAGGTGAGGTGGGGTGATACATAAAACAAGGGTTTCAAATTAGCTCAGATACCGTTCCATAAACCCAATATGTAATAGACAAGACCTACTCCTTGCTCAGAGAACTGGACTCAACACGCCCTATTCACCGCACAAGAATATATCTGACTAGTAATAATCTTAAAACCTATGTATTGATATCTCTCTGTTAGTGTGTCAAGTGGGTGTAAAGCGGCATAAACACAGCAGTGAAAAGCAGCTAAACCCCATTATAAAAATAAATTACTTTGAAAAACCCATGAAACAAAGACAGTGAAAGAGATAGAAATTCTTACACAATGCGTTCACGGGCTGTGATGCAACCTGGATTGACCATATCTAGACCCACAGCTGGATGAGACATAAGGGTGGACACTCTTGGGGCTGAGAGGTTTGGTGAGGTTGGGTGAGCAAACGCAGACCCTTTAAAGTAATACTGCATGGTACCCATCGCATGGGTCCCATATCTCCAGGTTCAAGGGCATCTTCCTACATCGAAAACATGCATGAGAAACCCAGAAGATGGTACACCGTGTGATGTGGAAAGGTTTCTAAAACGCACCTCATTTCTCATCTCCTTGTGCCCGGATTCGCTATTCCAGCCCTTTACTAGCAATCTCCCTACTTGGAGCATCATCACCTTTAACCTCCTGTTCCGTACAGGTTGCAATTTGTCCTGAGGATGAACGGGAAGACGTGGAACCAATGAGAGACTAGCTCTTGGTGTTGGGACAGGCACAGGTCACTCTATTTTCCCATCAGGAAGAAGAATTAACCACAGGCTCAGCCTGCCCCCCGGAACCAGAACAGGGCCTGAAGCCATCCTGCGCTATTGCGGCCAGCTCCCTAAAAAGCGAGTTGTAAAATGGAGGTTCAGGGCACTGCAATTCACAAACCTGCAGAGTTATAAATGATAACTCTCGTCCACAAATATATTGAGGGAAGGCAAAGAAGAGGATTTGAAATCAAGGCAGAATTGCAGGAAACAGATTTCAGGAGGTAGATTCGAATCGCCTTTAAAGCACATGAAAAGCGGAAAAACGTTGACAATGATGCCCTTGGCCAAAAAGGGCGTATGCGTTTTTTCCTGAATATATTCAGGAAAAAACGCATACGCCCTTTTTGGCCAACCAAGCAACCTGGAAAGGCAAATCAGCGCTACAAAGATGTCTCGCTTCCCTTCGGTTAAAAAGGCCATGCTGAAAAAAGTGTCAAAACCAGAAATGCAGGACAGGCCATGGAGAAATGGGAGCCTTGCTACACTGATGGGCGGGATGTAAATTGCCAACAGCCACTCTGGAGAAGCGTACGGTGAGTCCTGAAACATCTAAAAAACAAAGCTTAGAGAGCATAGGGTACTTCCACTCATGGGGTTATAAATTGGGAAAATGAAAAATCAGCAAGACACAAGCACCCCAAAGTTTAGGGCTGCTCTGTTGACAAGGACCTCCACTTCATTCCACCTTCAATATCCCAGGAAAGAGAAAAATGGATAAAGAAGTTGTGGTCCTTATGTACAATGGAATATCACTCAGCCATGAAATCAATGTCATAAGGCTAGTAGCAGCATGATGAGTGGATTTAGGTACGACGATTCTAAGTGAAATAAGTCACACAGAAAAGGACACTTCTCATAAGGTATCACTGATAGAGGGAATGTAAAAACCGTTACACTTGAACTGAATTACAAAACAGAACAGAGTCACACATGCAGAAAACACACTATGGCTGCTTAACGGGAAAGGTGAGGTGGGGTGATACATAAAACAAGGGTTTCAAATTAGCTCAGATACCGTTCCATAAACCCAATATGTAATAGACAAGACCTACTCCTTGCTCAGAGAACTGGACTCAACACGCCCTATTCACCGCACAAGAATATATCTGACTAGTAATAATCTTAAAACCTATGTATTGATATCTCTCTGTTAGTGTGTCAAGTGGGTAAAAAGCGGCATAAACACAGCAGTGAAAAGCAGCTAAACCCCATTATAAAAATAAATTACTTTGAAAAACCCATGAAACAAAGACAGTGAAAGAGAGAGAAATTCTTACACAATGCGTTCAGGGGCTGTGATGCAACCTGGATTGACCATATCTAGACCCACAGCTGGATGAGACATAAGGGTGGACACTGTTGCGGCTGAGAGGTTTGGTGAGGTTGGGTGAGCAAACGCAGACCCTTTAAAGTAATACTGCGTGGTACCCATCGCATGGGTCCCAAATCTCCAGGTTGAAGGGCATCTTCCTACATCGTAAACATGCATGAGATACCCAGAAGATGGTACACCGTGTGATGGGGAAAGGTTTCTAAAACGCACCTCATTTCTCATCTGCCTGTGCCCGGGTTTGCCATTCCAGCCACTTTACTAGCAATCTCCCTCTTTGGAGCATCATCACCTTTAACCTCCTGTTCCGTACAGGTTGCAATTTGTCCTGAGGATGAACGGGAAGACGTGGAACCAATCAGAGACTAGCTCTTGGTGTTGGGACAGGCACAGGTCACTCTATTTTCCCATCAGGAAGAAGAATTAACCACAGGCTCTGCCTGCCCCCCGGATCAAGAACAGGGCCTGAAGCCATCCTGCGCTTTTGCGGCCATCTCCCAAAAACGCGAGTTGTAAAATGGAGGTTCAGGGCACTGCAATTCACAAACCTGCAGAGTTATAAATGATAACTCTCGTCCACAAATATATTGAGGGAAGGCAAAGAAGAGGATTTGAAATCAAGGCAGAATTGCAGGAAACAGATTTCACGAGGTAGATTCGAATCGCCTTTAAAGCACATGAAAAGCGGCAAAACGTTGACAATGATGCCCTTGGCCAAAAAGGGCGTATGCGTTTTTTCCTGAATATATTCAGGAAAAAACGCATACGCCCTTTTTGGCCAACCAAGCAACCTGGAAAGGCAAATCAGCGCTACAAAGAAGTCTCGCTTCCCATCGGTTAAAAGGGCCATGCTGAAAAAAGTGTCAAAACCAGAAATGCAGGACAGGCCATGGAGAAATGGGAGCCTTGCTACACTGATGGGCGGGATGTAAATTGCCAACAGCCACTCTGGAGAAGAGTACGGTGTGTCCTGAAACATCTAAAAAACACAGCTTAGAGAGCATAGGGCACTTCCACTCATGGGGGTATAAATTGGGAAAATGAAAAATCAGCAAGACACAAGCACCCCAAAGTTTAGGGCTGCTCTGTTGACAAGGACCTCCACTTCATTCCACCTTCAATATCCCAGGAAAGAGAAAAATGGATAAAGAAGTTGTGGTCCTTATGTACAATGGAATATCACTCAGCCATGAAATCAATGTCATAAGGCTAGTAGCAGCATGATGAGTGGATTTAGGTACGACGATTCTAAGTGAAATAAGTCACACAGAAAAGGACACTTCTCATAAGGTATCACTGATAGAGGGAATGTAAAAACCGTTACACTTGAACTGAATTACAAAACAGAACAGAGTCACACATGCAGAAAACACACTATGGCTGCTTAACGGGAAAGGTGAGGTGGGGTGATACATAAAACAAGGGTTTCAAATTAGCTCAGATACCGTTCCATAAACCCAATATGTAATAGACAAGACCTACTCCTTGCTCAGAGAACTGGACTCAACACGCCCTATTCACCGCACAAGAATATATCTGACTAGTAATAATCTTAAAACCTATGTATTGATATCTCTCTGTTAGTGTGTCAAGTGGGTGTAAAGCGGCATAAACACAGCAGTGAAAAGCAGCTAAACCCCATTATAAAAATAAATTACTTTGAAAAACCCATGAAACAAAGACAGTGAAAGAGATAGAAATTCTTACACAATGCGTTCACGGGCTGTGATGCAACCTGAATTGACCATATCTAGACCCACAGCTGGATGAGACATAAGGGTGGACACTCTTGGGGCTGAGAGGTTTGGTGAGGTTGGGTGAGCAAACGCAGACCCTTTAAAGTAATACTGCATGGTACCCATCGCATGGGTCCCATATCTCCAGGTTCAAGGGCATTTTCCTACATCGAAAACATGCATGAGAAACCCAGAAGATGGTACACCGTGTGATGTGGAAAGGTTTCTAAAACGCACCTCATTTCTCATCTCCTTGTGCCCGGATTCGCTATTCCAGCCGCTTTACTAGCAATCTCTCTACTTGGAGCATCATCACCTTTAACCTCCTGTTCCGTACAGGTTGCAATTTGTCCTGAGGATGAACGGGAAGACGTGGAACCAATGAGAGACTAGCTCTTGGTGTTGGGACAGGCACAGGTCACTCTATTTTCCCATCAGGAAGAAGAATTAACCACAGGCTCCGCCTGCCCCCCGGATCAAGAACAGGGCCTGAAGCCATCCTGCGCTATTGCGGCCAGCTCCCTAAAAATCGAGTTGTAAAATGGAGGTTCAGGGCACTGCAATTCACAAACCTGCAGAGTTATAAATGATAACTCTCGTCCACAAATATATTGAGGGAAGGCAAAGAAGAGGATTTGAAATCAAGGCAGAATTGCAGGAAACAGATTTCACGAGGTAGATTCGAATCGCCTTTAAAGCACATGAAAAGCGGCAAAACGTTGACAATGATGCCCTTGGCCAAAAAGGGCGTATGCGTTTTTTCCTGAATATATTCAGGAAAAAACGCATACGCCCTTTTTGGCCAACCAAGCAACCTGGAAAGGCAAATCAGCGCTACAAAGAAGTCTCGCTTCCCATCGGTTAAAAGGGCCATGCTGAAAAAAGTGTCAAAACCAGAAATGCAGGACAGGCCATGGAGAAATGGGAGCCTTGCTACACTGATGGGCGGGATGTAAATTGCCAACAGCCACTCTGGAGAAGCGTACGGTGAGTCCTGAAACATCTAAAAAACACAGCTTAGAGAGCATAGGGCACTTCTACTCATGGGGGTATAAATTGGGAAAATGAAAAATCAGCAAGACACAAGCACCCCAAAGATTAGGGCTGGTCTGTTGACAAGGACCTCCACTTCATTCCACCTTCAATATCCCAGGAAAGAGAAAAATGGATAAAAGAGTTGTGGTCCTTATGTACAAAGGAATATCACTCAGCCATGAAATCAATGTCATAAGGCTAGTAGCAGCATGATGAGTGGACTTAGGTACGACGATTCTAAGTGAAGTAAGTCACACAGAAAAGGACACTTCTCATAAGGTATCACTGATAGAGGGAATGTAAAAACCGTTACACTTGAACTGAATTACAAAACAGAACGGAGTCACACATGCAGAAAACACACTATGGCTGCTTAACGGGAAAGGGGAGGTGGGGTGATACATAAAACAAGGGTTTCAAATTAGCTCAGATACCGTTCCATAAACCCAATATGTAATAGACAAGACCTACTCCTTGCTCAGAGAACTGGACTCAACACGCCCTATTCACCGCACAAGAATATATCTGACTAGTAATAATCTTAAAACCTATGTATTCATATCTCTCTGTTAGTGTGTCAAGTGGGTGTAAAGGGGCATAAACACAGCAGTGAAAAGCAGCTAAACCCCATTATAAGAATAAATTACTTTTTCAAACCCATGAAACAAAGACAGTGAAAGAGAGCGAAATTCTTACACAATGCGTTCAGGGGCTGTGATGCAACCTGGATTGACCATATCTAGACCCACAGCTGGATGAGACATAAGGGTGGACACTCTTGAGGCTGAGAGGTTTGGTGAGGTTGGGTGAGCAAACGCAGACCCTTTAAAGTAATACTGCGTGGTACCCATCGCATGGGTCCCAAATCTCCAGGTTCAAGGGCATCTTCCTCCATCGAAAACATGCATGAGAAACCCAGAAGATGGTACACCGTGTGATGGGGAAAGGTTTCTAAAACGCACCTCATTTCTCATCTCCTTGTGCTCGGGTTCGCCATTCCAGCCACTTTACTAGCAATCTCCCTCCTTGGAGCATCAGCACCTTTAACCTCCTGTTCCGTACAGGTTGCAATTTGTCCTGAGGATGAACGGGAAGACGTGGAACCAATGAGAGACTAGCTCTTGGTGTTGGGACACGCAGAGGTCACTCTATTTTCCCATCAGGAAGAAGAATTAACCACAGGCTCAGCCTGCCCCCCGGAACCAGAACAGGGCCTGAAGCCATCCTGCGCTTTTGCGGCCATCTCCCAAAAACGCGAGTTGTAAAATGGAGGTTCAGGGCACTGCAATTCACAAACCTGCAGAGTTATAAATGATACCTCTCGTCCACAAATATATTGAGGGAAGGCAAAGAAGAGGATTTGAAATCAAGGCAGAATTGCAGGAAACAGATTTCAGGAGGTAGATTCGAATCGCCTTTAAAGCACATGAAAAGCGGCAAAACGTTGACAATGATGCCCTTGGCCAAAAAGGGCGTATGCGTTTTTTCCTGAATATATTCAGGAAAAAACGCATACGCCCTTTTTGGCCAACCAAGCAACCTGGAAAGGCAAATCAGCGCTACAAAGAAGTCTCGCTTCCCATCGGTCAAAAGGGCCATGCTGAAAAAAGTGTCAAAACCAGAAATGCAGGACAGGCCATGGAGAAATGGGAGCCTTGCTACACTGATGGGCGGGATGTAAATTGTCAACAGCCACTCTGGAGAAGTGTACGGTGAGTCCTGAAACGTCTAAAAAGCAAAGCTTAGAGAGCATAGGGCACTTCCACTCATGGGGTTATAAATTGGGAAAATTAAAAATCAGCAAGACACAAGCACCCCAAACTTTAGGGCTGCTCTGTTGACAAGGACCTCCACTTCATTCCACCTTCAATATCCCAGGAAAGAGAAAAATGGATAAAGAAGTTGTGGTCCTTATGTACAATGGAATATCACTCAGCCGTGAAATCAATGTCATAAGGCTAGTAGCAGCATGATGAGTGGATTTAGGTACGACGATTCTAAGTGAAATAAGTCACACAGAAAAGGACACTTCTCATAAGGTATCACTGATAGAGGGAATGTAAAAACCGTTACACTTGAACTGAATTACAAAACAGAACAGAGTCACACATGCAGAAAACACACTATGGCTGCTTAACGGGAAAGGTGAGGTGGGGTGATACATAAAACAAGGGTTTCAAATTAGCTCAGATACCGTTCCATAAACCCAATATGTAATAGACAAGACCTACTCCTTGCTCAGAGAACTGGACTCAACACGCCCTATTCACCGCACAAGAATATATCTGACTAGTAATAATCTTAAAACCTATGTATTGATATCTCTCTGTTAGTGTGTCAAGTGGGTGTAAAGCGGCATAAACACAGCAGTGAAAAGCAGCTAAACCTCATTATAAAAATAAATTACTTTGAAAAACCCATGAAACAAAGACAGTGAAAGAGATAGAAATTCTTACACAATGCGTTCACGGGCTGTGATGCAACCTGGATTGACCATATCTAGACCCACAGCTGGATGAGACATAAGGGTGGACACTCTTGGGGCTGAGAGGTTTGGTGAGGTTGGGTGAGCAAACGCAGACCCTTTAAAGTAATACTGCATGGTACCCATCGCATGGGTCCCATATCTCCAGGTTCAAGGGCATCTTCCTACATCGAAAACATGCATGAGAAACCCAGAAGATGGTACACCGTGTGATGTGGAAAGGTTTCTAAAACGCACCTCATTTCTCATCTCCTTGTGCCCGGATTCGCTATTCCAGCCCTTTACTAGCAATCTCCCTACTTGGAGCATCATCACCTTTAACCTCCTGTTCCGTACAGGTTGCAATTTGTCCTGAGGATGAACGGGAAGACGTGGAACCAATGAGAGACTAGCTCTTGGTGTTGGGACAGGCACAGGTCACTCTATTTTCCCATCAGGAAGAAGAATTAACCACAGGCTCAGCCTGCCCCCCGGAACCAGAACAGGGCCTGAAGCCATCCTGCGCTATTGCGGCCAGCTCCCTAAAAAGCGAGTTGTAAAATGGAGGTTCAGGGCACTGCAATTCACAAACCTGCAGAGTTATAAATGATAACTCTCGTCCACAAATATATTGAGGGAAGGCAAAGAAGAGGATTTGAAATCAAGGCAGAATTGCAGGAAACAGATTTCAGGAGGTAGATTCGAATCGCCTTTAAAGCACATGAAAAGCGGCAAAACGTTGACAATGATGCCCTTGGCCAAAAAGGGCGTATGCGTTTTTTCCTGAATATATTCAGGAAAAAACGCATACGCCCTTTTTGGCCAACCAAGCAACCTGGAAAGGCAAATCAGCGCTACAAAGATGTCTCGCTTCCCTTCGGTTAAAAAGGCCATGCTGAAAAAAGTGTCAAAACCAGAAATGCAGGACAGGCCATGGAGAAATGGGAGCCTTGCTACACTGATGGGCGGGATGTAAATTGCCAACAGCCACTCTGGAGAAGCGTACGGTGAGTCCTGAAACATCTAAAAAACAAAGCTTAGAGAGCATAGGGCACTTCCACTCATGGGGGTATAAATTGGGAAAATGAAAAATCAGCAAGACACAAGCACCCCAAAGTTTAGGGCTGCTCTCTTGACAAGGACCTCCACTTCATTCCACCTTCAATATCCCAGGAAAGAGAAAACTGGATAAAGAAGTTGTGGTCCTTATGTACAATGGAATATCACTCAGCCGTGAAATCAATGTCATAAGGCTAGTAGCAGCATGATGAGTGGATTTAGGTACGACGACTCTAAGTGAAATAAGTCACACAGAAAAGGACACTTCTCATAAGGTATCACTTATAGAGGGAATGTAAAAACCGTTACACTTGAACTGAATTACAAAACAGAACAGAGTCACACATGCAGAAAACACACTGTGGCTGCTTAACGGGAAAGGTGAGGTGGGGTGATACATAAAACAAGGGTTTCAAATTAGCTCAGATACCGTTCCATAAACCCAATATGTAATAGACAAGACCTACTCCTTGCTCAGAGAACTGGACTCAACACGCCCTATTCACCGCACAAGAATATATCTGACTAGTAATAATCTTAAAACCTATGTATTGATATCTCTCTGTTAGTGTGTCAAGTGGGTAAAAAGCGGCATAAACACAGTAGTGAAAAGCAGCTAAACCCCATTATAAAAATAAATTACTTTGAAAAACCCATGAAACAAAGACAGTGAAAGAGAGAGAAATTCTTACACAATGCGTTCAGGGGCTGTGATGCAACCTGGATTGACCATATCTAGACCCACAGCTGGATGAGACATAAGGGTGGACACTGTTGCGGCTGAGAGGTTTGGTGAGGTTGGGTGAGCAAACGCAGACCCTTTAAAGTAATACTGCGTGGTACCCATCGCATGGGTCCCAAATCTCCAGGTTCAAGGGCATCTTCCTACATCGAAAACATGCATGAGATACCCAGAAGATGGTACACTGTGTGATGGGGAAAGGTTTCTAAAACGCACCTCATTTCTCATCTGCTTGTGCCCGGGTTCGCCATTCCAGCCACTTTACTAGCAATCTCCCTCCTTGGAGCATCAGCACCTTTAACCTCCTGTTCCGTACAGGTTGCAATTTGTACTGAGGATGAACGGGAAGACGTGGAACCAATGAAAGACTAGCTCTTGGTGTTGGGACAGGCACAGGTCACTCTATTTTCCCATCAGGAAGAAGAATTAACCACAGGCTCAGCCTGCCCCCCGGAACCAGAACAGGGCCTGAAGCCATCCTGCGCTTTTGCGGCCAGCTCCCTAAAAAGCGAGTTGTAAAATGGAGGTTCAGGGCACTGCAATTCACAAACCTGCAGAGTTATAAATGATAACTCTCATCCACAAATATATTGAGGGAAGGCAAAGAAGAGGATTTGAAATCAAGGCAGAATTGCAGGAAACAGATTTCAGGAGGTAGATTCGAATCGCCTTTAAAGCACATGAAAAGCGGCAAAACGTTGACAATGATGCCCTTGGCCAAAAAGGGCGTATGCGTTTTTTCCTGAATATATTCAAGAAAAAACGCATACGCCCTTTTTGGCCAACCAAGCAACCTGGAAAGGCAAATCAGCGCTACAAAGAAGTTTCGCTTCCCATCGGTTAAAAGGGCCATGCTGAAAAAAGTGTCAAAACCAGAAATGCAGGACAGGCCATGGAGAAATGGGAGCCTTGCTACACTGATGGGCGGGATGTAAATTGTCAACAGCCACTCTGGAGAAGTGTACGGTGAGTCCTGAAACGTCTAAAAAGCAAAGCTTAGAGAGCATAGGGCACTTCCACTCATGGGGGTATAAATTGGGAAAATGAAAAATCAGCAAGACACAAGCACCCCAAAGTTTAGGGCTGCTCTGTTGACAAGGACCTCCACTTCATTCCACCTTCAATATCCCAGGAAAGAGAAAAATGGATAAAGAAGTTGTGGTCCTTATGTACAATGGAATATCACTCAGCCGTGAAATCAATGTCATAAGGCTAGTAGCAGCATGATGAGTGGATTTAGGTACAACGACTCTAAGTGAAATAAGTCACACAGAAAAGGACACTTCTCATAAGGTATCACTGATAGAGGGAATGTAAAAACCGTTACACTTGAACTGAATTACAAAACAGAACAGAGTCACACATGCAGAAAACACACTATGGCTGCTTAACGGGAAAGGTGAGGTGGGGTGATACATAAAACAAGGGTTTCAAATTAGCTCAGATACCGTTCCATAAAACCAATATGTAATAGACAAGACCTACTCCTTGCTCAGAGAACTGGACTCAACACGCCCTATTCACCGCACAAGAATATATCTGACTAGTAATAATCTTAAAACTTATGTATTGATATCTCTCTGTTAGTGTGTCAAGTGGGTGTAAAGCGGCATAAACACAGCAGTGAAAAGCAGCTAAACCCCATTATAAAAATAAATTACTTTGAAAAACCCATGAAACAAAGACAGTGAAAGAGATAGAAATTCTTACACAATGCGTTCAGGGGCTGTGATGCAACCTGGATTGACCATATCTAGACCCACAGCTGGATGAGACATAAGGGTGGACACTCTTGGGGCTGAGAGGTTTGGTGAGGTTGGGTGAGCAAACGCAGACCCTTTAAAGTAATACTGCGTGGTACCCATCGCATGGGTCCCAAATCGCCAGGTTCAAGGGCATCTTCCTACATCGAAAACATGCATGAGATACCCAGAAGATGGTACACCGTGTGATGGGGAAAGGTTTCTAAAACGCAACTCATTTCTCATTTGCTTGTGCCCGGGTTCGCCATTCCAGCCACTTTACTAGCAATCTCCCTCCTTGGAGCATCAGCACCTTTAACCTCCTGTTCCGTACAGGTTGCAATTTGTACTGAGGATGAACGGGAAGACGTGGAACCAATGAAAGACTAGCTCTTGGTGTTGGGACAGGCACAGGTCACTCTATTTTCCCATCAGGAAGAAGAATTAACCACAGGCTCAGCCTGCCCCCCGGAACCAGAACAGGGGCTGAAGCCATCCTGCGCTTTTGCGGCCAGCTCCCTAAAAAGCGAGTTGTAAAATGGAGGTTCAGGGCACTGCAATTCACAAACCTGCAGAGTTATAAATGATAACTCTCATCCACAAATATATTGAGGGAAGGCAAAGAAGAGGATTTGAAATCAAGGCAGAATTGCAGGAAACAGATTTCAGGAGGTAGATTCGAATCGCCTTTAAAGCACATGAAAAGCGGCAAAACGTTGACAATGATGCCCTTGGCCAAAAAGGGCGTATGCGTTTTTTCCTGAATATATTCAGGAAAAAACGCATACGCCCTTTTTGGCCAACCAAGCAACCTGGAAAGGCAAATCAGCGCTACAAAGATGTCTCGCTTCCCATCGGTCAAAAGGGCCATGCTGAAAAAAGTGTCAAAACCAGAAATGCAGGACAGGCCATGGAGAAATGGGAGCCTTGCTACACTGATGGGCGGGATGTAAATTGCCAACAGCCACTCTGGAGAAGTGTACGGTGAGTCCTGAAACGTCTAAAAAGCAAAGCTTAGAGAGCATAGGGCACTTCCACTCATGGGGGTATAAATTGGGAAAATTAAAAATCAGCAAGACACAAGCACCCCAAAGTTTAGGGCTGCTCTGTTGACAAGGACCTCCACTTCATTCCACCTTCAATATCCCAGGAAAGAGAAAAATGGATAAAGAAGTTGTGGTCCTTATGTACAATGGAATATCACTCAGCCGTGAAATCAATGTCATAAGACTAGTAGCAGCATGATGAGGGGATTTAGGTACGACGATTCTAAGTGAAATAAGTCACACAGAAAACGACACTTCTCATAAGGTATCACTGATAGAGGGAATGTAAAAACCGTTACACTTGAACTGAATCAGAAAACAGAACAGAGTCACACATGCAGAAAACACACTATGGCTGCTTAACGGGAAAGGTGAGGTGGGGTGATACATAAAACAAGGGATTCAAATTAGCTCAGATACCGTTCCATAAACCCAATATGTAATAGACAAGACCTACTCCTTGCTCAGAGAACTGGACTCAACACGCCCTATTCACCGCACAAGAATATATCTGACTAGTAATAATCTTAAAACCTATGTATTGATATCTCTCTGTTAGTGTGTCAAGTGGGTAAAAAGCGGCATAAACACAGCAGTGAAAAGCAGCTAAACCCCATTATAAAAATAAATTACTTTGAAAAACCCATGAAACAAAGACAGTGAAAGAGAGAGAAATTCTTACACAATGCGTTCAGGGGCTGTGATGCAACCTGGATTGACCATATCTAGACCCACAGCTGGATGAGACATAAGGGTGGACACTGTTGCGGCTGAGAGGTTTGGTGAGGTTGGGTGAGCAAACGCAGACCCTTTAAAGTAATACTGCATGGTACCCATCGCATGGGTCCCAAATCTCCAGGTTCAAGGGCATCTTCCTACATCGAAAACATGCATGAGATACCCAGAAGATGGTACACTGTGTGATGGGGAAAGGTTTCTAAAACGCACCTCATTTCTCATCTGCTTGTGCCCGGGTTCGCCATTCCAGCCACTTTACTAGCAATCTCCCTCCTTGGAGCATCAGCACCTTTAACCTCCTGTTCCGTACAGGTTGCAATTTGTACTGAGGATGAACGGGAAGACGTGGAACCAATGAAAGACTAGCTCTTGGTGTTGGGACAGGCACAGGTCACTCTATTTTCCCATCAGGAAGAAGAATTAACCACAGGCTCAGCCTGCCCCCCGGAACCAGAACAGGGCCTGAAGCCATCCTGCGCTTTTGCGGCCAGGTCCCTAAAAAGCGAGTTGTAAAATGGAGGTTCAGGGCACTGCAATTCACAAACCTGCAGACTTATAAATGATAACTCTCATCCACAAATATATTGAGGGAAGGCAAAGAAGAGGATTTGAAATCAAGGCAGAATTGCAGGAAACAGATTTCAGGAGGTAGATTCGAATTGCCTTTAAAGCACATGAAAAGCGGCAAAACGTTGACAATGATGCCCTTGGCCAAAAAGGGCGTATGCGTTTTTTCCTAAATATATTCAGGAAAAAACGCATACGCACTTTTTGGCCAACCAAGCAACCTGGAAAGGCAAATCAGCGCTACAAAGATGTCTCGCTTCCCATCGGTCAAAAGGGCCATGCTGAAAAGAGTGTCAAAACCAGAAATGCAGGACAGGCCATGGAGAAATGGGAGCCTTGCTACACTGATGGGTGGGATGTAAATTGCCAACAGCCACTCTGGAGAAGTGTACGGTGAGTCCTGAAACGTCTAAAAAGCAAAGCTTAGAGAGCATAGGGCACTTCCACTCATGGGGGTATAAATTGGGAAAATGAAAAATCAGCAAGACACAAGCACCCCAAAGTTTAGGGCTGCTCTGTTGACAAGGACCTCCACTTCATTCCACCTTCAATATCCCAGGAAAGAGAAAAATGGATAAAGAAGTTGTGGTCCTTATGTACAATGGAATATCACTCAGCCGTGAAATCAATGTCATAAGGCTAGTAGCAGCATGATGAGTGGATTTAGGTACGACGACTCTAAGTGAAATAAGTCACACAGAAAAGGGCACTTCTCATAAGGTATCACTTATAGAGGGAATGTAAAAACCGTTACACTTGAACTGAATTACAAAACAGAACAGAGTCACACATGCAGAAAACATACTATGGCTGCTTAACGGGAAAGCTGAGGTGGGGTGATACATAAAACAAGGGTTTCAAATTAGCTCAGATACCGTTCCATAAACCCAATATGTAATAGACAAGACCTACTCCTTGCTCAGAGAACTGGACTCAACACGCCCTATTCACCGCACAAGAATATATCTGACTAGTAATAATCTTAAAACCTACGTATAGATATCTCTCTGTTAGTGTGTCAAGTGGGTAAAAAGCGGCATAAACACAGCAGTGAAAAGCAGCTAAACCCCATTATAAAAATAAATTACTTTGAAAAACCCATGAAACAAAGACAGTGAAAGAGAGAGAAATTCTTACACAATGCGTTCAGGGGCTGTGATGCAACCTGGATTGACCATATCTAGACCCACAGCTGGATGAGACATAAGGGTGGACACTGTTGTGGCTGAGAGGTTTGGTGAGGTTGGGTGAGCAAACGCAGACCCTTTAAAGTAACACTGTGTCGTACCCATCGCATGGGTCCCAAATCTCCAGGTTCAAGGTCATCTTCCTACATCGAAAACATGCATGAGATACCCAGAAGATGGTACACCGTGTGATGGGGAAAGGTTTCTAAAACGCACCTCATTTCTCATCTGCTTGTGCCCGGGTTCGCCATTCCAGCCACTTTACTAGCAATCTCCCTCCTTGGAGCATCAGCACCTTTAACCTCCTGTTCCGTACAGGTTGCAATTTGTCCTGAGGATGAACGGGAAGACGTGGAACCAATGAGAGACTAGCTCTTGGTGTTGGGACAGGCACAGGTCACTCTATTTTCCCATCAGGAAGAAGAATTAACCACAGGCTCAGCCTGCCCACTGGAACCAGAAAAGGGCCTGAAGCCATCCTGTGCTTTTGCGGCCAGCTCCCAAAAAAGCGAGTTGTAAAATGGAGGTTCAGGGCACTGCAATTCACAAACCTGCAGAGTTATAAATGATAACTCTCGTCCACAAATATATTGAGGGAAGGCAAAGAAGAGGATTTGAAATCAAGGCAGAATTGCAGGAAACAGATTTCAGGAGGTAGATTCGAATCGCCTTTAAAGCACATGAAAAGCGGCAAAACGTTGACAATGATGCCCTTGGCCAAAAAGGGCGTATGCGTTTTTTCCTGAATATATTCAGGAAAAAACGCATACGCCCTTTTTGGCCAACCAAGCAACCTGGAAAGGCAAATCAGTGCTACAAAGATGTCTCGCTTCCCATTGGTCAAAAGGGCCATGCTGAAAAATGTGTCAAAACCAGAAATGCAGGACAGGCCATGGAGAAATGGGAGCCTTGCTACACTGATGGGCGGGATGTAAATTGTCAACAGCCACTCTGGAGAAGTGTACGGTGAGTCCTGAAACGTCTAAAAAGCAAAGCTTAGAGAGCATAGGGCACTTCCACTCATGGGGGTATAAATTGGGAAAATGAAAAATCAGCAAGACACAAGCACCCCAAAGTTTAGGGCTGCTCTGTTGACAAGGACCTCCACTTCATTCCACCTTCAATATCCCAGGAAAGAGAAAAATGGATAAAGAAGTTGTGGTCCTTATGTACAATGGAATATCACTCAGCCGTGAAATCAATGTCATAAGGCTAGTAGCAGCATGATGAGTGGATTTAGGTACAACGACTCTAAGTGAAATAAGTCACACAGAAAAGGACACTTCTCATAAGGTATCACTGATAGAGGGAATGTAAAAACCGTTACACTTCAACTGAATTACAAAACAGAACAGAGTCACACATGCAGAAAACACACTATGGCTGCTTAACGGGAAAGGTGAGGTGGGGTGATACATAAAACAAGGGTTTCAAATTAGCTCAGATACCGTTCCATAAACCCAATATGTAATAGACAAGACCTACTCCTTGCTCAGAGAACTGGACTCAACACGCCCTATTCACCGCACAAGAATATATCTGACTAGTAATAATCTTAAAACTTATGTATTGATATCTCTCTGTTAGTGTGACAAGTGGGTGTAAAGCGGCATAAACACAGCAGTGAAAAGCAGCTAAACCCCATTATAAAAATAAATTACTTTGAAAAACCCATGAAACAAAGACAGTGAAAGAGATAGAAATTCTTACACAATGCGTTCACGGGCTGTGATGCAACCTGGATTGACCATATCTAGACCCACAGCTGGATGAGACATAAGGGTGGACACTCTTGGGGCTGAGAGGTTTGGTGAGGTTGGGTGAGCAAATGCAGACCCTTTAAAGTAATACTGCATGGTACCCATCGCATGGGTCCCAAATCGCCAGGGTCAAGGGCATCTTCCTACATCGAAAACATGCATGAGAAACCCAGAAGATGGTACACCGTGTGATGTGGAAAGGTTTCTAAAACTCACCTCATTTCTCATCTCCTTCTGCCCGGGTTCGCTATTCCAGCCACTTTACTAGCAATCTCCCTACTTGGAGCATCAGCACCTTTAACCTCCTGTTCCGTACAGGTTGCAATTTGTCCTGAGGATGAACGGGAAGACGGGGAACCAATGAGAGACTAGCTCTTGGTGTTGGGACAGGCACAGGTTACTCTATTTTCCCATCAGGAAGAAGAATTAACCACAGGCTCAGCCTGCCCCCCGGAACCAGAACAGGGCCTGAAGCCATCCTGCGCTTTTGCGGCCAGCTCCCAAAAAAGCGAGTTGTAAAATGGAGGTTCAGGGCACTGCAATTCACAAACCTGCAGAGTTATAAATGATAACTCTCGTCCACAAATATATTGAGGGAAGGCAAAGAAGAGGATTTGAAATCAAGGCAGAATTGCAGGAAACAGATTTCAGGAGGTAGATTCGAATCGCCTTTAAAGCACATGAAAAGCGGCAAAACGTTGACAATGATGCCCTTGGCCAAAAAGGGCGTATGCGTTTTTTCCTGAATATATTCAGGAAAAAACGCATACGCCCTTTTTGGCCAACCAAGCAACCTGGAAAGGCAAATCAGCGCTACAAAGATGTCTCGCTTCCCATCGGTTAAAAAGGCCATGCTGAAAAAAGTGTCAAAACCACAAATGCAGGACAGGCCATGGAGAAATGGGAGCCTTGCTACACTGATGGGCGGGATGTAAATTGTCAACAGCCACTCTGGAGAAGTGTACGGTGAGTCCTGAAACGTCTAAAAAACACAGCTTAGAGAGCATAGGGCACTTCCACTCATGGGGGTATAAATTGGGAAAATGAAAAATCAGCAAGACACAAGCACCCCAAAGTTTAGGGCTGCTCTGTTGACAAGGACCTCCACTTCATTCCACCTTCAATATCGCAGGAAAGAGAAAAATGGATAAAGAAGTTGTGGTCCTTATGTACAATGGAATATCACTCAGCCGTGAAATCAATGTCATAAGGCTAGTAGCAGCATGATGAGTGGATTTAGGTACGACGACTCTAAGTGAAATAAGTCACACAGAAAAGGACACTTCTCATAAGGTATCACTTATAGAGGGAATGTAAAAACCGTTACACTTGAACTGAATTACAAAACAGAACAGAGTCACACATGCAGAAAACACACTATGGCTGCTTAACGGGAAAGGTGAGGTGGGGTGATACATAAAACAAGGGTTTCAAATTAGCTCAGATACCGTTCCATAAACCCAATATGTAATAGACAAGACCTACTCCTTGCTCAGAGAACTGGACTCAACACGCCCTATTCACCGCACAAGAATATATCTGACTAGTAATAATCTTAAAACCTACGTATTGATATCTCTCTGTTAGTGGGTCAAGTGGGTAAAAAGCGGCATAAACACAGCAGTGAAAAGCAGCTAAACCCCATTATAAAAATAAATTACTTTGAAAAACCCATGAAACAAAGACAGTGAAAGAGAGCGAAATTCTTACACAATGCGTTCAGGGGCTGTGATGCAACCTGGATTGACCATATCTAGACCCACAGCTGGATGAGACATAAGGGTGGACACTCTTGGGGCTGAGAGGTTTGGTGAGGTTGGGTGAGCAAACGCAGACCCTTTAAAGTAATACTGCATGGTACCCATCGCATGGGTCACAAATCTCCAGGTTCAAGGGCATCTTCCTACATCGAAAACATGCATGAGAAACCCAGAAGATGGTACACCGTGTGATGGGGAAAGGTTTCTAAAACGCACCTCATTTCTCATCTCCTTCTGCCCGGGTTCGCTATTCCAGCCGCTTTACTAGCAATCTCCCTACTTGGAGCATCAGCACCTTTAACCTCCTGTTCCGTACAGGTTGCAATTTGTCCTGAGGATGAACGGGAAGACGTGGAACCAATGAGAGACTAGCTCTTGGTGTTGGGACACGCACAGGTCACTCTATTTTCCCATCAGGAAGAAGAATTAACCACAGGCTCAGCCTGCCCCCCGGAACCAGAACAGGGCCTGAAGCCATCCTGCGCTTTTGCGGCCATCTCCCAAAAACGCGAGTTGTAAAATGGAGGTTCAGGGCACTGCAATTCACAAACCTGCAGAGTTATAAATGATACCTCTCGTCCACAAATATATTGAGGGAAGGCAAAGAAGAGGATTTGAAATCAAGGCAGAATTGCAGGAAACAGATTTCACGAGGTAGATTCGAATCGCCTTTAAAGCACATGAAAAGCGGCAAAACGTTGACAATGATGCCCTTGGCCAAAAAGGGCGTATGCGTTTTTTCCTGAATATATTCAGGAAAAAACGCATACGCCCTTTTTGGCCAACCAAGCAACCTGGAAAGGCAAATCAGCGCTACAAAGAAGTCTCGCTTCCCATCGGTCAAAAGGGCCATGCTGAAAAAAGTGTCAAAACCAGAAATGCAGGACAGGCCATGGAGAAATGGGAGCCTTGCTACACTGATGGGCGGGATGTAAATTGTCAACAGCCACTCTGGAGAAGTGTACGGTGAGTCCTGAAACGTCTAAAAAGCAAAGCTTAGAGAGCATAGGGCACTTCCACTCATGGGGGTATAAATTGGGAAAATGAAAAATCAGCAAGACACAAGCACCCCAAAGTTTAGGGCTGCTCTGTTGACAAGGACCTCCACTTCATTCCACCTTCAATATCCCAGGAAAGAGAAAAATGGATAAAGAAGTTGTGGTCCTTATGTACAATGGAATATCACTCAGCCGTGAAATCAATGTCATAAGGCTAGTAGCAGCATGATGAGTGGATTTAGGTACGACGATTCTAAGTGAAATAAGTCACACAGAAAAGGACACTTCTCATAAGGTATCACTGATAGAGGGAATGTAAAAACCGTTACACTTGAACTGAATTACAAAACAGAACAGAGTCACACATGCAGAAAACACACTATGGCTGCTTAACGGGAAAGGTGAGGTGGGGTGATACATAAAACAAGGGTTTCAAATTAGCTCAGATACCGTTCCATAAACCCAATATGTAATAGACAAGACCTACTCCTTGCTCAGAGAACTGGACTCAACACGCCCTATTCACCGCACAAGAATATATCTGACTAGTAATAATCTTAAAACCTATGTATTGATATCTCTCTGTTAGTGTGTCAAGTGGGTGTAAAGCGGCATAAACACAGCAGTGAAAAGCAGCTAAACCCCATTATAAAAATAAATTACTTTGAAAAACCCATGAAACAAAGACAGTGAAAGAGATAGAAATTCTTACACAATGCGTTCACGGGCTGTGATGCAACCTGGATTGACCATATCTAGACCCACAGCTGGATGAGACATAAGGGTGGACACTCTTGGGGCTGAGAGGTTTGGTGAGGTTGGGTGAGCAAACGCAGACCCTTTAAAGTAATACTGCATGGTACCCATCGCATGGGTCCCATATCTCCAGGTTCAAGGGCATCTTCCTACATCGAAAACATGCATGAGAAACCCAGAAGATGGTACACCGTGTGATGTGGAAAGGTTTCTAAAACGCACCTCATTTCTCATCTCCTTGTGCCCGGATTCGCTATTCCAGCCCTTTACTAGCAATCTCCCTACTTGGAGCATCATCACCTTTAACCTCCTGTTCCGTACAGGTTGCAATTTGTCCTGAGGATGAACGGGAAGACGTGGAACCAATGAGAGACTAGCTCTTGGTGTTGGGACAGGCACAGGTCACTCTATTTTCCCATCAGGAAGAAGAATTAACCACAGGCTCAGCCTGCCCCCCGGAACCAGAACAGGGCCTGAAGCCATCCTGCGCTATTGCGGCCAGCTCCCTAAAAAGCGAGTTGTAAAATGGAGGTTCAGGGCACTGCAATTCACAAACCTGCAGAGTTATAAATGATAACTCTCGTCCACAAATATATTGAGGGAAGGCAAAGAAGAGGATTTAAAATCAAGGCAGAATTGCAGGAAACAGATTTCAGGAGGTAGATTCGAATCGCCTTTAAAGCACATGAAAAGCGGAAAAACGTTGACAATGATGCCCTTGGCCAAAAAGGGCGTATGCGTTTTTTCCTGAATATATTCAGGAAAAAACGCATACGCCCTTTTTGGCCAACCAAGCAACCTGGAAAGGCAAATCAGCGCTACAAAGATGTCTCGCTTCCCTTCGGTTAAAAAGGCCATGCTGAAAAAAGTGTCAAAACCAGAAATGCAGGACAGGCCATGGAGAAATGGGAGCCTTGCTACACTGATGGGCGGGATGTAAATTGCCAACAGCCACTCTGGAGAAGCGTACGGTGAGTCCTGAAACATCTAAAAAACAAAGCTTAGAGAGCATAGGGTACTTCCACTCATGGGGTTATAAATTGGGAAAATGAAAAATCAGCAAGACACAAGCACCCCAAAGTTTAGGGCTGCTCTGTTGACAAGGACCTCCACTTCATTCCACCTTCAATATCCCAGGAAAGAGAAAAATGGATAAAGAAGTTGTGGTCCTTATGTACAATGGAATATCACTCAGCCATGAAATCAATGTCATAAGGCTAGTAGCAGCATGATGAGTGGATTTAGGTACGACGATTCTAAGTGAAATAAGTCACACAGAAAAGGACACTTCTCATAAGGTATCACTGATAGAGGGAATGTAAAAACCGTTACACTTGAACTGAATTACAAAACAGAACAGAGTCACACATGCAGAAAACACACTATGGCTGCTTAACGGGAAAGGTGAGGTGGGGTGATACATAAAACAAGGGTTTCAAATTAGCTCAGATACCGTTCCATAAACCCAATATGTAATAGACAAGACCTACTCCTTGCTCAGAGAACTGGACTCAACACGCCCTATTCACCGCACAAGAATATATCTGACTAGTAATAATCTTAAAACCTATGTATTGATATCTCTCTGTTAGTGTGTCAAGTGGGTAAAAAGCGGCATAAACACAGCAGTGAAAAGCAGCTAAACCCCATTATAAAAATAAATTACTTTGAAAAACCCATGAAACAAAGACAGTGAAAGAGAGAGAAATTCTTACACAATGCGTTCAGGGGCTGTGATGCAACCTGGATTGACCATATCTAGACCCACAGCTGGATGAGACATAAGGGTGGACACTGTTGCGGCTGAGAGGTTTGGTGAGGTTGGGTGAGCAAACGCAGACCCTTTAAAGTAATACTGCGTGGTACCCATCGCATGGGTCCCAAATCTCCAGGTTGAAGGGCATCTTCCTACATCGTAAACATGCATGAGATACCCAGAAGATGGTACACCGTGTGATGGGGAAAGGTTTCTAAAACGCACCTCATTTCTCATCTGCCTGTGCCCGGGTTTGCCATTCCAGCCACTTTACTAGCAATCTCCCTCTTTGGAGCATCATCACCTTTAACCTCCTGTTCCGTACAGGTTGCAATTTGTCCTGAAGATGAACGGGAAGACGTGGAACCAATGAGAGACTAGCTCTTGGTGTTGGGACAGGCACAGGTCACTCTATTTTCCCATCAGGAAGAAGAATTAACCACAGGCTCTGCCTGCCCCCCGGATCAAGAACAGGGCCTGAAGCCATCCTGCGCTTTTGCGGCCATCTCCCAAAAACGCGAGTTGTAAAATGGAGGTTCAGGGCACTGCAATTCACAAACCTGCAGAGTTATAAATGATAACTCTCGTCCACAAATATATTGAGGGAAGGCAAAGAAGAGGATTTGAAATCAAGGCAGAATTGCAGGAAACAGATTTCACGAGGTAGATTCGAATCGCCTTTAAAGCACATGAAAAGCGGCAAAACGTTGACAATGATGCCCTTGGCCAAAAAGGGCGTATGCGTTTTTTCCTGAATATATTCAGGAAAAAACGCATACGCCCTTTTTGGCCAACCAAGCAACCTGGAAAGGCAAATCAGCGCTACAAAGAAGTCTCGCTTCCCATCGGTTAAAAGGGCCATGCTGAAAAAAGTGTCAAAACCAGAAATGCAGGACAGGCCATGGAGAAATGGGAGCCTTGCTACACTGATGGGCGGGATGTAAATTGCCAACAGCCACTCTGGAGAAGAGTACGGTGTGTCCTGAAACATCTAAAAAACACAGCTTAGAGAGCATAGGGCACTTCCACTCATGGGGGTATAAATTGGGAAAATGAAAAATCAGCAAGACACAAGCACCCCAAAGTTTAGGGCTGCTCTGTTGACAAGGACCTCCACTTCATTCCACCTTCAATATCCCAGGAAAGAGAAAAATGGATAAAGAAGTTGTGGTCCTTATGTACAATGGAATATCACTCAGCCATGAAATCAATGTCATAAGGCTAGTAGCAGCATGATGAGTGGATTTAGGTACGACGATTCTAAGTGAAATAAGTCACACAGAAAAGGACACTTCTCATAAGGTATCACTGATAGAGGGAATGTAAAAACCGTTACACTTGAACTGAATTACAAAACAGAACAGAGTCACACATGCAGAAAACACACTATGGCTGCTTAACGGGAAAGGTGAGGTGGGGTGATACATAAAACAAGGGTTTCAAATTAGCTCAGATACCGTTCCATAAACCCAATATGTAATAGACAAGACCTACTCCTTGCTCAGAGAACTGGACTCAACACGCCCTATTCACCGCACAAGAATATATCTGACTAGTAATAATCTTAAAACCTATGTATTGATATCTCTCTGTTAGTGTGTCAAGTGGGTGTAAAGCGGCATAAACACAGCAGTGAAAAGCAGCTAAACCCCATTATAAAAATAAATTACTTTGAAAAACCCATGAAACAAAGACAGTGAAAGAGATAGAAATTCTTACACAATGCGTTCACGGGCTGTGATGCAACCTGAATTGACCATATCTAGACCCACAGCTGGATGAGACATAAGGGTGGACACTCTTGGGGCTGAGAGGTTTGGTGAGGTTGGGTGAGCAAACGCAGACCCTTTAAAGTAATACTGCATGGTACCCATCGCATGGGTCCCATATCTCCAGGTTCAAGGGCATTTTCCTACATCGAAAACATGCATGAGAAACCCAGAAGATGGTACACCGTGTGATGTGGAAAGGTTTCTAAAACGCACCTCATTTCTCATCTCCTTGTGCCCGGATTCGCTATTCCAGCCGCTTTACTAGCAATCTCTCTACTTGGAGCATCATCACCTTTAACCTCCTGTTCCGTACAGGTTGCAATTTGTCCTGAGGATGAACGGGAAGACGTGGAACCAATGAGAGACTAGCTCTTGGTGTTGGGACAGGCACAGGTCACTCTATTTTCCCATCAGGAAGAAGAATTAACCACAGGCTCCGCCTGCCCCCCGGATCAAGAACAGGGCCTGAAGCCATCCTGCGCTATTGCGGCCAGCTCCCTAAAAATCGAGTTGTAAAATGGAGGTTCAGGGCACTGCAATTCACAAACCTGCAGAGTTATAAATGATAACTCTCGTCCACAAATATATTGAGGGAAGGCAAAGAAGAGGATTTGAAATCAAGGCAGAATTGCAGGAAACAGATTTCACGAGGTAGATTCGAATCGCCTTTAAAGCACATGAAAAGCGGCAAAACGTTGACAATGATGCCCTTGGCCAAAAAGGGCGTATGCGTTTTTTCCTGAATATATTCAGGAAAAAACGCATACGCCCTTTTTGGCCAACCAAGCAACCTGGAAAGGCAAATCAGCGCTACAAAGAAGTCTCGCTTCCCATCGGTTAAAAGGGCCATGCTGAAAAAAGTGTCAAAACCAGAAATGCAGGACAGGCCATGGAGAAATGGGAGCCTTGCTACACTGATGGGCGGGATGTAAATTGCCAACAGCCACTCTGGAGAAGCGTACGGTGAGTCCTGAAACATCTAAAAAACACAGCTTAGAGAGCATAGGGCACTTCTACTCATGGGGGTATAAATTGGGAAAATGAAAAATCAGCAAGACACAAGCACCCCAAAGATTAGGGCTGGTCTGTTGACAAGGACCTCCACTTCATTCCACCTTCAATATCCCAGGAAAGAGAAAAATGGATAAAAGAGTTGTGGTCCTTATGTACAAAGGAATATCACTCAGCCATGAAATCAATGTCATAAGGCTAGTAGCAGCATGATGAGTGGACTTAGGTACGACGATTCTAAGTGAAGTAAGTCACACAGAAAAGGACACTTCTCATAAGGTATCACTGATAGAGGGAATGTAAAAACCGTTACACTTGAACTGAATTACAAAACAGAACGGAGTCACACATGCAGAAAACACACTATGGCTGCTTAACGGGAAAGGGGAGGTGGGGTGATACATAAAACAAGGGTTTCAAATTAGCTCAGATACCGTTCCATAAACCCAATATGTAATAGACAAGACCTACTCCTTGCTCAGAGAACTGGACTCAACACGCCCTATTCACCGCACAAGAATATATCTGACTAGTAATAATCTTAAAACCTATGTATTCATATCTCTCTGTTAGTGTGTCAAGTGGGTGTAAAGGGGCATAAACACAGCAGTGAAAAGCAGCTAAACCCCATTATAAGAATAAATTACTTTTTCAAACCCATGAAACAAAGACAGTGAAAGAGAGCGAAATTCTTACACAATGCGTTCAGGGGCTGTGATCCAACCTGGATTGACCATATCTAGACCCACAGCTGGATGAGACATAAGGGTGGACACTCTTGAGGCTGAGAGGTTTGGTGAGGTTGGGTGAGCAAACGCAGACCCTTTAAAGTAATACTGCGTGGTACCCATCGCATGGGTCCCAAATCTCCAGGTTCAAGGGCATCTTCCTCCATCGAAAACATGCATGAGAAACCCAGAAGATGGTACACCGTGTGATGGGGAAAGGTTTCTAAAACGCACCTCATTTCTCATCTCCTTGTGCTCGGGTTCGCCATTCCAGCCACTTTACTAGCAATCTCCCTCCTTGGAGCATCAGCACCTTTAACCTCCTGTTCCGTACAGGTTGCAATTTGTCCTGAGGATGAACGGGAAGACGTGGAACCAATGAGAGACTAGCTCTTGGTGTTGGGACACGCAGAGGTCACTCTATTTTCCCATCAGGAAGAAGAATTAACCACAGGCTCAGCCTGCCCCCCGGAACCAGAACAGGGCCTGAAGCCATCCTGCGCTTTTGCGGCCATCTCCCAAAAACGCGAGTTGTAAAATGGAGGTTCAGGGCACTGCAATTCACAAACCTGCAGAGTTATAAATGATACCTCTCGTCCACAAATATATTGAGGGAAGGCAAAGAAGAGGATTTGAAATCAAGGCAGAATTGCAGGAAACAGATTTCACGAGGTAGATTCGAATCGCCTTTAAAGCACATGAAAAGCGGCAAAACGTTGACAATGATGCCCTTGGCCAAAAAGGGCGTATGCGTTTTTTCCTGAATATATTCAGGAAAAAACGCATACGCCCTTTTTGGCCAACCAAGCAACCTGGAAAGGCAAATCAGCGCTACAAAGAAGTCTCGCTTCCCATCGGTCAAAAGGGCCATGCTGAAAAAAGTGTCAAAACCAGAAATGCAGGACAGGCCATGGAGAAATGGGAGCCTTGCTACACTGATGGGCGGGATGTAAATTGTCAACAGCCACTCTGGAGAAGTGTACGGTGAGTCCTGAAACGTCTAAAAAGCAAAGCTTAGAGAGCATAGGGCACTTCCACTCATGGGGTTATAAATTGGGAAAATTAAAAATCAGCAAGACACAAGCACCCCAAAGTTTAGGGCTGCTCTGTTGACAAGGACCTCCACTTCATTCCACCTTCAATATCCCAGGAAAGAGAAAAATGGATAAAGAAGTTGTGGTCCTTATGTACAATGGAATATCACTCAGCCGTGAAATCAATGTCATAAGGCTAGTAGCAGCATGATGAGTGGATTTAGGTACGACGATTCTAAGTGAAATAAGTCACACAGAAAAGGACACTTCTCATAAGGTATCACTGATAGAGGGAATGTAAAAACCGTTACACTTGAACTGAATTACAAAACAGAACAGAGTCACACATGCAGAAAACACACTATGGCTGCTTAACGGGAAAGGTGAGGTGGGGTGATACATAAAACAAGGGTTTCAAATTAGCTCAGATACCGTTCCATAAACCCAATATGTAATAGACAAGACCTACTCCTTGCTCAGAGAACTGGACTCAACACGCCCTATTCACCGCACAAGAATATATCTGACTAGTAATAATCTTAAAACCTATGTATTGATATCTCTCTGTTAGTGTGTCAAGTGGGTGTAAAGCGGCATAAACACAGCAGTGAAAAGCAGCTAAACCCCATTATAAAAATAAATTACTTTGAAAAACCCATGAAACAAAGACAGTGAAAGAGATAGAAATTCTTACACAATGCGTTCACGGGCTGTGATGCAACCTGGATTGACCATATCTAGACCCACAGCTGGATGAGACATAAGGGTGGACACTCTTGGGGCTGAGAGGTTTGGTGAGGTTGGGTGAGCAAACGCAGACCCTTTAAAGTAATACTGCATGGTACCCATCGCATGGGTCCCATATCTCCAGGTTCAAGGGCATCTTCCTACATCGAAAACATGCATGAGAAACCCAGAAGATGGTACACCGTGTGATGTGGAAAGGTTTCTAAAACGCACCTCATTTCTCATCTCCTTGTGCCCGGATTCGCTATTCCAGCCCTTTACTAGCAATCTCCCTACTTGGAGCATCATCACCTTTAACCTCCTGTTCCGTACAGGTTGCAATTTGTCCTGAGGATGAACGGGAAGACGTGGAACCAATGAGAGACTAGCTCTTGGTGTTGGGACAGGCACAGGTCACTCTATTTTCCCATCAGGAAGAAGAATTAACCACAGGCTCAGCCTGCCCCCCGGAACCAGAACAGGGCCTGAAGCCATCCTGCGCTATTGCGGCCAGCTCCCTAAAAAGCGAGTTGTAAAATGGAGGTTCAGGGCACTGCAATTCACAAACCTGCAGAGTTATAAATGATAACTCTCGTCCACAAATATATTGAGGGAAGGCAAAGAAGAGGATTTGAAATCAAGGCAGAATTGCAGGAAACAGATTTCAGGAGGTAGGTTCGAATCGCCTTTAAAGCACATGAAAAGCGGAAAAACGTTGACAATGATGCCCTTGGCCAAAAAGGGCGTATGCGTTTTTTCCTGAATATATTCAGGAAAAAACGCATACGCCCTTTTTGGCCAACCAAGCAACCTGGAAAGGCAAATCAGCGCTACAAAGATGTCTCGCTTCCCTTCGGTTAAAAAGGCCATGCTGAAAAAAGTGTCAAAACCAGAAATGCAGGACAGGCCATGGAGAAATGGGAGCCTTGCTACACTGATGGGCGGGATGTAAATTGCCAACAGCCACTCTGGAGAAGCGTACGGTGAGTCCTGAAACATCTAAAAAACAAAGCTTAGAGAGCATAGGGCACTTCTACTCATGGGGGTATAAATAGGGAAAATGAAAAATCAGCAAGACACAAGCACCCCAAAGATTAGGGCTGGTCTGTTGACAAGGACCTCCACTTCATTCCACCTTCAATATCCCAGGAAAGAGAAAAATGGATAAAAGAGTTGTGGTCCTTATGTACAAAGGAATATCACTCAGCCATGAAATCAATGTCATAAGGCTAGTAGCAGCATGATGAGTGGACTTAGGTACGACGATTCTAAGTGAAGTAAGTCACACAGAAAAGGACACTTCTCATAAGGTATCACTGATAGAGGGAATGTAAAAACCGTTACACTTGAACTGAATTACAAAACAGAACGGAGTCACACATGCAGAAAACACACTATGGCTGCTTAACGGGAAAGGGGAGGTGGGGTGATACATAAAACAAGGGTTTCAAATTAGCTCAGATACCGTTCCATAAACCCAATATGTAATAGACAAGACCTACTCCTTGCTCAGAGAACTGGACTCAACACGCCCTATTCACCGCACAAGAATATATCTGACTAGTAATAATCTTAAAACCTATATATTCATATCTCTCTGTTAGTGTGTCAAGTGGGTGTAAAGCGGCATAAACACAGCAGTGAAAAGCAGCTAAACCCCATTATAAGAATAAATTACTTTTTCAAACCCATGAAACAAAGACAGTGAAAGAGAGCGAAATTCTTACACAATGCGTTCAGGGGCTGTGATCCAACCTGGATTGACCATATCTAGACCCACAGCTGGATGAGACATAAGGGTGGACACTCTTGAGGCTGAGAGGTTTGGTGAGGTTGGGTGAGCAAACGCAGACCCTTTAAAGTAATACTGCGTGGTACCCATCGCATGGGTCCCAAATCTCCAGGTTCAAGGGCATCTTCCTCCATCGAAAACATGCATGAGAAACCCAGAAGATGGTACACCGTGTGATGGGGAAAGGTTTCTAAAACGCACCTCATTTCTCATCTCCTTGTGCTCGGGTTCGCCATTCCAGCCACTTTACTAGCAATCTCCCTCCTTGGAGCATCAGCACCTTTAACCTCCTGTTCCGTACAGGTTGCAATTTGTCCTGAGGATGAACGGGAAGACGTGGAACCAATGAGAGACTAGCTCTTGGTGTTGGGACACGCAGAGGTCACTCTATTTTCCCATCAGGAAGAAGAATTAACCACAGGCTCCGCCTGCCCCCCGGAACCAGAACAGGGCCTGAAGCCATCCTGCGCTTTTGCGGCCATCTCCCAAAAACGCGAGTTGTAAAATGGAGGTTCAGGGCACTGCAATTCACAAACCTGCAGAGTTATAAATGATACCTCTCGTCCACAAATATATTGAGGGAAGGCAAAGAAGAGGATTTGAAATCAAGGCAGAATTGCAGGAAACAGATTTCACGAGGTAGATTCGAATCGCCTTTAAAGCACATGAAAAGCGGCAAAACGTTGACAATGATGCCCTTGGCCAAAAAGGGCGTATGCGTTTTTTCCTGAATATATTCAGGAAAAAACGCATACGCCCTTTTTGGCCAACCAAGCAACCTGGAAAGGCAAATCAGCGCTACAAAGAAGTCTCGCTTCCCATCGGTCAAAAGGGCCATGCTGAAAAAAGTGTCAAAACCAGAAATGCAGGACAGGCCATGGAGAAATGGGAGCCTTGCTACACTGATGGGCGGGATGTAAATTGTCAACAGCCACTCTGGAGAAGTGTACGGTGAGTCCTGAAACGTCTAAAAAGCAAAGCTTAGAGAGCATAGGGCACTTCCACTCATGGGGTTATAAATTGGGAAAATTAAAAATCAGCAAGACACAAGCACCCCAAAGTTTAGGGCTGCTCTGTTGACAAGGACCTCCACTTCATTCCACCTTCAATATCCCAGGAAAGAGAAAAATGGATAAAGAAGTTGTGGTCCTTATGTACAATGGAATATCACTCAGCCGTGAAATCAATGTCATAAGGCTAGTAGCAGCATGATGAGTGGATTTAGGTACGACGATTCTAAGTGAAATAAGTCACACAGAAAAGGACACTTCTCATAAGGTATCACTGATAGAGGGAATGTAAAAACCGTTACACTTGAACTGAATTACAAAACAGAACAGAGTCACACATGCAGAAAACACACTATGGCTGCTTAACGGGAAAGGTGAGGTGGGGTGATACATAAAACAAGGGTTTCAAATTAGCTCAGATACCGTTCCATAAACCCAATATGTAATAGACAAGACCTACTCCTTGCTCAGAGAACTGGACTCAACACGCCCTATTCACCGCACAAGAATATATCTGACTAGTAATAATCTTAAAACCTATGTATTGATATCTCTCTGTTAGTGTGTCAAGTGGGTGTAAAGCGGCATAAACACAGCAGTGAAAAGCAGCTAAACCCCATTATAAAAATAAATTACTTTGAAAAACCCATGAAACAAAGACAGTGAAAGAGATAGAAATTCTTACACAATGCGTTCACGGGCTGTGATGCAACCTGGATTGACCATATCTAGACCCACAGCTGGATGAGACATAAGGGTGGACACTCTTGGGGCTGAGAGGTTTGGTGAGGTTGGGTGAGCAAACGCAGACCCTTTAAAGTAATACTGCATGGTACCCATCGCATGGGTCCCATATCTCCAGGTTCAAGGGCATCTTCCTACATCGAAAACATGCATGAGAAACCCAGAAGATGGTACACCGTGTGATGTGGAAAGGTTTCTAAAACGCACCTCATTTCTCATCTCCTTGTGCCCGGATTCGCTATTCCAGCCCTTTACTAGCAATCTCCCTACTTGGAGCATCATCACCTTTAACCTCCTGTTCCGTACAGGTTGCAATTTGTCCTGAGGATGAACGGGAAGACGTGGAACCAATGAGAGACTAGCTCTTGGTGTTGGGACAGGCACAGGTCACTCTATTTTCCCATCAGGAAGAAGAATTAACCACAGGCTCAGCCTGCCCCCCGGAACCAGAACAGGGCCTGAAGCCATCCTGCGCTATTGCGGCCAGCTCCCTAAAAAGCGAGTTGTAAAATGGAGGTTCAGGGCACTGCAATTCACAAACCTGCAGAGTTATAAATGATAACTCTCGTCCACAAATATATTGAGGGAAGGCAAAGAAGAGGATTTGAAATCAAGGCAGAATTGCAAGAAACAGATTTCAGGAGGTAGATTCGAATCGCCTTTAAAGCACATGAAAAGCGGAAAAACGTTGACAATGATGCCCTTGGCCAAAAAGGGCGTATGCGTTTTTTCCTGAATATATTCAGGAAAAAACGCATACGCCCTTTTTGGCCAACCAAGCAACCTGGAAAGGCAAATCAGCGCTACAAAGATGTCTCGCTTCCCTTCGGTTAAAAAGGCCATGCTGAAAAAAGTGTCAAAACCAGAAATGCAGGACAGGCCATGGAGAAATGGGAGCCTTGCTACACTGATGGGCGGGATGTAAATTGCCAACAGCCACTCTGGAGAAGCGTACGGTGAGTCCTGAAACATCTAAAAAACAAAGCTTAGAGAGCATAGGGCACTTCCACTCATGGGGTTATAAATTGGGAAAATGAAAAATCAGCAAGACACAAGCACCCCAAAGTTTAGGGCTGCTCTGTTGACAAGGACCTCCACTTCATTCCACCTTCAATATCCCAGGAAAGAGAAAAATGGATAAAGAAGTTGTGGTCCTTATGTACAATGGAATATCACTCAGCCATGAAATCAATGTCATAAGGCTAGTAGCAGCATGATGAGTGGATTTAGGTACGACGATTCTAAGTGAAATAAGTCACACAGAAAAGGACACTTCTCATAAGGTATCACTGATAGAGGGAATGTAAAAACCGTTACACTTGAACTGAATTACAAAACAGAACAGAGTCACACATGCAGAAAACACACTATGGCTGCTTAACGGGAAAGGTGAGGTGGGGTGATACATAAAACAAGGGTTTCAAATTAGCTCAGATACCGTTCCATAAACCCAATATGTAATAGACAAGACCTACTCCTTGCTCAGAGAACTGGACTCAACACGCCCTATTCACCGCACAAGAATATATCTGACTAGTAATAATCTTAAAACCTATGTATTGATATCTCTCTGTTAGTGTGTCAAGTGGGTAAAAAGCGGCATAAACACAGCAGTGAAAAGCAGCTAAACCCCATTATAAAAATAAATTACTTTGAAAAACCCATGAAACAAAGACAGTGAAAGAGAGAGAAATTCTTACACAATGCGTTCAGGGGCTGTGATGCAACCTGGATTGACCATATCTAGACCCACAGCTGGATGAGACATAAGGGTGGACACTGTTGCGGCTGAGAGGTTTGGTGAGGTTGGGTGAGCAAACGCAGACCCTTTAAAGTAATACTGCGTGGTACCCATCGCATGCGTCCCAAATCTCCAGGTTGAAGGGCATCTTCCTACATCGTAAACATGCATGAGATACCCAGAAGATGGTACACCGTGTGATGGGGAAAGGTTTCTAAAACGCACCTCATTTCTCATCTGCCTGTGCCCGGGTTTGCCATTCCAGCCACTTTACTAGCAATCTCCCTCCTTGGAGCATCATCACCTTTAACCTCCTGTTCCGTACAGGTTGCAATTTGTCCTGAGGATGAACGGGAAGACGTGGAACCAATGAGAGACTAGCTCTTGGTGTTGGGAAAGGCACAGGTCACTCTATTTTCCCATCAGGAAGAAGAATTAACCACAGGCTCAGCCTGCCCCCCGGATCAAGAACAGGGCCTGAAGCCATCCTGCGCTTTTGCGGCCATCTCCCAAAAACGCGAGTTGTAAAATGGAGGTTCAGGGCACTGCAATTCACAAACCTGCAGAGTTATAAATGATAACTCTCGACCACAAATATATTGAGGGAAGGCAAAGAAGAGGATTTGAAATCAAGGCAGAATTGCAGGAAACAGATTTCAGGAGGTAGATTCGAATCGCCTTTAAAGCACATGAAAAGCGGCAAAACGTTGACAATGATGCCC
Source organism: Balaenoptera borealis (assembly GCF_965194805.1). NCBI lineage: Eukaryota > Metazoa > Chordata > Mammalia > Artiodactyla > Balaenopteridae > Balaenoptera > Balaenoptera borealis. Next base: position 69,547 of record NW_028123550.1, read on the forward strand.
TTGGCCAAAAAGGGCGTATGCGTTTTTTCCTGAATATATTCAGGAAAAAACGCATACGCCCTTTTTGGCCAACCAAGCAACCTGGAAAGGCAAATCAGCGCTACAAAGAAGTCTCGCTTCCCATCGGTTAAAAGGGCCATGCTGAAAAAAGTGTCAAAACCAGAAATGCAGGACAGGCCATGGAGAAATGGGAGCCTTGCTACACTGATGGGCGGGATGTAAATTGCCAACAGCCACTCTGGAGAAGAGTACGGTGTGTCCAGAAACATCTAAAAAACACAACTTAGAGAGCATAGGGCACTTCCACTCATGGGGGTATAAATTGGGAAAATGAAAAATCAGCAAGACACAAGCACCCCAAAGTTTAGGGCTGCTCTGTTGACAAGGACCTCCACTTCATTCCACCTTCAATATCCCAGGAAAGAGCAAAATGGATAAAGAAGTTGTGGTCCTTATGTACAATGGAATATCACTCAGCCATGAAATCAATGTCATAAGGCTAGTAGCAGCATGATGAGTGGATTTAGGTACGACGATTCTAAGTGAAAAAAGTCACACAGAAAAGGACACTTCTCATAAGGTATCACTGATAGAGGGAATGTAAAAACCGTTACACTTGAACTGAATTACAAAACAGAACAGAGTCACACATGCAGAAAACACACTATGGCTGCTTAACGGGAAAGGTGAGGTGGGGTGATACATAAAACAAGGGTTTCAAATTAGCTCAGATACCGTTCCATAAACCCAATATGTAATAGACAAGACCTACTCCTTGCTCAGAGAACTGGACTCAACACGCCCTATTCACCACACAAGAATATATCTGACTAGTAATAATCTTAAAACCTATGTATTGATATCTCTCTGTTAGTGTGTCAAGTGGGTGTAAAGCGGCATAAACACAGCAGTGAAAAGCAGCTAAACCCCATTATAAAAATAAATTACTTTGAAAAACCCATGAAACAAAGACAGTGAAAGAGATAGAAATTCTTACACAATGCGTTCACGGGCTGTGATGCAACCTGGATTGACCATATCTAGACCCACAGCTGGATGAGACATAAGGGTGGACACTCTTGGGGCTGAGAGGTTTGGTGAGGTTGGGTGAGCAAACGCAGACCCTTTAAAGTAATACTGCATGGTACCCATCGCATGGGTCCCATATCTCCAGGTTCAAGGGCATCTTCCTACATCGAAAACATGCATGAGAAACCCAGAAGATGGTACACCGTGTGATGTGGAAAGGTTTCTAAAACGCACCTCATTTCTCATCTCCTTGTGCCCGGATTCGCTATTCCAGCCCTTTACTAGCAATCTCCCTACTTGGAGCATCATCACCTTTAACCTCCTGTTCCGTACAGGTTGCAATTTGTCCTGAGGATGAACGGGAAGACGTGGAACCAATGAGAGACTAGCTCTTGGTGTTGGGACAGGCACAGGTCACTCTATTTTCCCATCAGGAAGAAGAATTAACCACAGGCTCCGCCTGCCCCCCGGATCAAGAACAGGGCCTGAAGCCATCCTGCGCTTTTGCGGCCATCTCCCAAAAACGCGAGTTGTAAAATGGAGGTTCAGGGCACTGCAATTCACAAACCTGCAGAGTTATAAATGATACCTCTCGTCCACAAATATATTGAGGGAAGGCAAAGAAGAGGATTTGAAATCAAGGCAGAATTGCAGGAAACAGATTTCAGGAGGTAAATTCGAATCGCCTTTAAAGCACATGAAAAGCGGCAAAACGTTGACAATGATGCCCTTGGCCAAAAAGGGCGTATGCGTTTTTTCCTGAATATATTCAGGAAAAAACGCATACGCCCTTTTTGGCCAACCAAGCAACCTGGAAAGGCAAATCAGCGCTACAAAGAAGTCTCGCTTCCCATCGGTCAAAAGGGCCATGCTGAAAAAAGTGTCAAAACCAGAAATGCAGGACAGGCCATGGAGAAATGGGATCCTTGCTACACTGATGGGCGGGATGTAAATTGTCAACAGCCACTCTGGAGAAGTGTACGGTGAGTCCTGAAACGTCTAAAAAGCAAAGCTTAGAGAGCATAGGGCACTTCCACTCATGGGGTTATAAATTGGGAAAATTAAAAATCAGCAAGACACAAGCACCCCAAAGTTTAGGGCTGCTCTGTTGACAAGGACCTCCACTTCATTCCACCTTCAATATCCCAGGAAAGAGAAAAATGGATAAAGAAGTTGTGGTCCTTATGTACAATGGAATATCACTCAGCCGTGAAATCAATGTCATAAGGCTAGTAGCAGCATGATGAGTGGATTTAGGTACGACGATTCTAAGTGAAATAAGTCACACAGAAAAGGACACTTCTCATAAGGTATCACTGATAGAGGGAATGTAAAAACCGTTACACTTGAACTGAATTACAAAACAGAACAGAGTCACACATGCAGAAAACACACTATGGCTGCTTAACGGGAAAGGTGAGGTGGGGTGATACATAAAACAAGGGTTTCAAATTAGCTCAGATACCGTTCCATAAACCCAATATGTAATAGACAAGACCTACTCCTTGCTCAGAGAACTGGACTCAACACGCCCTATTCACCGCACAAGAATATATCTGACTAGTAATAATCTTAAAACCTATGTATTGATATCTCTCTGTTAGTGTGTCAAGTGGGTGTAAAGCGGCATAAACACAGCAGTGAAAAGCAGCTAAACCCCATTATAAAAATAAATTACTTTGAAAAACCCATGAAACAAAGACAGTGAAAGAGATAGAAATTCTTACACAATGCGTTCAGGGGCTGTGATGCAACCTGGATTGACCATATCTAGACCCACAGCTGGATGAGACATAAGGGTGGACACTCTTGGGGCTGAGAGGTTTGGTGAGGTTGGGTGAGCAAACGCAGACCCTTTAAAGTAATACTGCATGGTACCCATCGCATGGGTCCCATATCTCCAGGTTCAAGGGCATCTTCCTACATCGAAAACATGCATGAGAAACCCAGAAGATGGTACACCGTGTGATGTGGAAAGGTTTCTAAAACGCACCTCATTTCTCATCTCCTTGTGCCCGGATTCGCTATTCCAGCCCTTTACTAGCAATCTCCCTACTTGGAGCATCATCACCTTTAACCTCCTGTTCCGTACAGGTTGCAATTTGTCCTGAGGATGAACGGGAAGACGTGGAACCAATGAGAGACTAGCTCTTGGTGTTGGGACAGGCACAGGTCACTCTATTTTCCCATCAGGAAGAAGAATTAACCACAGGCTCAGCCTGCCCCCCGGAACCAGAACAGGGCCTGAAGCCATCCTGCGCTATTGCGGCCAGCTCCCTAAAAAGCGAGTTGTAAAATGGAGGTTCAGGGCACTGCAATTCACAAACCTGCAGAGTTATAAATGATAACTCTCGTCCACAAATATATTGAGGGAAGGCAAAGAAGAGGATTTGAAATCAAGGCAGAATTGCAGGAAACAGATTTCAGGAGGTAGATTCGAATCGCCTTTAAAGCACATGAAAAGCGGAAAAACGTTGACAATGATGCCCTTGGCCAAAAAGGGCGTATGCGTTTTTTCCTGAATATATTCAGGAAAAAACGCATACGCCCTTTTTGGCCAACCAAGCAACCTGGAAAGGCAAATCAGCGCTACAAAGATGTCTCGCTTCCCTTCGGTTAAAAAGGCCATGCTGAAAAAAGTGTCAAAACCAGAAATGCAGGACAGGCCATGGAGAAATGGGAGCCTTGCTACACTGATGGGCGGGATGTAAATTGCCAACAGCCACTCTGGAGAAGCGTACGGTGAGTCCTGAAACATCTAAAAAACAAAGCTTAGAGAGCATAGGGCACTTCTACTCATGGGGGTATAAATTGGGAAAATGAAAAATCAGCAAGACACAAGCACCCCAAAGATTAGGGCTGGTCTGTTGACAAGGACCTCCACTTCATTCCACCTTCAATATCCCAGGAAAGAGAAAAATGGATAAAAGAGTTGTGGTCCTTATGTACAAAGGAATATCACTCAGCCATGAAATCAATGTCATAAGGCTAGTAGCAGCATGATGAGTGGACTTAGGTACGACGATTCTAAGTGAAGTAAGTCACACAGAAAAGGACACTTCTCATAAGGTATCACTGATAGAGGGAATGTAAAAACCGTTACACTTGAACTGAATTACAAAACAGAACGGAGTCACACATGCAGAAAACACACTATGGCTGCTTAACGGGAAAGGGGAGGTGGGGTGATACATAAAACAAGGGTTTCAAATTAGCTCAGATACCGTTCCATAAACCCAATATGTAATAGACAAGACCTACTCCTTGCTCAGAGAACTGGACTCAACACGCCCTATTCACCGCACAAGAATATATCTGACTAGTAATAATCTTAAAACCTATGTATTCATATCTCTCTGTTAGTGTGTCAAGTGGGTGTAAAGCGGCATAAACACAGCAGTGAAAAGCAGCTAAACCCCATTATAAGAATAAATTACTTTTTCAAACCCATGAAACAAAGACAGTGAAAGAGAGCGAAATTCTTACACAATGCGTTCAGGGGCTGTGATCCAACCTGGATTGACCATATCTAGACCCACAGCTGGATGAGACATAAGGGTGGACACTCTTGAGGCTGAGAGGTTTGGTGAGGTTGGGTGAGCAAACGCAGACCCTTTAAAGTAATACTGCGTGGTACCCATCGCATGGGTCCCAAATCTCCAGGTTCAAGGGCATCTTCCTCCATCGAAAACATGCATGAGAAACCCAGAAGATGGTACACCGTGTGATGGGGAAAGGTTTCTAAAACGCACCTCATTTCTCATCTCCTTGTGCTCGGGTTCGCCATTCCAGCCACTTTACTAGCAATCTCCCTCCTTGGAGCATCAGCACCTTTAACCTCCTGTTCCGTACAGGTTGCAATTTGTCCTGAGGATGAACGGGAAGACGTGGAACCAATGAGAGACTAGCTCTTGGTGTTGGGACACGCAGAGGTCACTCTATTTTCCCATCAGGAAGAAGAATTAACCACAGGCTCAGCCTGCCCCCCGGAACCAGAACAGGGCCTGAAGCCATCCTGCGCTTTTGCGGCCATCTCCCAAAAACGCGAGTTGTAAAATGGAGGTTCAGGGCACTGCAATTCACAAACCTGCAGAGTTATAAATGATACCTCTCGTCCACAAATATATTGAGGGAAGGCAAAGAAGAGGATTTGAAATCAAGGCAGAATTGCAGGAAACAGATTTCACGAGGTAGATTCGAATCGCCTTTAAAGCACATGAAAAGCGGCAAAACGTTGACAATGATGCCCTTGGCCAAAAAGGGCGTATGCGTTTTTTCCTGAATATATTCAGGAAAAAACGCATACGCCCTTTTTGGCCAACCAAGCAACCTGGAAAGGCAAATCAGCGCTACAAAGAAGTCTCGCTTCCCATCGGTCAAAAGGGCCATGCTGAAAAAAGTGTCAAAACCAGAAATGCAGGACAGGCCATGGAGAAATGGGAGCCTTGCTACACTGATGGGCAGGATGTAAATTGTCAACAGCCACTCTGGAGAAGTGTACGGTGAGTCCTGAAACGTCTAAAAAGCAAAGCTTAGAGAGCATAGGGCACTTCCACTCATGGGGTTATAAATTGGGAAAATTAAAAATCAGCAAGACACAAGCACCCCAAAGTTTAGGGCTGCTCTGTTGACAAGGACCTCCACTTCATTCCACCTTCAATATCCCAGGAAAGAGAAAAATGGATAAAGAAGTTGTGGTCCTTATGTACAATGGAATATCACTCAGCCGTGAAATCAATGTCATAAGGCTAGTAGCAGCATGATGAGTGGATTTAGGTACGACGATTCTAAGTGAAATAAGTCACACAGAAAAGGACACTTCTCATAAGGTATCACTGATAGAGGGAATGTAAAAACCGTTACACTTGAACTGAATTACAAAACAGAACAGAGTCACACATGCAGAAAACACACTATGGCTGCTTAACGGGAAAGGTGAGGTGGGGTGATACATAAAACAAGGGTTTCAAATTAGCTCAGATACCGTTCCATAAACCCAATATGTAATAGACAAGACCTACTCCTTGCTCAGAGAACTGGACTCAACACGCCCTATTCACCGCACAAGAATATATCTGACTAGTAATAATCTTAAAACCTATGTATTGATATCTCTCTGTTAGTGTGTCAAGTGGGTGTAAAGCGGCATAAACACAGCAGTGAAAAGCAGCTAAACCCCATTATAAAAATAAATTACTTTGAAAAACCCATGAAACAAAGACAGTGAAAGAGATAGAAATTCTTACACAATGCGTTCACGGGCTGTGATGCAACCTGGATTGACCATATCTAGACCCACAGCTGGATGAGACATAAGGGTGGACACTCTTGGGGCTGAGAGGTTTGGTGAGGTTGGGTGAGCAAACGCAGACCCTTTAAAGTAATACTGCATGGTACCCATCGCATGGGTCCCATATCTCCAGGTTCAAGGGCATCTTCCTACATCGAAAACATGCATGAGAAACCCAGAAGATGGTACACCGTGTGATGTGGAAAGGTTTCTAAAACGCACCTCATTTCTCATCTCCTTGTGCCCGGATTCGCTATTCCAGCCCTTTACTAGCAATCTCCCTACTTGGAGCATCATCACCTTTAACCTCCTGTTCCGTACAGGTTGCAATTTGTCCTGAGGATGAACGGGAAGACGTGGAACCAATGAGAGACTAGCTCTTGGTGTTGGGACAGGCACAGGTCACTCTATTTTCCCATCAGGAAGAAGAATTAACCACAGGCTCAGCCTGCCCCCCGGAACCAGAACAGGGCCTGAAGCCATCCTGCGCTATTGCGGCCAGCTCCCTAAAAAGCGAGTTGTAAAATGGAGGTTCAGGGCACTGCAATTCACAAACCTGCAGAGTTATAAATGATAACTCTCGTCCACAAATATATTGAGGGAAGGCAAAGAAGAGGATTTGAAATCAAGGCAGAATTGCAGGAAACAGATTTCAGGAGGTAGATTCGAATCGCCTTTAAAGCACATGAAAAGCGGAAAAACGTTGACAATGATGCCCTTGGCCAAAAAGGGCGTATGCGTTTTTTCCTGAATATATTCAGGAAAAAACGCATACGCCCTTTTTGGCCAACCAAGCAACCTGGAAAGGCAAATCAGCGCTACAAAGATGTCTCGCTTCCCTTCGGTTAAAAAGGCCATGCTGAAAAAAGTGTCAAAACCAGAAATGCAGGACAGGCCATGGAGAAATGGGAGCCTTGCTACACTGATGGGCGGGATGTAAATTGCCAACAGCCACTCTGGAGAAGCGTACGGTGAGTCCTGAAACATCTAAAAAACAAAGCTTAGAGAGCATAGGGCACTTCCACTCATGGGGTTATAAATTGGGAAAATGAAAAATCAGCAAGACACAAGCACCCCAAAGTTTAGGGCTGCTCTGTTGACAAGGACCTCCACTTCATTCCACCTTCAATATCCCAGGAAAGAGAAAAATGGATAAAGAAGTTGTGGTCCTTATGTACAATGGAATATCACTCAGCCATGAAATCAATGTCATAAGGCTAGTAGCAGCATGATGAGTGGATTTAGGTACGACGATTCTAAGTGAAATAAGTCACACAGAAAAGGACACTTCTCATAAGGTATCACTGATAGAGGGAATGTAAAAACCGTTACACTTGAACTGAATTACAAAACAGAACAGAGTCACACATGCAGAAAACACACTATGGCTGCTTAACGGGAAAGGTGAGGTGGGGTGATACATAAAGCAAGGGTTTCAAATTAGCTCAGATACCGTTCCATAAACCCAATATGTAATAGACAAGACCTACTCCTTGCTCAGAGAACTGGACTCAACACGCCCTATTCACCGCACAAGAATATATCTGACTAGTAATAATCTTAAAACCTATGTATTGATATCTCTCTGTTAGTGTGTCAAGTGGGTAAAAAGCGGCATAAACACAGCAGTGAAAAGCAGCTAAACCCCATTATAAAAATAAATTACTTTGAAAAACCCATGAAACCAAGACAGTGAAAGAGAGAGAAATTCTTACACAATGCGTTCAGGGGCTGTGATGCAACCTGGATTGACCATATCTAGACCCACAGCTGGATGAGACATAAGGGTGGACACTGTTGCGGCTGAGAGGTTTGGTGAGGTTGGGTGAGCAAACGCAGACCCTTTAAAGTAATACTGCGTGGTACCCATCGCATGCGTCCCAAATCTCCAGGTTGAAGGGCATCTTCCTACATCGTAAACATGCATGAGATACCCAGAAGATGGTACACCGTGTGATGGGGAAAGGTTTCTAAAACGCACCTCATTTCTCATCTGCCTGTGCCCGGGTTTGCCATTCCAGCCACTTTACTAGCAATCTCCCTCCTTGGAGCATCATCACCTTTAACCTCCTGTTCCGTACAGGTTGCAATTTGTCCTGAGGATGAACGGGAAGACGTGGAACCAATGAGAGACTAGCTCTTGGTGTTGGGACAGGCACAGGTCACTCTATTTTCCCATCAGGAAGAAGAATTAACCACAGGCTCAGCCTGCCCCCCGGATCAAGAACAGGGCCTGAAGCCATCCTGCGCTTTTGCGGCCATCTCCCAAAAACGCGAGTTGTAAAATGGAGGTTCAGGGCACTGCAATTCACAAACCTGCAGAGTTATAAATGATAACTCTCGACCACAAATATATTGAGGGAAGGCAAAGAAGAGGATTTGAAATCAAGGCAGAATTGCAGGAAACAGATTTCAGGAGGTAGATTCGAATCACCTTTAAAGCACATGAAAAGCGGCAAAACGTTGACAATGATGCCCTTGGCCAAAAAGGGCGTATGCGTTTTTTCCTGAATATATTCAGGAAAAAACGCATACGCCCTTTTTGGCCAACCAAGCAACCTGGAAAGGCAAATCAGCGCTACAAAGAAGTCTCGCTTCCCATCGGTTAAAAGGGCCATGCTGAAAAAAGTGTCAAAACCAGAAATGCAGGACAGGCCATGGAGAAATGGGAGCCTTGCTACACTGATGGGCGGGATGTAAATTGCCAACAGCCACTCTGGAGAAGAGTACGGTGTGTCCTGAAACATCTAAAAAACACAGCTTAGAGAGCATAGGGCACTTCCACTCATGGGGGTATAAATTGGGAAAATGAAAAATCAGCAAGACACAAGCACCCCAAAGTTTAGGGCTGCTCTGTTGACAAGGACCTCCACTTCATTCCACCTTCAATATCCCAGGAAAGAGCAAAATGGATAAAGAAGTTGTGGTCCTTATGTACAATGGAATATCACTCAGCCATGAAATCAATGTCATAAGGCTAGTAGCAGCATGATGAGTGGATTTAGGTACGACGATTCTAAGTGAAAAAAGTCACACAGAAAAGGACACTTCTCATAAGGTATCACTGATAGAGGGAATGTAAAAACCGTTACACTTGAACTGAATTACAAAACAGAACAGAGTCACACATGCAGAAAACACACTATGGCTGCTTAACGGGAAAGGTGAGGTGGGGTGATACATAAAACAAGGGTTTCAAATTAGCTCAGATACCGTTCCATAAACCCAATATGTAATAGACAAGACCTACTCCTTGCTCAGAGAACTGGACTCAACACGCCCTATTCACCACACAAGAATATATCTGACTAGTAATAATCTTAAAACCTATGTATTGATATCTCTCTGTTAGTGTGTCAAGTGGGTGTAAAGCGGCATAAACACAGCAGTGAAAAGCAGCTAAACCCCATTATAAAAATAAATTACTTTGAAAAACCCATGAAACAAAGACAGTGAAAGAGATAGAAATTCTTACACAATGCGTTCACGGGCTGTGATGCAACCTGGATTGACCATATCTAGACCCACAGCTGGATGAGACATAAGGGTGGACACTCTTGGGGCTGAGAGGTTTGGTGAGGTTGGGTGAGCAAACGCAGACCCTTTAAAGTAATACTGCATGGTACCCATCGCATGGGTCCCATATCTCCAGGTTCAAGGGCATCTTCCTACATCGAAAACATGCATGAGAAACCCAGAAGATGGTACACCGTGTGATGTGGAAAGGTTTCTAAAACGCACCTCATTTCTCATCTCCTTGTGCCCGGATTCGCTATTCCAGCCCTTTACTAGCAATCTCCCTACTTGGAGCATCATCACCTTTAACCTCCTGTTCCGTACAGGTTGCAATTTGTCCTGAGGATGAACGGGAAGACGTGGAACCAATGAGAGACTAGCTCTTGGTGTTGGGACAGGCACAGGTCACTCTATTTTCCCATCAGGAAGAAGAATTAACCACAGGCTCCGCCTGCCCCCCGGATCAAGAACAGGGCCTGAAGCCATCCTGCGCTTTTGCGGCCATCTCCCAAAAACGCGAGTTGTAAAATGGAGGTTCAGGGCACTGCAATTCACAAACCTGCAGAGTTATAAATGATACCTCTCGTCCACAAATATATTGAGGGAAGGCAAAGAAGAGGATTTGAAATCAAGGCAGAATTGCAGGAAACAGATTTCAGGAGGTAAATTCGAATCGCCTTTAAAGCACATGAAAAGCGGCAAAACGTTGACAATGATGCCCTTGGCCAAAAAGGGCGTATGCGTTTTTTCCTGAATATATTCAGGAAAAAACGCATACGCCCTTTTTGGCCAACCAAGCAACCTGGAAAGGCAAATCAGCGCTACAAAGAAGTCTCGCTTCCCATCGGTCAAAAGGGCCATGCTGAAAAAAGTGTCAAAACCAGAAATGCAGGACAGGCCATGGAGAAATGGGAGCCTTGCTACACTGATGGGCGGGATGTAAATTGTCAACAGCCACTCTGGAGAAGTGTACGGTGAGTCCTGAAACGTCTAAAAAGCAAAGCTTAGAGAGCATAGGGCACTTCCACTCATGGGGTTATAAATTGGGAAAATTAAAAATCAGCAAGACACAAGCACCCCAAAGTTTAGGGCTGCTCTGTTGACAAGGACCTCCACTTCATTCCACCTTCAATATCCCAGGAAAGAGAAAAATGGATAAAGAAGTTGTGGTCCTTATGTACAATGGAATATCACTCAGCCGTGAAATCAATGTCATAAGGCTAGTAGCAGCATGATGAGTGGATTTAGGTACGACGATTCTAAGTGAAATAAGTCACACAGAAAAGGACACTTCTCATAAGGTATCACTGATAGAGGGAATGTAAAAACCGTTACACTTGAACTGAATTACAAAACAGAACAGAGTCACACATGCAGAAAACACACTATGGCTGCTTAACGGGAAAGGTGAGGTGGGGTGATACATAAAACAAGGGTTTCAAATTAGCTCAGATACCGTTCCATAAACCCAATATGTAATAGACAAGACCTACTCCTTGCTCAGAGAACTGGACTCAACACGCCCTATTCACCGCACAAGAATATATCTGACTAGTAATAATCTTAAAACCTATGTATTGATATCTCTCTGTTAGTGTGTCAAGTGGGTGTAAAGCGGCATAAACACAGCAGTGAAAAGCAGCTAAACCCCATTATAAAAATAAATTACTTTGAAAAACCCATGAAACAAAGACAGTGAAAGAGATAGAAATTCTTACACAATGCGTTCACGGGCTGTGATGCAACCTGGATTGACCATATCTAGACCCACAGCTGGATGAGACATAAGGGTGGACACTCTTGGGGCTGAGAGGTTTGGTGAGGTTGGGTGAGCAAACGCAGACCCTTTAAAGTAATACTGCATGGTACCCATCGCATGGGTCCCATATCTCCAGGTTCAAGGGCATCTTCCTACATCGAAAACATGCATGAGAAACCCAGAAGATGGTACACCGTGTGATGTGGAAAGGTTTCTAAAACGCACCTCATTTCTCATCTCCTTGTGCCCGGATTCGCTATTCCAGCCCTTTACTAGCAATCTCCCTACTTGGAGCATCATCACCTTTAACCTCCTGTTCCGTACAGGTTGCAATTTGTCCTGAGGATGAACGGGAAGACGTGGAACCAATGAGAGACTAGCTCTTGGTGTTGGGACAGGCACAGGTCACTCTATTTTCCCATCAGGAAGAAGAATTAACCACAGGCTCAGCCTGCCCCCCGGAACCAGAACAGGGCCTGAAGCCATCCTGCGCTATTGCGGCCAGCTCCCTAAAAAGCGAGTTGTAAAATGGAGGTTCAGGGCACTGCAATTCACAAACCTGCAGAGTTATAAATGATAACTCTCGTCCACAAATATATTGAGGGAAGGCAAAGAAGAGGATTTGAAATCAAGGCAGAATTGCAGGAAACAGATTTCAGGAGGTAGATTCGAATCGCCTTTAAAGCACATGAAAAGCGGAAAAACGTTGACAATGATGCCCTTGGCCAAAAAGGGCGTATGCGTTTTTTCCTGAATATATTCAGGAAAAAACGCATACGCCCTTTTTGGCCAACCAAGCAACCTGGAAAGGCAAATCAGCGCTACAAAGATGTCTCGCTTCCCTTCGGTTAAAAAGGCCATGCTGAAAAAAGTGTCAAAACCAGAAATGCAGGACAGGCCATGGAGAAATGGGAGCCTTGCTACACTGATGGGCGGGATGTAAATTGCCAACAGCCACTCTGGAGAAGCGTACGGTGAGTCCTGAAACATCTAAAAAACAAAGCTTAGAGAGCATAGGGCACTTCCACTCATGGGGTTATAAATTGGGAAAATGAAAAATCAGCAAGACACAAGCACCCCAAAGTTTAGGGCTGCTCTGTTGACAAGGACCTCCACTTCATTCCACCTTCAATATCCCAGGAAAGAGAAAAATGGATAAAGAAGTTGTGGTCCTTATGTACAATGGAATATCACTCAGCCATGAAATCAATGTCATAAGGCTAGTAGCAGCATGATGAGTGGATTTAGGTACGACGATTCTAAGTGAAATAAGTCACACAGAAAAGGACACTTCTCATAAGGTATCACTGATAGAGGGAATGTAAAAACCGTTACACTTGAACTGAATTACAAAACAGAACAGAGTCACACATGCAGAAAACACACTATGGCTGCTTAACGGGAAAGGTGAGGTGGGGTGATACATAAAACAAGGGTTTCAAATTAGCTCAGATACCGTTCCATAAACCCAATATGTAATAGACAAGACCTACTCCTTGCTCAGAGAACTGGACTCAACACGCCCTATTCACCGCACAAGAATATATCTGACTAGTAATAATCTTAAAACCTATGTATTGATATCTCTCTGTTAGTGTGTCAAGTGGGTAAAAAGCGGCATAAACACAGCAGTGAAAAGCAGCTAAACCCCATTATAAAAATAAATTACTTTGAAAAACCCATGAAACAAAGACAGTGAAAGAGAGAGAAATTCTTACACAATGCGTTCAGGGGCTGTGATGCAACCTGGATTGACCATATCTAGACCCACAGCTGGATGAGACATAAGGGTGGACACTGTTGCGGCTGAGAGGTTTGGTGAGGTTGGGTGAGCAAACGCAGACCCTTTAAAGTAATACTGCGTGGTACCCATCGCATGCGTCCCAAATCTCCAGGTTGAAGGGCATCTTCCTACATCGTAAACATGCATGAGATACCCAGAAGATGGTACACCGTGTGATGGGGAAAGGTTTCTAAAACGCACCTCATTTCTCATCTGCCTGTGCCCGGGTTTGCCATTCCAGCCACTTTACTAGCAATCTCCCTCCTTGGAGCCTCATCACCTTTAACCTCCTGTTCCGTACAGGTTGCAATTTGTCCTGAGGATGAACGGGAAGACGTGGAACCAATGAGAGACTAGCTCTTGGTGTTGGGACAGGCACAGGTCACTCTATTTTCCCATCAGGAAGAAGAATTAACCACAGGCTCCGCCTGCCCCCCGGATCAAGAACAGGGCCTGAAGCCATCCTGCGCTTTTGCGGCCATCTCCCAAAAACGCGAGTTGTAAAATGGAGGTTCAGGGCACTGCAATTCACAAACCTGCAGAGTTATAAATGATAACTCTCGTCCACAAATATATTGAGGGAAGGCAAAGAAGAGGATTTGAAATCAAGGCAGAATTGCAGGAAACAGATTTCAGGAGGTAGATTCGAATCGCCTTTAAAGCACATGAAAAGCGGCAAAACGTTGACAATGATGCCCTTGGCCAAAAAGGGCGTATGCGTTTTTTCCTGAATATATTCAGGAAAAAACGCATACGCCCTTTTTGGCCAACCAAGCAACCTGGAAAGGCAAATCAGCGCTACAAAGAAGTCTCGCTTCCCATCGGTTAAAAGGGCCATGCTGAAAAAAGTGTCAAAACCAGAAATGCAGGACAGGCCATGGAGAAATGGGAGCCTTGCTACACTGATGGGCGGGATGTAAATTGCCAACAGCCACTCTGGAGAAGAGTACGGTGTGTCCTGAAACATCTAAAAAACACAGCTTAGAGAGCATAGGGCACTTCCACTCATGGGGGTATAAATTGGGAAAATGAAAAATCAGCAAGACACAAGCACCCCAAAGTTTAGGGCTGCTCTGTTGACAAGGACCTCCACTTCATTCCACCTTCAATATCCCAGGAAAGAGAAAAATGGATAAAGAAGTTGTGGTCCTTATGTACAATGGAATATCACTCAGCCATGAAATCAATGTCATAAGGCTAGTAGCAGCATGATGAGTGGATTTAGGTACGACGATTCTAAGTGAAATAAGTCACACAGAAAAGGACACTTCTCATAAGGTATCACTGATAGAGGGAATGTAAAAACCGTTACACTTGAACTGAATTACAAAACAGAACAGAGTCACACATGCAGAAAACACACTATGGCTGCTTAACGGGAAAGGTGAGGTGGGGTGATACATAAAACAAGGGTTTCAAATTAGCTCAGATACCGTTCCATAAACCCAATATGTAATAGACAAGACCTACTCCTTGCTCAGAGAACTGGACTCAACACGCCCTATTCACCGCACAAGAATATATCTGACTAGTAATAATCTTAAAACCTATGTATTGATATCTCTCTGTTAGTGTGTCAAGTGGGTAAAAAGCGGCATAAACACAGCAGTGAAAAGCAGCTAAACCCCATTATAAAAATAAATTACTTTGAAAAACCCATGAAACAAAGACAGTGAAAGAGAGAGAAATTCTTACACAATGCGTTCAGGGGCTGTGATGCAACCTGGATTGACCATATCTAGACCCACAGCTGGATGAGACATAAGGGTGGACACTGTTGCGGCTGAGAGGTTTGGTGAGGTTGGGTGAGCAAACGCAGACCCTTTAAAGTAATACTGCGTGGTACCCATCGCATGGGTCCCAAATCTCCAGGTTGAAGGGCATCTTCCTACATCGTAAACATGCATGAGATACCCAGAAGATGGTACACCGTGTGATGGGGAAAGGTTTCTAAAACGCACCTCATTTCTCATCTGCCTGTGCCCGGGTTTGCCATTCCAGCCACTTTACTAGCAATCTCCCTCCTTGGAGCATCATCACCTTTAACCTCCTGTTCCGTACAGGTTGCAATTTGTCCTGAGGATGAACGGGAAGACGTGGAACCAATGAGAGACTAGCTCTTGGTATTGGGACAGGCACAGGTCACTCTATTTTCCCATCAGGAAGAAGAATTAACCACAGGCTCCGCCTGCCCCCCGGATCAAGAACAGGGCCTGAAGCCATCCTGCGCTTTTGCGGCCAGCTCCCAAAAACGCGAGTTGTAAAATGGAGGTTCAGGGCACTGCAATTCACAAACCTGCAGAGTTATAAATGATAACTCTCGTCCACAAATATATTGAGGGAAGGCAAAGAAGAGGATTTGAAATCAAGGCAGAATTGCAGGAAACAGATTTCAGGAGGTAGATTCGAATCGCCTTTAAAGCACATGAAAAGCGGCAAAACGTTGACAATGATGCCCTTGGCCAAAAAGGGCGTATGCGTTTTTTCCTGAATATATTCAGGAAAAAACGCATACGCCCTTTTTGGCCAACCAAGCAACCTGGAAAGGCAAATCAGCGCTACAAAGAAGTCTCGCTTCCCATCGGTTAAAAGGGCCATGCTGAAAAAAGTGTCAAAACCAGAAATGCAGGACAGGCCATGGAGAAATGGGAGCCTTGCTACACTGATGGGCGGGATGTAAATTGCCAACAGCCACTCTGGAGAAGAGTACGGTGTGTCCTGAAACATCTAAAAAACACAGCTTAGAGAGCATAGGGCACTTCCACTCCTGGGGGTATAAATTGGGAAAATGAAAAATCAGCAAGACACAAGCACCCCAAAGTTTAGGGCTGCTCTGTTGACAAGGACCTCCACTTCATTCCACCTTCAATATCCCAGGAAAGAGAAAAATGGATAAAGAAGTTGTGGTCCTTATGTACAATGGAATATCACTCAGCCATGAAATCAATGTCATAAGGCTAGTAGCAGCATGATGAGTGGATTTAGGTACGACGATTCTAAGTGAAATAAGTCACACAGAAAAGGACACTTCTCATAAGGTATCACTGATAGAGGGAATGTAAAAACCGTTACACTTGAACTGAATTACAAAACAGAACAGAGTCACACATGCAGAAAACACACTATGGCTGCTTAACGGGAAAGGTGAGGTGGGGTGATACATAAAACAAGGGTTTCAAATTAGCTCAGATACCGTTCCATAAACCCAATATGTAATAGACAAGACCTACTCCTTGCTCAGAGAACTGGACTCAACACGCCCTATTCACCGCACAAGAATATATCTGACTAGTAATAATCTTAAAACCTATGTATTGATATCTCTCTGTTAGTGTGTCAAGTGGGTAAAAAGCGGCATAAACACAGCAGTGAAAAGCAGCTAAACCCCATTATAAAAATAAATTACTTTGAAAAACCCATGAAACAAAGACAGTGAAAGAGAGAGAAATTCTTACACAATGCGTTCAGGGGCTGTGATGCAACCTGGATTGACCATATCTAGACCCACAGCTGGATGAGACATAAGGGTGGACACTGTTGCGGCTGAGAGGTTTGGTGAGGTTGGGTGAGCAAACGCAGACCCTTTAAAGTAATACTGCGTGGTACCCATCGCATGGGTCCCAAATCTCCAGGTTGAAGGGCATCTTCCTACATCGTAAACATGCATGAGATACCCAGAAGATGGTACACCGTGTGATGGGGAAAGGTTTCTAAAACGCACCTCATTTCTCATCTGCCTGTGCCCGGGTTTGCCATTCCAGCCACTTTACTAGCAATCTCCCTCCTTGGAGCATCATCACCTTTAACCTCCTGTTCCGTACAGGTTGCAATTTGTCCTGAGGATGAACGGGAAGACGTGGAACCAATGAGAGACTAGCTCTTGGTGTTGGGACAGGCACAGGTCACTCTATTTTCCCATCAGGAAGAAGAATTAACCACAGGCTCCGCCTGCCCCCCGGATCAAGAACAGGGCCTGAAGCCATCCTGCGCTTTTGCGGCCAGCTCCCAAAAACGCGAGTTGTAAAATGGAGGTTCAGGGCACTGCAATTCACAAACCTGCAGAGTTATAAATGATAACTCTCGTCCACAAATATATTGAGGGAAGGCAAAGAAGAGGATTTGAAATCAAGGCAGAATTGCAGGAAACAGATTTCAGGAGGTAGATTCGAATCGCCTTTAAAGCACATGAAAAGCGGCAAAACGTTGACAATGATGCCCTTGGCCAAAAAGGGCGTATGCGTTTTTTCCTGAATATATTCAGGAAAAAACGCATACGCCCTTTTTGGCCAACCAAGCAACCTGGAAAGGCAAATCAGCGCTACAAAGAAGTCTCGCTTCCCATCGGTTAAAAGGGCCATGCTGAAAAAAGTGTCAAAACCAGAAATGCAGGACAGGCCATGGAGAAATGGGAGCCTTGCTACACTGATGGGCGGGATGTAAATTGCCAACAGCCACTCTGGAGAAGCGTACGGTGAGTCCTGAAACATCTAAAAAACAAAGCTTAGAGAGCATAGGGCACTTCCACTCATGGGGTTATAAATTGGGAAAATGAAAAATCAGCAAGACACAAGCACCCCAAAGTTTAGGGCTGCTCTGTTGACAAGGACCTCCACTTCATTCCACCTTCAATATCCCAGGAAAGAGAAAAATGGATAAAGAAGTTGTGGTCCTTATGTACAATGGAATATCACTCAGCCATGAAATCAATGTCATAAGGCTAGTAGCAGCATGATGAGTGGATTTAGGTACGACGATTCTAAGTGAAATAAGTCACACAGAAAAGGACACTTCTCATAAGGTATCACTGATAGAGGGAATGTAAAAACCGTTACACTTGAACTGAATTACAAAACAGAACAGAGTCACACATGCAGAAAACACACTATGGCTGCTTAACGGGAAAGGTGAGGTGGGGTGATACATAAAGCAAGGGTTTCAAATTAGCTCAGATACCGTTCCATAAACCCAATATGTAATAGACAAGACCTACTCCTTGCTCAGAGAACTGGACTCAACACGCCCTATTCACCGCACAAGAATATATCTGACTAGTAATAATCTTAAAACCTATGTATTGATATCTCTCTGTTAGTGTGTCAAGTGGGTAAAAAGCGGCATAAACACAGCAGTGAAAAGCAGCTAAACCCCATTATAAAAATAAATTACTTTGAAAAACCCATGAAACCAAGACAGTGAAAGAGAGAGAAATTCTTACACAATGCGTTCAGGGGCTGTGATGCAACCTGGATTGACCATATCTAGACCCACAGCTGGATGAGACATAAGGGTGGACACTGTTGCGGCTGAGAGGTTTGGTGAGGTTGGGTGAGCAAACGCAGACCCTTTAAAGTAATACTGCGTGGTACCCATCGCATGCGTCCCAAATCTCCAGGTTGAAGGGCATCTTCCTACATCGTAAACATGCATGAGATACCCAGAAGATGGTACACCGTGTGATGGGGAAAGGTTTCTAAAACGCACCTCATTTCTCATCTGCCTGTGCCCGGGTTTGCCATTCCAGCCACTTTACTAGCAATCTCCCTCCTTGGAGCATCATCACCTTTAACCTCCTGTTCCGTACAGGTTGCAATTTGTCCTGAGGATGAACGGGAAGACGTGGAACCAATGAGAGACTAGCTCTTGGTGTTGGGACAGGCACAGGTCACTCTATTTTCCCATCAGGAAGAAGAATTAACCACAGGCTCAGCCTGCCCCCCGGATCAAGAACAGGGCCTGAAGCCATCCTGCGCTTTTGCGGCCATCTCCCAAAAACGCGAGTTGTAAAATGGAGGTTCAGGGCACTGCAATTCACAAACCTGCAGAGTTATAAATGATAACTCTCGACCACAAATATATTGAGGGAAGGCAAAGAAGAGGATTTGAAATCAAGGCAGAATTGCAGGAAACAGATTTCAGGAGGTAGATTCGAATCGCCTTTAAAGCACATGAAAAGCGGCAAAACGTTGACAATGATGCCCTTGGCCAAAAAGGGCGTATGCGTTTTTTCCTGAATATATTCAGGAAAAAACGCATACGCCCTTTTTGGCCAACCAAGCAACCTGGAAAGGCAAATCAGCGCTACAAAGAAGTCTCGCTTCCCATCGGTTAAAAGGGCCATGCTGAAAAAAGTGTCAAAACCAGAAATGCAGGACAGGCCATGGAGAAATGGGAGCCTTGCTACACTGATGGGCGGGATGTAAATTGCCAACAGCCACTCTGGAGAAGAGTACGGTGTGTCCTGAAACATCTAAAAAACACAGCTTAGAGAGCATAGGGCACTTCCACTCATGGGGGTATAAATTGGGAAAATGAAAAATCAGCAAGACACAAGCACCCCAAAGTTTAGGGCTGCTCTGTTGACAAGGACCTCCACTTCATTCCACCTTCAATATCCCAGGAAAGAGCAAAATGGATAAAGAAGTTGTGGTCCTTATGTACAATGGAATATCACTCAGCCATGAAATCAATGTCATAAGGCTAGTAGCAGCATGATGAGTGGATTTAGGTACGACGATTCTAAGTGAAAAAAGTCACACAGAAAAGGACACTTCTCATAAGGTATCACTGATAGAGGGAATGTAAAAACCGTTACACTTGAACTGAATTACAAAACAGAACAGAGTCACACATGCAGAAAACACACTATGGCTGCTTAACGGGAAAGGTGAGGTGGGGTGATACATAAAACAAGGGTTTCAAATTAGCTCAGATACCGTTCCATAAACCCAATATGTAATAGACAAGACCTACTCCTTGCTCAGAGAACTGGACTCAACACGCCCTATTCACCACACAAGAATATATCTGACTAGTAATAATCTTAAAACCTATGTATTGATATCTCTCTGTTAGTGTGTCAAGTGGATGTAAAGCGGCATAAACACAGCAGTGAAAAGCAGCTAAACCCCATTATAAAAATAAATTACTTTGAAAAACCCATGAAACAAAGACAGTGAAAGAGATAGAAATTCTTACACAATGCGTTCACGGGCTGTGATGCAACCTGGATTGACCATATCTAGACCCACAGCTGGATGAGACATAAGGGTGGACACTCTTGGGGCTGAGAGGTTTGGTGAGGTTGGGTGAGCAAACGCAGACCCTTTAAAGTAATACTGCATGGTACCCATCGCATGGGTCCCATATCTCCAGGTTCAAGGGCATCTTCCTACATCGAAAACATGCATGAGAAACCCAGAAGATGGTACACCGTGTGATGTGGAAAGGTTTCTAAAACGCACCTCATTTCTCATCTCCTTGTGCCCGGATTCGCTATTCCAGCCCTTTACTAGCAATCTCCCTACTTGGAGCATCATCACCTTTAACCTCCTGTTCCGTACAGGTTGCAATTTGTCCTGAGGATGAACGGGAAGACGTGGAACCAATGAGAGACTAGCTCTTGGTGTTGGGACAGGCACAGGTCACTCTATTTTCCCATCAGGAAGAAGAATTAACCACAGGCTCCGCCTGCCCCCCGGATCAAGAACAGGGCCTGAAGCCATCCTGCGCTTTTGCGGCCATCTCCCAAAAACGCGAGTTGTAAAATGGAGGTTCAGGGCACTGCAATTCACAAACCTGCAGAGTTATAAATGATACCTCTCGTCCACAAATATATTGAGGGAAGGCAAAGAAGAGGATTTGAAATCAAGGCAGAATTGCAGGAAACAGATTTCAGGAGGTAAATTCGAATCGCCTTTAAAGCACATGAAAAGCGGCAAAACGTTGACAATGATGCCCTTGGCCAAAAAGGGCGTATGCGTTTTTTCCTGAATATATTCAGGAAAAAACGCATACGCCCTTTTTGGCCAACCAAGCAACCTGGAAAGGCAAATCAGCGCTACAAAGAAGTCTCGCTTCCCATCGGTCAAAAGGGCCATGCTGAAAAAAGTGTCAAAACCAGAAATGCAGGACAGGCCATGGAGAAATGGGAGCCTTGCTACACTGATGGGCGGGATGTAAATTGTCAACAGCCACTCTGGAGAAGTGTACGGTGAGTCCTGAAACGTCTAAAAAGCAAAGCTTAGAGAGCATAGGGCACTTCCACTCATGGGGTTATAAATTGGGAAAATTAAAAATCAGCAAGACACAAGCACCCCAAAGTTTAGGGCTGCTCTGTTGACAAGGACCTCCACTTCATTCCACCTTCAATATCCCAGGAAAGAGAAAAATGGATAAAGAAGTTGTGGTCCTTATGTACAATGGAATATCACTCAGCCGTGAAATCAATGTCATAAGGCTAGTAGCAGCATGATGAGTGGATTTAGGTACGACGATTCTAAGTGAAATAAGTCACACAGAAAAGGACACTTCTCATAAGGTATCACTGATAGAGGGAATGTAAAAACCGTTACACTTGAACTGAATTACAAAACAGAACAGAGTCACACATGCAGAAAACACACTATGGCTGCTTAACGGGAAAGGTGAGGTGGGGTGATACATAAAACAAGGGTTTCAAATTAGCTCAGATACCGTTCCATAAACCCAATATGTAATAGACAAGACCTACTCCTTGCTCAGAGAACTGGACTCAACACGCCCTATTCACCGCAGAAGAATATATCTGACTAGTAATAATCTTAAAACCTATGTATTGATATCTCTCTGTTAGTGTGTCAAGTGGGTGTAAAGCGGCATAAACACAGCAGTGAAAAGCAGCTAAACCCCATTATAAAAATAAATTACTTTGAAAAACCCATGAAACAAAGACAGTGAAAGAGATAGAAATTCTTACACAATGCGTTCACGGGCTGTGATGCAACCTGGATTGACCATATCTAGACCCACAGCTGGATGAGACATAAGGGTGGACACTCTTGGGGCTGAGAGGTTTGGTGAGGTTGGGTGAGCAAACGCAGACCCTTTAAAGTAATACTGCATGGTACCCATCGCATGGGTCCCATATCTCCAGGTTCAAGGGCATCTTCCTACATCGAAAACATGCATGAGAAACCCAGAAGATGGTACACCGTGTGATGTGGAAAGGTTTCTAAAACGCACCTCATTTCTCATCTCCTTGTGCCCGGATTCGCTATTCCAGCCCTTTACTAGCAATCTCCCTACTTGGAGCATCATCACCTTTAACCTCCTGTTCCGTACAGGTTGCAATTTGTCCTGAGGATGAACGGGAAGACGTGGAACCAATGAGAGACTAGCTCTTGGTGTTGGGACAGGCACAGGTCACTCTATTTTCCCATCAGGAAGAAGAATTAACCACAGGCTCAGCCTGCCCCCCGGAACCAGAACAGGGCCTGAAGCCATCCTGCGCTATTGCGGCCAGCTCCCTAAAAAGCGAGTTGTAAAATGGAGGTTCAGGGCACTGCAATTCACAAACCTGCAGAGTTATAAATGATAACTCTCGTCCACAAATATATTGAGGGAAGGCAAAGAAGAGGATTTGAAATCAAGGCAGAATTGCAGGAAACAGATTTCAGGAGGTAGATTCGAATCGCCTTTAAAGCACATGAAAAGCGGAAAAACGTTGACAATGATGCCCTTGGCCAAAAAGGGCGTATGCGTTTTTTCCTGAATATATTCAGGAAAAAACGCATACGCCCTTTTTGGCCAACCAAGCAACCTGGAAAGGCAAATCAGCGCTACAAAGATGTCTCGCTTCCCTTCGGTTAAAAAGGCCATGCTCAAAAAAGTGTCAAAACCAGAAATGCAGGACAGGCCATGGAGAAATGGGAGCCTTGCTACACTGATGGGCGGGATGTAAATTGCCAACAGCTACTCTGGAGAAGCGTACGGTGAGTCCTGAAACATCTAAAAAACAAAGCTTAGAGAGCATAGGGCACTTCCACTCATGGGGTTATAAATTGGGAAAATGAAAAATCAGCAAGACACAAGCACCCCAAAGTTTAGGGCTGCTCTGTTGACAAGGACCTCCACTTCATTCCACCTTCAATATCCCAGGAAAGAGAAAAATGGATAAAGAAGTTGTGGTCCTTATGTACAATGGAATATCACTCAGCCATGAAATCAATGTCATAAGGCTAGTAGCAGCATGATGAGTGGATTTAGGTACGACGATTCTAAGTGAAATAAGTCACACAGAAAAGGACACTTCTCATAAGGTATCACTGATAGAGGGAATGTAAAAACCGTTACACTTGAACTGAATTACAAAACAGAACAGAGTCACACATGCAGAAAACACACTATGGCTGCTTAACGGGAAAGGTGAGGTGGGGTGATACATAAAACAAGGGTTTCAAATTAGCTCAGATACCGTTCCATAAACCCAATATGTAATAGACAAGACCTACTCCTTGCTCAGAGAACTGGACTCAACACGCCCTATTCACCGCACAAGAATATATCTGACTAGTAATAATCTTAAAACCTATGTATTGATATCTCTCTGTTAGTGTGTCAAGTGGGTAAAAAGCGGCATAAACACAGCAGTGAAAAGCAGCTAAACCCCATTATAAAAATAAATTACTTTGAAAAACCCATGAAACAAAGACAGTGAAAGAGAGAGAAATTCTTACACAATGCGTTCAGGGGCTGTGATGCAACCTGGATTGACCATATCTAGACCCACAGCTGGATGAGACATAAGGGTGGACACTGTTGCGGCTGAGAGGTTTGGTGAGGTTGGGTGAGCAAACGCAGACCCTTTAAAGTAATACTGCGTGGTACCCATCGCATGGGTCCCAAATCTCCAGGTTGAAGGGCATCTTCCTACATCGTAAACATGCATGAGATACCCAGAAGATGGTACACCGTGTGATGGGGAAAGGTTTCTAAAACGCACCTCATTTCTCATCTGCCTGTGCCCGGGTTTGCCATTCCAGCCACTTTACTAGCAATCTCCCTCCTTGGAGCCTCATCACCTTTAACCTCCTGTTCCGTACAGGTTGCAATTTGTCCTGAGGATGAACGGGAAGACGTGGAACCAATGAGAGACTAGCTCTTGGTGTTGGGACAGGCACAGGTCACTCTATTTTCCCATCAGGAAGAAGAATTAACCACAGGCTCCGCCTGCCCCCCGGATCAAGAACAGGGCCTGAAGCCATCCTGCGCTTTTGCGGCCATCTCCCAAAAACGCGAGTTGTAAAAT
Organism: Balaenoptera borealis; assembly: GCF_965194805.1. Taxonomy (NCBI): domain Eukaryota; kingdom Metazoa; phylum Chordata; class Mammalia; order Artiodactyla; family Balaenopteridae; genus Balaenoptera; species Balaenoptera borealis. The sequence goes on from NW_028123550.1 coordinate 93,989, forward strand.
GGAGGTTCAGGGCACTGCAATTCACAAACCTGCAGAGTTATAAATGATAACTCTCGTCCACAAATATATTGAGGGAAGGCAAAGAAGAGGATTTGAAATCAAGGCAGAATTGCAGGAAACAGATTTCAGGAGGTAGATTCGAATCGCCTTTAAAGCACATGAAAAGCGGCAAAACGTTGACAATGATGCCCTTGGCCAAAAAGGGCGTATGCGTTTTTTCCTGAATATATTCAGGAAAAAACGCATACGCCCTTTTTGGCCAACCAAGCAACCTGGAAAGGCAAATCAGCGCTACAAAGAAGTCTCGCTTCCCATCGGTTAAAAGGGCCATGCTGAAAAAAGTGTCAAAACCAGAAATGCAGGACAGGCCATGGAGAAATGGGAGCCTTGCTACACTGATGGGCGGGATGTAAATTGCCAACAGCCACTCTGGAGAAGAGTACGGTGTGTCCTGAAACATCTAAAAAACACAGCTTAGAGAGCATAGGGCACTTCCACTCATGGGGGTATAAATTGGGAAAATGAAAAATCAGCAAGACACAAGCACCCCAAAGTTTAGGGCTGCTCTGTTGACAAGGACCTCCACTTCATTCCACCTTCAATATCCCAGGAAAGAGAAAAATGGATAAAGAAGTTGTGGTCCTTATGTACAATGGAATATCACTCAGCCATGAAATCAATGTCATAAGGCTAGTAGCAGCATGATGAGTGGATTTAGGTACGACGATTCTAAGTGAAATAAGTCACACAGAAAAGGACACTTCTCATAAGGTATCACTGATAGAGGGAATGTAAAAACCGTTACACTTGAACTGAATTACAAAACAGAACAGAGTCACACATGCAGAAAACACACTATGGCTGCTTAACGGGAAAGGTGAGGTGGGGTGATACATAAAACAAGGGTTTCAAATTAGCTCAGATACCGTTCCATAAACCCAATATGTAATAGACAAGACCTACTCCTTGCTCAGAGAACTGGACTCAACACGCCCTATTCACCGCACAAGAATATATCTGACTAGTAATAATCTTAAAACCTATGTATTGATATCTCTCTGTTAGTGTGTCAAGTGGGTAAAAAGCGGCATAAACACAGCAGTGAAAAGCAGCTAAACCCCATTATAAAAATAAATTACTTTGAAAAACCCATGAAACAAAGACAGTGAAAGAGAGAGAAATTCTTACACAATGCGTTCAGGGGCTGTGATGCAACCTGGATTGACCATATCTAGACCCACAGCTGGATGAGACATAAGGGTGGACACTGTTGCGGCTGAGAGGTTTGGTGAGGTTGGGTGAGCAAACGCAGACCCTTTAAAGTAATACTGCGTGGTACCCATCGCATGGGTCCCAAATCTCCAGGTTGAAGGGCATCTTCCTACATCGTAAACATGCATGAGATACCCAGAAGATGGTACACCGTGTGATGGGGAAAGGTTTCTAAAACGCACCTCATTTCTCATCTGCCTGTGCCCGGGTTTGCCATTCCAGCCACTTTACTAGCAATCTCCCTCCTTGGAGCATCATCACCTTTAACCTCCTGTTCCGTACAGGTTGCAATTTGTCCTGAGGATGAACGGGAAGACGTGGAACCAATGAGAGACTAGCTCTTGGTATTGGGACAGGCACAGGTCACTCTATTTTCCCATCAGGAAGAAGAATTAACCACAGGCTCCGCCTGCCCCCCGGATCAAGAACAGGGCCTGAAGCCATCCTGCGCTTTTGCGGCCAGCTCCCAAAAACGCGAGTTGTAAAATGGAGGTTCAGGGCACTGCAATTCACAAACCTGCAGAGTTATAAATGATAACTCTCGTCCACAAATATATTGAGGGAAGGCAAAGAAGAGGATTTGAAATCAAGGCAGAATTGCAGGAAACAGATTTCAGGAGGTAGATTCGAATCGCCTTTAAAGCACATGAAAAGCGGCAAAACGTTGACAATGATGCCCTTGGCCAAAAAGGGCGTATGCGTTTTTTCCTGAATATATTCAGGAAAAAACGCATACGCCCTTTTTGGCCAACCAAGCAACCTGGAAAGGCAAATCAGCGCTACAAAGAAGTCTCGCTTCCCATCGGTTAAAAGGGCCATGCTGAAAAAAGTGTCAAAACCAGAAATGCAGGACAGGCCATGGAGAAATGGGAGCCTTGCTACACTGATGGGCGGGATGTAAATTGCCAACAGCCACTCTGGAGAAGAGTACGGTGTGTCCTGAAACATCTAAAAAACACAGCTTAGAGAGCATAGGGCACTTCCACTCATGGGGGTATAAATTGGGAAAATGAAAAATCAGCAAGACACAAGCACCCCAAAGTTTAGGGCTGCTCTGTTGACAAGGACCTCCACTTCATTCCACCTTCAATATCCCAGGAAAGAGAAAAATGGATAAAGAAGTTGTGGTCCTTATGTACAATGGAATATCACTCAGCCATGAAATCAATGTCATAAGGCTAGTAGCAGCATGATGAGTGGATTTAGGTACGACGATTCTAAGTGAAATAAGTCACACAGAAAAGGACACTTCTCATAAGGTATCACTGATAGAGGGAATGTAAAAACCGTTACACTTGAACTGAATTACAAAACAGAACAGAGTCACACATGCAGAAAACACACTATGGCTGCTTAACGGGAAAGGTGAGGTGGGGTGATACATAAAACAAGGGTTTCAAATTAGCTCAGATACCGTTCCATAAACCCAATATGTAATAGACAAGACCTACTCCTTGCTCAGAGAACTGGACTCAACACGCCCTATTCACCGCACAAGAATATATCTGACTAGTAATAATCTTAAAACCTATGTATTGATATCTCTCTGTTAGTGTGTCAAGTGGGTAAAAAGCGGCATAAACACAGCAGTGAAAAGCAGCTAAACCCCATTATAAAAATAAATTACTTTGAAAAACCCATGAAACAAAGACAGTGAAAGAGAGAGAAATTCTTACACAATGCGTTCAGGGGCTGTGATGCAACCTGGATTGACCATATCTAGACCCACAGCTGGATGAGACATAAGGGTGGACACTGTTGCGGCTGAGAGGTTTGGTGAGGTTGGGTGAGCAAACGCAGACCCTTTAAAGTAATACTGCGTGGTACCCATCGCATGGGTCCCAAATCTCCAGGTTGAAGGGCATCTTCCTACATCGTAAACATGCATGAGATACCCAGAAGATGGTACACCGTGTGATGGGGAAAGGTTTCTAAAACGCACCTCATTTCTCATCTGCCTGTGCCCGGGTTTGCCATTCCAGCCACTTTACTAGCAATCTCCCTCCTTGGAGCATCATCACCTTTAACCTCCTGTTCCGTACAGGTTGCAATTTGTCCTGAGGATGAACGGGAAGACGTGGAACCAATGAGAGACTAGCTCTTGGTATTGGGACAGGCACAGGTCACTCTATTTTCCCATCAGGAAGAAGAATTAACCACAGGCTCCGCCTGCCCCCCGGATCAAGAACAGGGCCTGAAGCCATCCTGCGCTTTTGCGGCCAGCTCCCAAAAACGCGAGTTGTAAAATGGAGGTTCAGGGCACTGCAATTCACAAACCTGCAGAGTTATAAATGATAACTCTCGTCCACAAATATATTGAGGGAAGGCAAAGAAGAGGATTTGAAATCAAGGCAGAATTGCAGGAAACAGATTTCAGGAGGTAGATTCGAATCGCCTTTAAAGCACATGAAAAGCGGCAAAACGTTGACAATGATGCCCTTGGCCAAAAAGGGCGTATGCGTTTTTTCCTGAATATATTCAGGAAAAAACGCATACGCCCTTTTTGGCCAACCAAGCAACCTGGAAAGGCAAATCAGCGCTACAAAGAAGTCTCGCTTCCCATCGGTTAAAAGGGCCATGCTGAAAAAAGTGTCAAAACCAGAAATGCAGGACAGGCCATGGAGAAATGGGAGCCTTGCTACACTGATGGGCGGGATGTAAATTGCCAACAGCCACTCTGGAGAAGAGTACGGTGTGTCCTGAAACATCTAAAAAACACAGCTTAGAGAGCATAGGGCACTTCCACTCCTGGGGGTATAAATTGGGAAAATGAAAAATCAGCAAGACACAAGCACCCCAAAGTTTAGGGCTGCTCTGTTGACAAGGACCTCCACTTCATTCCACCTTCAATATCCCAGGAAAGAGAAAAATGGATAAAGAAGTTGTGGTCCTTATGTACAATGGAATATCACTCAGCCATGAAATCAATGTCATAAGGCTAGTAGCAGCATGATGAGTGGATTTAGGTACGACGATTCTAAGTGAAATAAGTCACACAGAAAAGGACACTTCTCATAAGGTATCACTGATAGAGGGAATGTAAAAACCGTTACACTTGAACTGAATTACAAAACAGAACAGAGTCACACATGCAGAAAACACACTATGGCTGCTTAACGGGAAAGGTGAGGTGGGGTGATACATAAAACAAGGGTTTCAAATTAGCTCAGATACCGTTCCATAAACCCAATATGTAATAGACAAGACCTACTCCTTGCTCAGAGAACTGGACTCAACACGCCCTATTCACCGCACAAGAATATATCTGACTAGTAATAATCTTAAAACCTATGTATTGATATCTCTCTGTTAGTGTGTCAAGTGGGTAAAAAGCGGCATAAACACAGCAGTGAAAAGCAGCTAAACCCCATTATAAAAATAAATTACTTTGAAAAACCCATGAAACAAAGACAGTGAAAGAGAGAGAAATTCTTACACAATGCGTTCAGGGGCTGTGATGCAACCTGGATTGACCATATCTAGACCCACAGCTGGATGAGACATAAGGGTGGACACTGTTGCGGCTGAGAGGTTTGGTGAGGTTGGGTGAGCAAACGCAGACCCTTTAAAGTAATACTGCGTGGTACCCATCGCATGGGTCCCAAATCTCCAGGTTGAAGGGCATCTTCCTACATCGTAAACATGCATGAGATACCCAGAAGATGGTACACCGTGTGATGGGGAAAGGTTTCTAAAACGCACCTCATTTCTCATCTGCCTGTGCCCGGGTTTGCCATTCCAGCCACTTTACTAGCAATCTCCCTCCTTGGAGCATCATCACCTTTAACCTCCTGTTCCGTACAGGTTGCAATTTGTCCTGAGGATGAACGGGAAGACGTGGAACCAATGAGAGACTAGCTCTTGGTGTTGGGACAGGCACAGGTCACTCTATTTTCCCATCAGGAAGAAGAATTAACCACAGGCTCCGCCTGCCCCCCGGATCAAGAACAGGGCCTGAAGCCATCCTGCGCTTTTGCGGCCAGCTCCCAAAAACGCGAGTTGTAAAATGGAGGTTCAGGGCACTGCAATTCACAAACCTGCAGAGTTATAAATGATAACTCTCGTCCACAAATATATTGAGGGAAGGCAAAGAAGAGGATTTGAAATCAAGGCAGAATTGCAGGAAACAGATTTCAGGAGGTAGATTCGAATCGCCTTTAAAGCACATGAAAAGCGGCAAAACGTTGACAATGATGCCCTTGGCCAAAAAGGGCGTATGCGTTTTTTCCTGAATATATTCAGGAAAAAACGCATACGCCCTTTTTGGCCAACCAAGCAACCTGGAAAGGCAAATCAGCGCTACAAAGAAGTCTCGCTTCCCATCGGTTAAAAGGGCCATGCTGAAAAAAGTGTCAAAACCAGAAATGCAGGACAGGCCATGGAGAAATGGGAGCCTTGCTACACTGATGGGCGGGATGTAAATTGCCAACAGCCACTCTGGAGAAGAGTACGGTGTGTCCTGAAACATCTAAAAAACACAGCTTAGAGAGCATAGGGCACTTCCACTCATGGGGGTATAAATTGGGAAAATGAAAAATCAGCAAGACACAAGCACCCCAAAGTTTAGGGCTGCTCTGTTGACAAGGACCTCCACTTCATTCCACCTTCAATATCCCAGGAAAGAGAAAAATGGATAAAGAAGTTGTGGTCCTTATGTACAATGGAATATCACTCAGCCATGAAATCAATGTCATAAGGCTAGTAGCAGCATGATGAGTGGATTTAGGTACGACGATTCTAAGTGAAATAAGTCACACAGAAAAGGACACTTCTCATAAGGTATCACTGATAGAGGGAATGTAAAAACCGTTACACTTGAACTGAATTACAAAACAGAACAGAGTCACACATGCAGAAAACACACTATGGCTGCTTAACGGGAAAGGTGAGGTGGGGTGATACATAAAACAAGGGTTTCAAATTAGCTCAGATACCGTTCCATAAACCCAATATGTAATAGACAAGACCTACTCCTTGCTCAGAGAACTGGACTCAACACGCCCTATTCACCGCACAAGAATATATCTGACTAGTTATAATCTTAAAACCTATGTATTGATATCTCTCTGTTAGTGTGTCAAGTGGGTAAAAAGCGGCATAAACACAGCAGTGAAAAGCAGCTAAACCCCATTATAAAAATAAATTACTTTGAAAAACCCATGAAACAAAGACAGTGAAAGAGAGAGAAATTCTTACACAATGCGTTCAGGGGCTGTGATACAACCTGGATTGACCATATCTAGACCCACAGCTGGATGAGACATAAGGGTGGACACTGTTGCGGCTGAGAGGTTTGGTGAGGTTGGGTGAGCAAACGCAGACCCTTTAAAGTAATACTGCGTGGTACCCATCGCATGGGTCCCAAATCTCCAGGTTGAAGGGCATCTTCCTACATCGTAAACATGCATGAGATACCCAGAAGATGGTACACCGTGTGATGGGGAAAGGTTTCTAAAACGCACCTCATTTCTCATCTGCCTGTGCCCGGGTTTGCCATTCCAGCCACTTTACTAGCAATCTCCCTCCTTGGAGCATCATCACCTTTAACCTCCTGTTCCGTACAGGTTGCAATTTGTCCTGAGGATGAACGGGAAGACGTGGAACCAATGAGAGACTAGCTCTTGGTGTTGGGACAGGCACAGGTCACTCTATTTTCCCATCAGGAAGAAGAATTAACCACAGGCTCCGCCTGCCCCCCGGATCAAGAACAGGGCCTGAAGCCATCCTGCGCTTTTGCGGCCAGCTCCCAAAAACGCGAGTTGTAAAATGGAGGTTCAGGGCACTGCAATTCACAAACCTGCAGAGTTATAAATGATAACTCTCGTCCACAAATATATTGAGGGAAGGCAAAGAAGAGGATTTGAAATCAAGGCAGAATTGCAGGAAACAGATTTCAGGAGGTAGATTCGAATCGCCTTTAAAGCACATGAAAAGCGGCAAAACGTTGACAATGATGCCCTTGGCCAAAAAGGGCGTATGCGTTTTTTCCTGAATATATTCAGGAAAAAACGCATACGCCCTTTTTGGCCAACCAAGCAACCTGGAAAGGCAAATCAGCGCTACAAAGAAGTCTCGCTTCCCATCGGTTAAAAGGGCCATGCTGAAAAAAGTGTCAAAACCAGAAATGCAGGACACGCCATGGAGAAATGGGAGCCTTGCTACACTGATGGGTGGGATGTAAATTGCCAACAGCCACTCTGGAGAAGAGTACGGTGTGTCCTGAAACATCTAAAAAACACAGCTTAGAGAGCATAGGGCACTTCCACTCATGGGGGTATAAATTGGGAAAATGAAAAATCAGCAAGACACAAGCACCCCAAAGTTTAGGGCTGCTCTGTTGACAAGGACCTCCACTTCATTCCACCTTCAATATCCCAGGAAAGAGAAAAATGGATAAAGAAGTTGTGGTCCTTATGTACAATGGAATATCACTCAGCCATGAAATCAATGTCATAAGGCTAGTAGCAGCATGATGAGTGGATTTAGGTACGACGATTCTAAGTGAAATAAGTCACACAGAAAAGGACACTTCTCATAAGGTATCACTGATAGAGGGAATGTAAAAACCGTTACACTTGAACTGAATTACAAAACAGAACAGAGTCACACATGCAGAAAACACACTATGGCTGCTTAACGGGAAAGGTGAGGTGGGGTGATACATAAAACAAGGGTTTCAAATTAGCTCAGATACCGTTCCATAAACCCAATATGTAATAGACAAGACCTACTCCTTGCTCAGAGAACTGGACTCAACACGCCCTATTCACCGCACAAGAATATATCTGACTAGTAATAATCTTAAAACCTATGTATTGATATCTCTCTGTTAGTGTGTCAAGTGGGTGTAAAGCGGCATAAACACAGCAGTGAAAAGCAGCTAAACCCCATTATAAAAATAAATTACTTTGAAAAACCCATGAAACAAAGACAGTGAAAGAGAGAGAAATTCTTACACAAAGCGTTCACGGGCTGTGATGCAACCTGGATTGACCATATCTAGACCCACAGCTGGATGAGACATAAGGGTGGACACTCTTGGGGCTGAGAGGTTTGGTGAGGTTGGGTGAGCAAACGCAGACCCTTTAAAGTAATACTGCATGGTACCCATCGCATGGGTCCCATATCTCCAGGTTCAAGGGCATTTTCCTACATCGAAAACATGCATGAGAAACCCAGAAGATGGTACACCGTGTGATGTGGAAAGGTTTCTAAAACGCACCTCATTTCTCATCTCCTTGTGCCCGGATTCGCTATTCCAGCTGCTTTACTAGCAATCTCCCTACTTGGAGCATCATCACCTTTAACCTCCTGTTCCGTACAGGTTGCAATTTGTCCTGAGGATGAACGGGAAGACGTGGAACCAATGAGAGACTAGCTCTTGGTGTTGGGACAGGCACAGGTCACTCTATTTTCCCATCAGGAAGAAGAATTAACCACAGGCTCAGCCTGCCCCCCGGAACCAGAACAGGGCCTGAAGCCATCCTGCGCTATTGCGGCCAGCTCCCTAAAAAGCGAGTTGTAAAATGGAGGTTCAGGGCACTGCAATTCACAAACCTGCAGAGTTATAAATGATAACTCTCGTCCACAAATATATTGAGGGAAGGCAAAGAAGAGGAATTGAAATCAAGGCAGAATTGCAGGAAACAGATTTCACGAGGTAGATTCGAATCGCCTTTAAAGCACATGAAAAGCGGCAAAACGTTGACAATGATGCCCTTGGCCAAAAAGGGCGTATGCGTTTTTTCCTGAATATATTCAGGAAAAAACGCATACGCCCTTTTTGGCCAACCAAGCAACCTGGAAAGGCAAATCAGCGCTACAAAGAAGTCTCGCTTCCCATCGGTTAAAAGGGCCATGCTGAAAAAAGTGTCAAAACCAGAAATGCAGGACAGGCCATGGAGAAATGGGAGCCTTGCTACACTGATGGGCGGGATGTAAATTGCCAACAGCCACTCTGGAGAAGCGTACGGTGAGTCCTGAAACATCTTAAAAACACAGCTTAGAGAGCATAGGGCACTTCTACTCATGGGGGTATAAATTGGGAAAATGAAAAATCAGCAAGACACAAGCACCCCAAAGTTTAGGGCTGCTCTGTTGACAAGGACCTCCACTTCATTCCACCTTCAATATCCCAGGAAAGAGAAAAATGGATAAAAGAGTTGTGGTCCTTATGTACAAAGGAATATCACTCAGCCATGAAATCAATGTCATAAGTCTAGTAGCAGCATGATGAGTGGATTTAGGTACGACGACTCTAAGTGAAATAAGTCACACAGAAAAGGACACTTCTCATAAGGTATCACTGATAGAGGGAATGTAAAAACCGTTACACTTGAACTGAATTACAAAACAGAACGGAGTCACACATGCAGAAAACACACTATGGCTGCTTAACGGGAAAGGTGAGGTGGGGTGATACATAAAACAAGGGTTTCAAATTAGCTCAGATACCGTTCCATAAACCCAATATGTAATAGACAAGACCTACTCCTTGCTCAGAGAACTGGACTCAACACGCCCTATTCACCGCACAAGAATATATCTGACTAGTAATAATCTTAAAACCTATGTATTGATATCTCTCTGTTAGTGTGTCAAGTGGGTGTAAAGCGGCATAAACACAGCAGTGAAAAGCAGCTAAACCCCATTATAAAAATAAATTTCTTTGAAAAACCCATGAAACAAAGACAGTGAAAGAGAGCGAAATTCTTACACAATGCGTTCAGGGGCTGTGATGCAACCTGGATTGACCATATCTAGACCCACAGCTGGATGAGACATAAGGGTGGACACTGTTGCGGCTGAGAGGTTTGGTGAGGTTGGGTGAGCAAACGCAGACCCTTTAAAGTAATACTGCGTGGTACCCATCGCATGGGTCCCAAATCTCCAGGTTGAAGGGCATCTTCCTACATCGTAAACATGCATGAGATACCCAGAAGATGGTACACCGTGTGATGGGGAAAGGTTTCTAAAACGCACCTCATTTCTCATCTGCCTGTGCCCGGGTTTGCCATTCCAGCCACTTTACTAGCAATCTCCCTCCTTGGAGCATCATCACCTTTAACCTCCTGTTCCGTACAGGTTGCAATTTGTCCTGAGGATGAACGGGAAGACGTGGAACCAATGAGAGACTAGCTCTTGGTGTTGGGACAGGCACAGGTCACTCTATTTTCCCATCAGGAAGAAGAATTAACCACAGGCTCCGCCTGCCCCCCGGATCAAGAACAGGGCCTGAAGCCATCCTGCGCTTTTGCGGCCAGCTCCCAAAAACGCGAGTTGTAAAATGGAGGTTCAGGGCACTGCAATTCACAAACCTGCAGAGTTATAAATGATAACTCTCGTCCACAAATATATTGAGGGAAGGCAAAGAAGAGGATTTGAAATCAAGGCAGAATTGCAGGAAACAGATTTCAGGAGGTAGATTCGAATCGCCTTTAAAGCACATGAAAAGCGGCAAAACGTTGACAATGATGCCCTTGGCCAAAAAGGGCGTATGCGTTTTTTCCTGAATATATTCAGGAAAAAACGCATACGCCCTTTTTGGCCAACCAAGCAACCTGGAAAGGCAAATCAGCGCTACAAAGAAGTCTCGCTTCCCATCGGTTAAAAGGGCCATGCTGAAAAAAGTGTCAAAACCAGAAATGCAGGACAGGCCATGGAGAAATGGGAGCCTTGCTACACTGATGGGCGGGATGTAAATTGCCAACAGCCACTCTGGAGAAGAGTACGGTGTGTCCTGAAACATCTAAAAAACACAGCTTAGAGAGCATAGGGCACTTCCACTCATGGGGGTATAAATTGGGAAAATGAAAAATCAGCAAGACACAAGCACCCCAAAGTTTAGGGCTGCTCTGTTGACAAGGACCTCCACTTCATTCCACCTTCAATATCCCAGGAAAGAGAAAAATGGATAAAGAAGTTGTGGTCCTTATGTACAATGGAATATCACTCAGCCATGAAATCAATGTCATAAGGCTAGTAGCAGCATGATGAGTGGATTTAGGTACGACGATTCTAAGTGAAATAAGTCACACAGAAAAGGACACTTCTCATAAGGTATCACTGATAGAGGGAATGTAAAAACCGTTACACTTGAACTGAATTACAAAACAGAACAGAGTCACACATGCAGAAAACACACTATGGCTGCTTAACGGGAAAGGTGAGGTGGGGTGATACATAAAACAAGGGTTTCAAATTAGCTCAGATACCGTTCCATAAACCCAATATGTAATAGACAAGACCTACTCCTTGCTCAGAGAACTGGACTCAACACGCCCTATTCACCGCACAAGAATATATCTGACTAGTAATAATCTTAAAACCTATGTATTGATATCTCTCTGTTAGTGTGTCAAGTGGGTGTAAAGCGGCATAAACACAGCAGTGAAAAGCAGCTAAACCCCATTATAAAAATAAATTACTTTGAAAAACCCATGAAACAAAGACAGTGAAAGAGATAGAAATTCTTACACAAAGCGTTCACGGGCTGTGATGCAACCTGGATTGACCATATCTAGACCCACAGCTGGATGAGACATAAGGGTGGACACTCTTGGGGCTGAGAGGTTTGGTGAGGTTGGGTGAGCAAACGCAGACCCTTTAAAGTAATACTGCATGGTACCCATCGCATGGGTCCCATATCTCCAGGTTCAAGGGCATCTTCCTACATCGAAAACATGCATGAGAAACCCAGAAGATGGTACACCGTGTGATGTGGAAAGGTTTCTAAAACGCACCTCATTTCTCATCTCCTTGTGCCCGGATTCGCTATTCCAGCCGCTTTACTAGCAATCTCCCTACTTGGAGCATCATCACCTTTAACCTCCTGTTCCGTACAGGTTGCAATTTGTCCTGAGGATGAACGGGAAGACGTGGAACCAATGAGAGACTAGCTCTTGGTGTTGGGACAGGCACAGGTCACTCTATTTTCCCATCAGGAAGAAGAATTAACCACAGGCTCAGCCTGCCCCCCGGAACCAGAACAGGGCCTGAAGCCATCCTGCGCTATTGCGGCCAGCTCCCTAAAAAGCGAGTTGTAAAATGGAGGTTCAGGGCACTGCAATTCACAAACCTGCAGAGTTATAAATGATAACTCTCGTCCACAAATATATTGAGGGAAGGCAAAGAAGAGGATTTGAAATCAAGGCAGAATTGCAGGAAACAGATTTCACGAGGTAGATTCGAATCGCCTTTAAAGCACATGAAAAGCGGCAAAACGTTGACAATGATGCCCTTGGCCAAAAAGGGCGTATGCGTTTTTTCCTGAATATATTCAGGAAAAAACGCATACGCCCTTTTTGGCCAACCAAGCAACCTGGAAAGGCAAATCAGCGCTACAAAGAAGTCTCGCTTCCCATCGGTTAAAAGGGCCATGCTGAAAAAAGTGTCAAAACCAGAAATGCAGGACAGGCCATGGAGAAATGGGAGCCTTGCTACACTGATGGGCGGGATGTAAATTGCCAACAGCCACTCTGGAGAAGCGTACGGTGAGTCCTGAAACATCTAAAAAACACAGCTTAGAGAGCATAGGGCACTTCTACTCATGGGGGTATAAATTGGGAAAATGAAAAATCAGCAAGACACAAGCACCCCAAAGTTTAGGGCTGCTCTGTTGACAAGGACCTCCACTTCATTCCACCTTCAATATCCCAGGAAAGAGAAAAATGGATAAAAGAGTTGTGGTCCTTATGTACAAAGGAATATCACTCAGCCATGAAATCAATGTCATAAGGCTAGTAGCAGCATGATGAGTGGATTTAGGTACGACGATTCTAAGTGAAGTAAGTCACACAGAAAAGGACACTTCTCATAAGGTATCACTGATAGAGGGAATGTAAAAACCGTTACACTTGAACTGAATTACAAAACAGAACGGAGTCACACATGCAGAAAACACACTATGGCTGCTTAACGGGAAAGGGGAGGTGGGGTGATACATAAAACAAGGGTTTCAAATTAGCTCAGATACCGTTCCATAAACCCAATATGTAATAGACAAGACCTACTCCTTGCTCAGAGAACTGGACTCAACACGCCCTATTCACCGCACAAGAATATATCTGACTAGTAATAATCTTAAAACCTATGTATTGATATCTCTCTGTTAGTGTGTCAAGTGGGTGTAAAGCGGCATAAACACAGCAGTGAAAAGCAGCTAAACCCCATTATAAGAATAAATTACTTTTTCAAACCCATGAAACAAAGACAGTGAAAGAGAGCGAAATTCTTACACAATGCGTTCAGGGGCTGTGATGCAACCTGGATTGACCATATCTAGACCCACAGCTGGATGAGACATAAGGGTGGACACTCTTGAGGCTGAGAGGTTTGGTGAGGTTGGGTGAGCAAACGCAGACCCTTTAAAGTAATACTGCGTGGTACCCATCGCATGGGTCCCAAATCTCCAGGTTCAAGGGCATCTTCTTCCATCGAAAACATGCATGAGAAACCCAGAAGATGGTACACCGTGTGATGGGGAAAGGTTTCTAAAACGCACCTCATTTCTCATCTCCTTGTGCTCGGGTTCGCCATTCCAGCCACTTTACTAGCAATCTCCCTCCTTGGAGCATCAGCACCTTTAACTTCCTGTTCCGTACAGGTTGCAATTTGTCCTGAGGATGAACGGGAAGACGTGGAACCAATGAGAGACTAGCTCTTGGTTTTGGGACACGCAGAGGTCACTCTATTTTCCCATCAGGAAGAAGAATTAACCACAGGCTCAGCCTGCCCCCCGGAACCAGAACAGGGCCTGAAGCCATCCTGCGCTTTTGCGGCCATCTCCCAAAAACGCGAGTTGTAAAATGGAGGTTCAGGGCACTGCAATTCACAAACCTGCAGAGTTATAAATGATACCTCTCGTCCACAAATATATTGAGGGAAGGCAAAGAAGAGGATTTGAAATCAAGGCAGAATTGCAGGAAACAGATTTCACGAGGTAGATTCGAATCGCCTTTAAAGCACATGAAAAGCGGCAAATCGTTGACAATGATGCCCTTGGCCAAAAAGGGCGTATGCATTTTTTCCTGAATATATTCAGGAAAAAACGCATACGCCCTTTTTGGCCAACCAAGCAACCTGGAAAGGCAAATCAGCGCTACAAAGAAGTCTCGCTTCCCATCGGTCAAAAGGGCCATGCTGAAAAAAGTGTCAAAACCAGAAATGCAGGACAGGCCATGGAGAAATGGGAGCCTTGCTACACTGATGGGCGGGATGTAAATTGTCAACAGCCACTCTGGAGAAGTGTACGGTGAGTCCTGAAACGTCTAAAAAGCAAAGCTTAGAGAGCATAGGGCACTTCCACTCATGGGGGTATAAATTGGGAAAATGAAAAATCAGCAAGACACAAGCACCCCAAAGTTTAGGGCTGCTCTGTTGACAAGGACCTCCACTTCATTCCACCTTCAATATCCCAGGAAAGAGAAAAATGGATAAAGAAGTTGTGGTCCTTATGTACAATGGAATATCACTCAGCCATGAAATCAATGTCATAAGGCTAGTAGCAGCATGATGAGTGGATTTAGGTACGACGACTCTAAGTGAAATAAGTCACACAGAAAAGGACACTTCTCATAAGGTATCACTTATAGAGGGAATGTAAAAACCGTTACACTTGAACTGAATTACAAAACAGAACAGAGTCACACATGCAGAAAACACACTATGGCTGCTTAACGGGAAAGGTGAGGTGGGGTGATACATAAAACAAGGGTTTCAAATTAGCTCAGATACCGTTCCATAAACCCAATATGTAATAGACAAGACCTACTCCTTGCTCAGAGAACTGGACTCAACACGCCCTATTCACCGCACAAGAATATATCTGACTAGTAATAATCTTAAAACCTATGTATTGATATCTCTCTGTTAGTGTGTCAAGTGGGTGTAAAGCGGCATAAAGACAGCAGTGAAAAGCAGCTAAACCCCATTATAAAAATTTCTTTGAAAAACCCATGAAACAAAGACAGTGAAAGAAAGCGAAATTCTTACACAATGCGTTCAGGGGCTGTGATGCAACCTGGATTGACCATATCTAGACCCACAGCTGGATGAGACATAAGGGTGGACACTCTTGGGGCTGAGAGGTTTGGTGAGGTTGGGTGAGCAAATGCAGACCCTTTAAAGCAATACTGCGTGGTACCCATCGCATGGGTCCCAAATCTCCAGGTTCAAGGGCATCTTCCTACATCGAAAACATGCATGAGAAACCCAGAAGATGGTACACCGTGTGATGGGGAAAGGTTTCTAAAACGCACCTCATTTCTCATCTCCTTGTGCCCGGGTTCGGTATTCCAGCCGCTTTACTAGCAATCTCCCTACTTGGAGCATCAGCACCTTTAACCTCCTGTTCCGTACAGGTTCCAATTTGTCCTGAGTGTGAACGGGAAGACGTGGAACCAATGAGAGACTAGCTCTTGGTGTTGGGACAGGCACAGGTCACTCTATTTTCCCATCAGGAAGAAGAATTAACCACAGGCTCAGCCTGCCCCCCGGAACCAGAACAGGGCCTGAAGCCATCCTGCGCTATTGCGGCCAGCTCCCTAAAAAGCGAGTTGTAAAATGGAGGTTCAGGGCACTGCATTTCACAAACCTGCAGACTTATAAATGATAACTCTCGTCCACAAATATATTGAGGGAAGGCAAAGAAGAGGATTTGAAATCAAGGCAGAATTGCAGGAAACAGATTTCAGGAGGTAGATTCGAATCGCCTTTAAAGCACATGAAAAGCGGAAAAACTTTGTCAATGATGCCCTTGGTCAAAAAGGGCGTATGCGTTTTTTCCTGAATATATTCAGGAAAAAACGCATACGCCCTTTTTGGCCAACCAAGCAACCTGGAAAGGCAAATCAGCGCTACAAAGAAGTCTCGCTTCCCATTGGTTAAAAGGGCCATGCTGAAAAAAGTGTCAAAACCAGAAATGCAGGACAGGCCATGGAGAAATGGGAGCCTTGCTACACTGATGGGCGGGATGTAAATTGCCAACAGCCACTCTGGAGAAGAGTACGGTGTGTCCTGAAACATCTAAAAAACACAGCTTAGAGAGCATAGGGCACTTCCACTCATGGGGGTATAAATTGGGAAAATGAAAAATCAGCAAGACACAAGCACCCCAAAGTTTATTGTTGCTCTGTTGACAAGGACCTCCACTTCATTCCACCTTAAATATGCCAGGAAAGAGAAAAATGGATAAAAGAGTTGTGGTCCTTATGTACAAAGGAATATCACTCAGCCATGAAATCAATGTCATAAGGCTAGTAGCAGCATGATGAGTGGATTTAGGTACGACGATTCTAAGTGAAGTAAGTTACACAGAAAAGGACACTTCTCATAAGGTATCACTGATAGAGGGAATGTAAAAACCGTTACACTTGAACTGAATTACAAAACAGAACGGAGTCACACATGCAGAAAACACACTATGGCTGCTTAACGGGAAAGGTGAGGTGGGGTGATACATAAAACAAGGGTTTCAAATTAGCTCAGATACCGTTCCATAAACCCAATATGTAATAGACAAGACCTACTCCTTGCTCAGAGAACTGGACTCAACACGCCCTATTCACCGCACAAGAATATATCTGACTAGTAATAATCTTAAAACCTATGTATTGATATCTCTCTGTTAGTGTGTCAAGTGGGTGTAAAGCGGCATAAACAAAGCAGTGAAAAGCAGCTAAACCCCATTATAAAAATAAATTACTTTGAAAAACCCATGAAACAAAGACAGTGAAAGAGATAGAAATTCTTACACAAAGCGTTCACGGGCTGTGATGCAACCTGGATTGACCATATCTAGACCCACAGCTGGATGAGACATAAGGGTGGACACTCTTGGGGCTGAGAGGTTTGGTGAGGTTGGGTGAGCAAACGCAGACCCTTTAAAGTAATACTGCATGGTACCCATCGCATGGGTCCCATATCTCCAGGTTCAAGGGCATCTTCCTACATCGAAAACATGCATGAGAAACCCAGAAGATGGTACACCGTGTGATGTGGAAAGGTTTCTAAAACGCACCTCATTTCTCATCTCCTTGTGCCCGGATTCGCTATTCCAGCCGCTTTACTAGCAATCTCCCTACTTGGAGCATCATCACCTTTAACCTCCTGTTCCGTACAGGTTGCAATTTGTCCTGAGGATGAACGGGAAGACGTGGAACCAATGAGAGACTAGCTCTTGGTGTTGGGACAGGCACAGGTCACTCTATTTTCCCATCAGGAAGAAGAATTAACCACAGGCTCAGCCTGCCCCCCGGAACCAGAACAGGGCCTGAAGCCATCCTGCGCTATTGCGGCCAGCTCCCTAAAAAGCGAGTTGTAAAATGGAGGTTCAGGGCACTGCAATTCACAAACCTGCAGAGTTATAAATGATAACTCTCGTCCACAAATATATTGAGGGAAGGCAAAGAAGAGGATTTGAAATCAAGGCAGAATTGCAGGAAACAGATTTCACGAGGTAGATTCGAATCGCCTTTAAAGCACATGAAAAGCGGCAAAACGTTGACAATGATGCCCTTGGCCAAAAAGGGCGTATGCGTTTTTTCCTGAATATATTCAGGAAAAAACGCATACGCCCTTTTTGGCCAACCAAGCAACCTGGAAAGGCAAATCAGCGCTACAAAGAAGTCTCGCTTCCCATCGGTTAAAAGGGCCATGCTGAAAAAAGTGTCAAAACCAGAAATGCAGGACAGGCCATGGAGAAATGGGAGCCTTGCTACACTGATGGGCGGGATGTAAATTGCCAACAGCCACTCTGGAGAAGCGTACGGTGAGTCCTGAAACATCTAAAAAACACAGCTTAGAGAGCATAGGGCACTTCTACTCATGGGGGTATAAATTGGGAAAATGAAAAATCAGCAAGACACAAGCACCCCAAAGTTTAGGGCTGCTCTGTTGACAAGGACCTCCACTTCATTCCACCTTCAATATCCCAGGAAAGAGAAAAATGGATAAAAGAGTTGTGGTCCTTATGTACAAAGGAATATCACTCAGCCATGAAATCAATGTCAAAAGGCTAGTAGCAGCATGATGAGTGGATTTAGGTACGACGATTCTAAGTGAAGTAAGTCACACAGAAAAGGACACTTCTCATAAGGTATCACTGATAGAGGGAATGTAAAAACCGTTACACTTGAACTGAATTACAAAACAGAACGGAGTCACACATGCAGAAAACACACTATGGCTGCTTAACGGGAAAGGTGAGGTGGGGTGATACATAAAACAAGGGTTTCAAATTAGCTCAGATACCGTTCCATAAACCCAATATGTAATAGACAAGACCTACCCCTTGCTCAGAGAACTGGACTCAACACGCCCTATTCACCGCACAAGAATATATCTGACTAGAAATAATCTTAAAACCTATGTATTCATATCTCTCTGTTAGTGTGTCAAGTGGGTGTAAAGCGGCATAAACACAGCAGTGAAAAGCAGCTAAACCCCATTATAAAAATAAATTACTTTTTCAAACCCATGAAACAAAGACAGTGAAAGAGAGCGAAATTCTTACACAATGCGTTCAGGGGCTATGATCCAACCTGGATTGACCATATCTAGACCCACAGCTGGATGAGACATAAGGGTGGACACTCTTGAGGCTGAGAGGTTTGGTGAGGTTGGGTGAGCAAACGCAGACCCTTTAAAGTAATACTGCGTGGTACCCATCGCATGGGTCCCAAATCTCCAGGTTCAAGGGCATCTTCCTCCATCGAAAACATGCATGAGAAACCCAGAAGATGGTACACCGTGTGATGGGGAAAGGTTTCTAAAACGCACCTCATTTCTCATCTCCTTGTGCTCGGGTTCGCCATTCCAGCCACTTTACTAGCAATCTCCCTCCTTGGAGCATCAGCACCTTTAACCTCCTGTTCCGTACAGGTTGCAATTTGTCCTGAGGATGAACGGGAAGACGTGGAACCAATGAGAGACTAGCTCTTGGTGTTGGGACACGCAGAGGTCACTCTATTTTCCCATCAGGAAGAAGAATTAACCACAGGCTAAGCCTGCCCCCCGGAACCAGAACAGGGCCTGAAGCCATCCTGAGCTTTTGCGGCCATCTCCCAAAAACGCGAGTTGTAAAATGGAGGTTCAGGGCACTGCAATTCACAAACCTGCAGAGTTATAAATGATACCTCTCGTCCACAAATATATTGAGGGAAGGCAAAGAAGAGGATTTGAAATCAAGGCAGAATTGCAGGAAACAGATTTCAGGAGGTAGATTCGAATCGCCTTTAAAGCACATGAAAAGCGGCAAAACGTTGACAATGATGCCCTTGGCCAAAAAGGGCGTATGCGTTTTTTCCTGAATATATTCAGGAAAAAACGCATACGCCCTTTTTGGCCAACCAAGCAACCTGGAAAGGCAAATCAGCGCTACAAAGAAGTCTCGCTTCCCATCGGTCAAAAGGGCCATGCTGAAAAAAGTGTCAAAACCAGAAATGCAGGACAGGCCATGGAGAAATGGGAGCCTTGCTACACTGATGGGCGGGATGTAAATTGTCAACAGCCACTCTGGAGAAGTGTACGGTGAGTCCTGAAACGTCTAAAAAGCAAAGCTTAGAGAGCATAGGGCACTTCCACTCATGGGGGTATAAATTGGGAAAATGAAAAATCAGCAAGACACAAGCACCCCAAAGTTTAGGGCTGCTCTGTTGACAAGGACCTCCACTTCATTCCACCTTCAATATCCCAGGAAAGAGAAAAATGGATAAAGAAGTTGTGGTCCTTATGTACAATGGAATATCACTCAGCCATGAAATCAATGTCATAAGGCTAGTAGCAGCATGATGAGTGGATTTAGGTACGACGACTCTAAGTGAAATAAGTCACACAGAAAAGGACACTTCTCATAAGGTATCACTGATAGAGGGAATGTAAAAACCGTTACACTTGAACTGAATTACAAAACAGAACAGAGTCACACATGCAGAAAACACACTATGGCTGCTTAACGGGAAAGGTGAGGTGGGGTGATACATAAAACAAGGGTTTCAAATTAGCTCAGATACCGTTCCATAAACCCAATATGTAATAGACAAGACCTACTCCTTGCTCAGAGAACTGGACTCAACACGCCCTATTCACCGCACAAGAATATATCTGACTAGTAATAATCTTAAAACCTATGTATTGATATCTCTCTGTTAGTGTGTCAAGTGGGTGTAAAGCGGCATAAACACAGCAGTGAAAAGCAGCTAAACCCCATTATAAAAATAAATTACTTTGAAAAACCCATGAAACAAAGACAGTGAAAGAGATAGAAATTCTTACACAAAGCGTTCACGGGCTGTGATGCAACCTGGATTGACCATATCTAGACCCACAGCTGGATGAGACATAAGGGTGGACACTCTTGGGGCTGAGAGGTTTGGTGAGGTTGGGTGAGCAAACGCAGACCCTTTAAAGTAATACTGCATGGTACCCATCGCATGGGTCCCATATCTCCAGGTTCAAGGGCATCTTCCTACATCGAAAACATGCATGAGAAACCCAGAAGATGGTACACCGTGTGATGTGGAAAGGTTTCTAAAACGCACCTCATTTCTCATCTCCTTGTGCCCGGATTCGCTATTCCAGCCGCTTTACTAGCAATCTCCCTACTTGGAGCATCATCACCTTTAACCTCCTGTTCCGTACAGGTTGCAATTTGTCCTGAGGATGAACGGGAAGACGTGGAACCAATGAGAGACTAGCTCTTGGTGTTGGGACAGGCACAGGTCACTCTATTTTCCCATCAGGAAGAAGAATTAACCACAGGCTCAGCCTGCCCCCCGGAACCAGAACAGGGCCTGAAGCCATCCTGCGCTATTGCGGCCAGCTCCCTAAAAAGCGAGTTGTAAAATGGAGGTTCAGGGCACTGCAATTCACAAACCTGCAGAGTTATAAATGATAACTCTCGTCCACAAATATATTGAGGGAAGGCAAAGAAGAGGATTTGAAATCAAGGCAGAATTGCAGGAAACAGATTTCACGAGGTAGATTCGAATCGCCTTTAAAGCACATGAAAAGCGGCAAAACGTTGACAATGATGCCCTTGGCCAAAAAGGGCGTATGCGTTTTTTCCTGAATATATTCAGGAAAAAACGCATACGCCCTTTTTGGCCAACCAAGCAACCTGGAAAGGCAAATCAGCGCTACAAAGAAGTCTCGCTTCCCATCGGTTAAAAGGGCCATGCTGAAAAAAGTGTCAAAACCAGAAATGCAGGACAGGCCATGGAGAAATGGGAGCCTTGCTACACTGATGGGCGGGATGTAAATTGCCAACAGCCACTCTGGAGAAGCGTACGGTGAGTCCTGAAACATCTAAAAAACACAGCTTAGAGAGCATAGGGCACTTCTACTCATGGGGGTATAAATTGGGAAAATGAAAAATCAGCAAGACACAAGCACCCCAAAGTTTAGGGCTGCTCTGTTGACAAGGACCTCCACTTCATTCCACCTTCAATATCCCAGGAAAGAGAAAAATGGATAAAAGAGTTGTGGTCCTTATGTACAAAGGAATATCACTCAGCCATGAAATCAATGTCATAAGGCTAGTAGCAGCATGATGAGTGGATTTAGGTACGACGATTCTAAGTGAAGTAAGTCACACAGAAAAGGACACTTCTCATAAGGTATCACTGATAGAGGGAATGTAAAAACCGTTACACTTGAACTGAATTACAAAACAGAACGGAGTCACACATGCAGAAAACACACTATGGCTGCTTAACGGGAAAGGTGAGGTGGGGTGATACATAAAACAAGGGTTTCAAATTAGCTCAGATACCGTTCCATAAACCCAATATGTAATAGACAAGACCTACCCCTTGCTCAGAGAACTGGACTCAACACGCCCTATTCACCGCACAAGAATATATCTGACTAGAAATAATCTTAAAACCTATGTATTCATATCTCTCTGTTAGTGTGTCAAGTGGGTGTAAAGCGGCATAAACACAGCAGTGAAAAGCAGCTAAACCCCATTATAAAAATAAATTACTTTTTCAAACCCATGAAACAAAGACAGTGAAAGAGAGCGAAATTCTTACACAATGCGTTCAGGGGCTATGATCCAACCTGGATTGACCATATCTAGACCCACAGCTGGATGAGACATAAGGGTGGACACTCTTGGGGCTGAGAGGTTTGGTGAGGTTGGGTGAGCAAACGCAGACCCTTTAAAGTAATACTGCGTGGTACCCATCGCATGGGTCCCAAATCTCCAGGTTCAAGGGCATCTTCCTCCATCGAAAACATGCATGAGAAACCCAGAAGATGGTACACCGTGTGATGGGGAAAGGTTTCTAAAACGCACCTCATTTCTCATCTCCTTGTGCTCGGGTTCGCCATTCCAGCCACTTTACTAGCAATCTCCCTCCTTGGAGCATCAGCACCTTTACCCTCCTGTTCCGTACAGGTTGCAATTTGTCCTGAGGATGAACGGGAAGACGTGGAACCAATGAGAGACTAGCTCTTGGTGTTGGGACACGCAGAGGTCACTCTATTTTCCCATCAGGAAGAAGAATTAACCACAGGCTAAGCCTGCCCCCCGGAACCAGAACAGGGCCTGAAGCCATCCTGAGCTTTTGCGGCCATCTCCCAAAAACGCGAGTTGTAAAATGGAGGTTCAGGGCACTGCAATTCACAAACCTGCAGAGTTATAAATGATACCTCTCGTCCACAAATATATTGAGGGAAGGCAAAGAAGAGGATTTGAAATCAAGGCAGAATTGCAGGAAACAGATTTCAGGAGGTAGATTCGAATCGCCTTTAAAGCACATGAAAAGCGGCAAAACGTTGACAATGATGCCCTTGGCCAAAAAGGGCGTATGCGTTTTTTCCTGAATATATTCAGGAAAAAACGCATACGCCCTTTTTGGCCAACCAAGCAACCTGGAAAGGCAAATCAGCGCTACAAAGAAGTCTCGCTTCCCATCGGTCAAAAGGGCCATGCTGAAAAAAGTGTCAAAACCAGAAATGCAGGACAGGCCATGGAGAAATGGGAGCCTTGCTACACTGATGGGCGGGATGTAAATTGTCAACAGCCACTCTGGAGAAGTGTACGGTGAGTCCTGAAACGTCTAAAAAGCAAAGCTTAGAGAGCATAGGGCACTTCCACTCATGGGGGTATAAATTGGGAAAATGAAAAATCAGCAAGACACAAGCACCCCAAAGTTTAGGGCTGCTCTGTTGACAAGGACCTCCACTTCATTCCACCTTCAATATCCCAGGAAAGAGAAAAATGGATAAAGAAGTTGTGGTCCTTATGTACAATGGAATATCACTCAGCCATGAAATCAATGTCATAAGGCTAGTAGCAGCATGATGAGTGGATTTAGGTACGACGACTCTAAGTGAAATAAGTCACACAGAAAAGGACACTTCTCATAAGGTATCACTGATAGAGGGAATGTAAAAACCGTTACACTTGAACTGAATTACAAAACAGAACAGAGTCACACATGCAGAAAACACACTATGGCTGCTTAACGGGAAAGGTGAGGTGGGGTGATACATAAAACAAGGGTTTCAAATTAGCTCAGATACCGTTCCATAAACCCAATATGTAATAGACAAGACCTACTCCTTGCTCAGAGAACTGGACTCAACACGCCCTATTCACCGCACAAGAATATATCTGACTAGTAATAATCTTAAAACCTATGTATTGATATCTCTCTGTTAGTGTGTCAAGTGGGTGTAAAGCGGCATAAACACAGCAGTGAAAAGCAGCTAAACCCCATTATAAAAATAAATTACTTTGAAAAACCCATGAAACAAAGACAGTGAAAGAGATAGAAATTCTTACACAAAGCGTTCACGGGCTGTGATGCAACCTGGATTGACCATATCTAGACCCACAGCTGGATGAGACATAAGGGTGGACACTCTTGGGGCTGAGAGGTTTGGTGAGGTTGGGTGAGCAAACGCAGACCCTTTAAAGTAATACTGCATGGTACCCATCGCATGGGTCCCATATCTCCAGGTTCAAGGGCATCTTCCTACATCGAAAACATGCATGAGAAACCCAGAAGATGGTACACCGTGTGATGTGGAAAGGTTTCTAAAACGCACCTCATTTCTCATCTCCTTGTGCCCGGATTCGCTATTCCAGCCGCTTTACTAGCAATCTCCCTACTTGGAGCATCATCACCTTTAACCTCCTGTTCCGTACAGGTTGCAATTTGTCCTGAGGATGAACGGGAAGACGTGGAACCAATGAGAGACTAGCTCTTGGTGTTGGGACAGGCACAGGTCACTCTATTTTCCCATCAGGAAGAAGAATTAACCACAGGCTCAGCCTGCCCCCCGGAATCAGAACAGGGCCTGAAGCCATCCTGCGCTATTGCGGCCAGCTCCCTAAAAAGCGAGTTGTAAAATGGAGGTTCAGGGCACTGCAATTCACAAACCTGCAGAGTTATAAATGATAACTCTCGTCCACAAATATATTGAGGGAAGGCAAAGAAGAGGATTTGAAATCAAGGCAGAATTGCAGGAAACAGATTTCACGAGGTAGATTCGAATCGCCTTTAAAGCACATGAAAAGCGGCAAAACGTTGACAATGATGCCCTTGGCCAAAAAGGGCGTATGCGTTTTTTCCTGAATATATTCAGGAAAAAACGCATACGCCCTTTTTGGCCAACCAAGCAACCTGGAAAGGCAAATCAGCGCTACAAAGAAGTCTCGCTTCCCATCGGTTAAAAGGGCCATGCTGAAAAAAGTGTCAAAACCAGAAATGCAGGACAGGCCATGGAGAAATGGGAGCCTTGCTACACTGATGGGCGGGATGTAAATTGCCAACAGCCACTCTGGAGAAGCGTACGGTGAGTCCTGAAACATCTAAAAAACACAGCTTAGAGAGCATAGGGCACTTCTACTCATGGGGGTATAAATTGGGAAAATGAAAAATCAGCAAGACACAAGCACCCCAAAGTTTAGGGCTGCTCTGTTGACAAGGACCTCCACTTCATTCCACCTTCAATATCCCAGGAAAGAGAAAAATGGATAAAAGAGTTGTGGTCCTTATGTACAAAGGAATATCACTCAGCCATGAAATCAATGTCATAAGGCTAGTAGCAGCATGATGAGTGGATTTAGGTACGACGATTCTAAGTGAAGTAAGTCACACAGAAAAGGACACTTCTCATAAGGTATCACTGATAGAGGGAATGTAAAAACCGTTACACTTGAACTGAATTACAAAACAGAACGGAGTCACACATGCAGAAAACACACTATGGCTGCTTAACGGGAAAGGTGAGGTGGGGTGATACATAAAACAAGGGTTTCAAATTAGCTCAGATACCGTTCCATAAACCCAATATGTAATAGACAAGACCTACCCCTTGCTCAGAGAACTGGACTCAACACGCCCTATTCACCGCACAAGAATATATCTGACTAGAAATAATCTTAAAACCTATGTATTCATATCTCTCTGTTAGTGTGTCAAGTGGGTGTAAAGCGGCATAAACACAGCAGTGAAAAGCAGCTAAACCCCATTATAAAAATAAATTACTTTTTCAAACCCATGAAACAAAGACAGTGAAAGAGAGCGAAATTCTTACACAATGCGTTCAGGGGCTATGATCCAACCTGGATTGACCATATCTAGACCCACAGCTGGATGAGACATAAGGGTGGACACTCTTGGGGCTGAGAGGTTTGGTGAGGTTGGGTGAGCAAACGCAGACCCTTTAAAGTAATACTGCGTGGTACCCATCGCATGGGTCCCAAATCTCCAGGTTCAAGGGCATCTTCCTCCATCGAAAACATGCATGAGAAACCCAGAAGATGGTACACCGTGTGATGGGGAAAGGTTTCTAAAACGCACCTCATTTCTCATCTCCTTGTGCTCGGGTTCGCCATTCCAGCCACTTTACTAGCAATCTCCCTCCTTGGAGCATCAGCACCTTTAACCTCCTGTTCCGTACAGGTTGCAATTTGTCCTGAGGATGAACGGGAAGACGTGGAACCAATGAGAGACTAGCTCTTGGTGTTGGGACACGCAGAGGTCACTCTATTTTCCCATCAGGAAGAAGAATTAACCACAGGCTCAGCCTGCCCCCCGGAACCAGAACAGGGCCTGAAGCCATCCTGAGCTTTTGCGGCCATCTCCCAAAAACGCGAGTTGTAAAATGGAGGTTCAGGGCACTGCAATTCACAAACCTGCAGAGTTATAAATGATACCTCTCGTCCACAAATATATTGAGGGAAGGCAAAGAAGAGGATTTGAAATCAAGGCAGAATTGCAGGAAACAGATTTCAGGAGGTAGATTCGAATCGCCTTTAAAGCACATGAAAAGCGGCAAAACGTTGACAATGATGCCCTTGGCCAAAAAGGGCGTATGCGTTTTTTCCTGAATATATTCAGGAAAAAACGCATACGCCCTTTTTGGCCAACCAAGCAACCTGGAAAGGCAAATCAGCGCTACAAAGAAGTCTCGCTTCCCATCGGTCAAAAGGGCCATGCTGAAAAAAGTGTCAAAACCAGAAATGCAGGACAGGCCATGGAGAAATGGGAGCCTTGCTACACTGATGGGCGGGATGTAAATTGTCAACAGCCACTCTGGAGAAGTGTACGGTGAGTCCTGAAACGTCTAAAAAGCAAAGCTTAGAGAGCATAGGGCACTTCCACGCATGGGGGTATAAATTGGGAAAATGAAAAATCAACAAGACACAAGCACCCCAAAGTTTAGGGCTGCTCTGTTGACAAGGACCTCCACTTCATTCCACCTTCAATATCCCAGGAAAGAGAAAAATGGATAAAAGAGTTGTGGTCCTTATGTACAATGGAATATCACTCAGCCATGAAATCAATGTCTTAAGACTAGTAGCAGCATGATAAGTGGATTTAGGTACGACGATTCTAAGTGAAATAAGTCACACAGAAAAGGACACTTCTCATAAGGTATCACTTATAGAGGGAATGTAAAAACCGTTACACTTGAACTGAATTACAAATCAGAACAGAGTCACACATGCAGAAAACACACTATGGCTGCTTAACGGGAAAGGTGAGGTGGGGTGATACATAAAACAAGGGTTTCAAATTAGCTCAGATACCGTTCCATAAACCCAATATGTAATAGACAAGACCTACTCCTTGCTCAGAGAACTGGACTCAACACGCCCTATTCACCGCACAAGAATATATCTGAGTAGTAATAATCTTAAAACCTATGTATTGATATCTCTCTTTTTGTGTGTCAAGTGGGTGTAAAGCGGCATAAACACAGCAGTGAAAAGCAGCTAAACCCCATTATAAAAATAAATTACTTTGAAAAACCCATGAAACAAAGAAAGTGAAAGAGAGCGAAATTCTTACACAATGCGTTCAGGGGCTGTGATGCAACCTGGATTGACCATATCTAGACCCACAGCTGGATGAGACATAAGGGTGGACACTCTTGGGGCTGAGAGGTTTGGTGAGGTTGGGTGAGCAAACGCAGACCCTTTAAAGTAATACTGCTTGGTACCCATCGCATGGGTCCCAAATCTCCAGGTTCAAGGGCATCTTCCTACATCGAAAACATGCATGAGAAACCCAGAAGATGGTACACCGTGTGATGGGGAAAGGTTTCTAAAACGCACCTCATTTCTCATCTCCTTGTGCCCGGGTTCGGTATTCCAGCCGCTTTACTAGCAATCTCCCTCCTTGTAGCATCAGCACCTTTAACCTCCTGTTCCGTACAGGTTGCAATTTGTCCTGAGGGTGAACGGGAAGACGTGGAACCAATGAGAGACTAGCTCTTGGTGTTGGCACAGGCACAGGTCACTCTATTTTCCCATCAGGAAGAAGAATTAACCACAGGCTCAGCCTGCCACCCGGAACCAGAACAGGGCCTGAAGCCATCCTGCGCTATTGCGGCCAGCTCCCTAAAAAGCGAGTTGTAAAATGGAGGTTCAGGGCACTGCAATTCACAAACCTGCAGACTTATAAATGATAACTCTCGTCCACAAATATATTGAGGGAAGGCAAAGAAGAGGATTTGAAATCAAGGCAGAATTGCAGGAAACAGATTTCAGGAGGTAGATTCGAATCGCCTTTAAAGCACATGAAAAGCGGCAAAACGTTGACAATGATGCCCTTGGCCAAAAAGGGCGTATGCGTTTTTTCCTGAATATATTCAGGAAAAAACGCATACGCCCTTTTTGGCCAACCAAGCAACCTGGAAAAGCAAATCAGCGCTACAAAGAAGTCTCGCTTCCCATCGGTTAAAAGGGCCATGCTGAAAAAAGTGTCAAAACCAGAAATGCAGGACAGGCCATGGAGAAATGGGAGCCTTGCTACACTGATGGGCGGGATGTAAATTGCCAACTGCCACTCTGGAGAAGAGTACGGTGTGTCCTGAAACGTCTAAAAAACACAGCTTAGAGAGCATAGGGCACTTCCACTCATGGGGGTATAAATTGGGAAAATGAAAAATCAGCAAGACACAAGCACCCCAAAGTTTAGGGTTGCTCTGTTGACAAGGACCTCCACTTCATTCCACCTTAAATATGCCAGGAAAGAGAAAAATGAATGAAGGAGTTGTGGTCCCTATGTACAATGGAATATCACTCAGCCATGAAATCAATGTCATAAGGCTAGTAGCAGCATGATGAGTGGATTTAGGTACGACAATTCTAAGTGAAATAAATCACACAGAAAAGGACACTTCTCATAAGGTATCACTGATAGAGGGAATGTAAAAACCGTTACACTTGAACTGAATTACAAAACAGAACGAGTCACACATGCAGAAAACACACTATGGCTGCTTAACGGGAAAGGGGAGGTGGGGTGATACATAAAACAAGGGTTTCAAATTAGCTCAGATACCGTTCCATAAACCCAATGTGTAATAGACAAGACCTACTCCTTGCTCAGAGAACTGGACTCAACACGCCGTATTCACCGCACAAGAGTATATCTGACTAGTAATAATCTTAAAACCTATGTATTGATATCTCTCTGTTAGTGTGTCAAGTGGGTGTAAAGCAGCATAAACACAGCAGTGAAAAGCAGCTAAACCCCATTATAAAAATAAATTACTTTGAAAAACCCATGAAACAAAGACAGTGAAAGAGAGAGAAATTCTTACACAATTCGTTCAGGGGCTGTGATGCAACCTGGATTGACCATATCTAGACCCACAGCTGGATGAGACATAAGGGTGGACACTCTTGGGGCTGAGGGGTTTGGTGAGGTTGGGTGAGCAAACGCAGACCCTTTAAAGTAATACTGCGTGGTACCCATCCCATGGGTCCCAAATCTCCAGGTTCAAGGGCATCTTCCGACATCGAAAACATGCATGAGAAACCCAGAAGATGGTACACCGTGTGATGGGGAAAGGTTTCTAAAACGCACCTCATTTCTCAACTCCTTGTGCCCGGGTTCGCCATTCCAACCGCTCTACTAGAAATCTCCCTACTTGGAGCATCAGCACCTTTAACCTCTTGTTTCGTACAGGTTGCAATTTGTCCTGAGGATGAACGGGAAGATGGGGAACGAATGAGAGACTAGCTCTTGGTGTTGGGACAGGCAGAGGTCACTCTATTTTCCCATCAGGAAGAAGAATTAACCACATGATCAGCCTGCCCCCTGGAACCAGAACAGGGCCTGAAGCCATCCTGCGCTTTTGCGGCCAGCTCCCAAAAAAGCGAGTTGTAAAATGGAGGTTCACGGCACTGCAATTCACAAACCTGCAGAGTTATAAATGATAACTCTCGTCCACAAATATATTGAGGGAAGGCAAAGAAGAGGATTTGAAATCAAGGCAGAATTGCAGGAAACAGATTTCAGGAGGTAGATTCGAATCGCCTTAAAGCACATGAAAAGCGGCAAAACGTTGACAATGATGCCCTTGGCCAAAAAGGGCGTATGCGTTTTTTCCTGAATATATTCAGGAAAAAACGCATACGCCCTTTTTGGCCAACCAAGCAACCTGGAAAGGCAAATCAGCGATACAAAGAAGACTCGCTTCCCATCGGTCAAAAGGGCCATGCTGAAAAAAGTGTCAAAACCAGAAATGCAGGACATGCCATGGAGAAATGGGAGCCTTGCTACACTGATGGGCGGGATGTAAATTGCCAACAGCCACTCTGGAGAAGTGTACGGTGTGTCCTGAAACATCTAAAAAACACAGCTTAGAGAGCATAGGGCACTTCCACTCATGGGGGTATAAATTGGGAAAATTAAAAATCAGCAAGACACAAGCACCCCAAAGTTTAGGGCTGCTCTGTTGACAAGGACCTCCACTTCATTCCACCTTCAATATCCCAGGAAAGAGAAAAATGGATAAAGAAGTTGTGGTCCTTATGTACAATGGAATATCACTCAGCCATGAAATCAATGTCATAAGGCTAGTAGCAGCATGATGAGTGGATTTAGGTACGACGATTCTAAGTGAAATAAGTCACACAGAAAAGGACATTTCTCATAAGGTATCACTTATAGAGGGAATGTAAAAACCATTACACTTGAAGTGAATTACAAAACAGAACAGAGTCACACATTTAGAAAACACACTATGGCTGCTTAACGGGAAAGGTGAAGTGGGGTGATGCATAAAACAAGGGTTTCATATTAGCTCAAATACCGATCCATATACCCAATATGTAATAGACAAGACCTATTCCTTGCTCAGTGAAGTGGATGCAACACCCCCTATTCAACGAACAAGAATATATCTGACTAGTAAAAATCTTAAATCCTATGTATTGATGTCTCTCTGTTAGTGTGTCAATTGGGTGTAAAGGGGCATAAACACAGCAGTGAAAATCAGGTAAACCCCATTATAAAAATAAATTACTTTGAAAAACCCATGAAACAAAGACAGTGAAAGAGAGAGAAATTCTTACACAATTCTTTCAGGGGCTGTGATGCGACCTGGTGTGACCATATCTAGATCCACAGCCTGATGAGAAATAAAGCTGGACACTCTTGGGGCTGAAGGTCTCTTTCCCTATTTACCAGATTAGGAACGTAGAAAGGCTGCCACCCTCTGGCCGTTACCTGCAAACGCAGCTTTAAAACATGTGCTAATGGTCACTTCATATGAACAAGTACTTCAGGGCTGTAAATGAAACGTGCCCTCAAAATGTCTTGAGGGAGGTAATGGCCAAAAATTTTCAAAATGTGACACTTACTTTAAGAAAACACTTTGAAGAACTGAGCTGTAATCACAGTTTGATAAATAAAAAGGGCATGCTTTAAAGCTCAATTTCAACAGATTATGGGACACATGCAAATTCAACCACAGATAGGCATCAGCTCGCACCGGTTAGAATAACCATCAGCAAGAAAACTACAAACAATAAATATTGAAGGTGTTTTGGAGAAATGCATACCCTCAATTTTAAGTGGGACGTAACCTGGAAAGAGCCACTAATGAGAACTGAATGGTGGTGCCTTTAAAACATACACACTGAGCTACCATATGATACAGCAAGCCCACTCCTTGGCCTATAACATAAGAAGATATAACTGGAAAGACACAGGCAAACAAATGTGCATTGCAGCAGTATTACAATAGCCAAGACATGGAGGCAACCAGAAAGTCCATCAAGAGGTGCGTGCCCAAAGAAGAACTGGTACACGTACAGATGGAATATTAGCCAGGGAAAAAAATGAAACAATGCCATTTGCAGCACCATGTATGATTCTTGAGGTAATCAGGCAAATTGTACTAAGTCAGAAAGCAAAAGACACATATCCTATAATATCACTTATAGGTCTTAGCTAAAAATTGATACCAATGAAAATATTTCCACAGAGAAATGCAATCACAGATTCATTAAACAAACTTATGGTTCACCAAATGGAAAGGTGTGAGGATTGGATACATTAGGATATTGGGGTTAAGATAGATATAGAAACACATGTGAAATATGTAATCACCAAAGACCTACGTAATACCAAGACAAGACTACTCAACATTGTGTCATAACCTACATGGGAAAATGATCCAAAGAAGAATAGATATATGTATATGTTTAAAAGAACCACATCTTTCACACCTAGAAGAAACAAAACATTTTAATTAAATTTGCTCTGACAAAAAATAAAAATTAAATTAAAAAAAGAACAAGAAGTAATGAGACATAAACTTAAGGGGCTATTTGCTGGCACATTGCATTCTAATTTACAACCAGAACATGACTTCCATTAAGGCTCTGTCATCACTAATAAAGCAGCTTTATAAGCAATGTTGAAGGTAGCTTAAAAGAAGTCTCACTAATTATTGATAGTAACAAGGAAACAAAGAAAAGTAAAAATCTCACTGCAAAAAGTATACATAGGGTAAGGATAGTAGATCAAACACTTATTAAACTTCTGTAAAGAATAAAAGACAACAGTAGTATGTTTTTTTAAAAAGAGAGGGCCCAAATAAATCTGAAATGAAAGAGATGATGTTACAACAGACACCACAGAAATACAAAGTATCCTAAGATACACACAGGGTAACTCAGGGCTCAGACTGGACAGAGCCCACTCTCCAGTCCCCTGTACATGACTTACAGGAGCCTCAGGAACTGAGGAGGGGGTCCCTGAGGAGAGGCTCAAGATAGAATATGGTAGGCATTAACATGACTGCATTCATCTTAAACATGCCTGAACTACATTCACACGAGATGATTTTGTCCTGTATGTACATCGGCACCTCTAGTTGGAACTGCAAATCTTTGGCTTCAACACCTCTACTGACAACATTAGCGTCACCTGCTGTGGACCGTCTCCTATAGGATTTCTAGAATCACAAAACATCGAAGCTTCACAGGACCCAGAGTCTGTGCAACTCCACACAGAGTCTCAGAGTCTCAACTCCACTCAGATACTCCACTCTTGGAGGGCACACACAAAGTAGTGTGCACATCAGGACCCAGGGGAAGGAGCAGTGACCCTGTAGGAGAATGACCAGAACTACCTGCTACTTTTAGAGGGTCTCGTGCAGAGGCAGGTGGTGGCTGTGGCTGTGGCTCACCGTGAGGACAACGACACTGGCAGCAGAAGTTCTGGGAAATACTCCTTGGTGTGAGCCCTCCCAGAGTCCGCCATTAGCCCCACCAAGAGCAAGGTAGGCTCCAGGGCTGGGTCGCCTCAGGCCAAACAACCAACAGGGAGGGAACCCAGCCCCATGCATCAGCAGACAAGCGGATTAAACTTTTTATTAAAGTTTTATTTAATCCGTAGACAAGCGGATTAAAGCTCTGCCCACCAAAGCAACACCCAGCTCTACCCACCACCAGTCCCTCCCATCAGGAAGCTTGCACAAGCCTCTAAGATAGACTCATCCACCGGAGAGCAGACAGCAGAAGCAAGAAGAACTACAATTCTGCAGCCTGTGGAAGGAAAACCACATTCACAGAAAGATAGACAAAATGAAAAGGCAGAGGACTTTATACCAGATCAAGGAACAAGATAAAACCCCAGAAAAAAAATGAAATGAGGTGGAGATAGGGAACCTTCCAGAAAAAGAATTCAGAATAATGATAGTGAAGTTGAGCCAAGACCTTGGAAAAAGAAAGGAGGCAAAGATCGAGAAGATGCAAGAAATGTTTAACAAAGACCTAGAAGAATTAAGGAACAAACACCTAGAAGAATTAAAGAACAAACAAACAGAGGTGAACAATGGAATAACTGAAATGAAAAATACACTAGAAGGAATCAGTAGCAGAATAACTGTGGCAGAAGAACGGATAAGTGACCTGGAAGACAGAAAGGTGGAAATCACTGCCATGGAACAGAATAAAGAAAAAGAATGAAAATAAACGAAGATACCCCAAGAGTCCTCTGGGACAACTTTAAACGCAACAACATTCGCATTATAGGGGTCCCAGAAGGAGAAGAGAGAGAGAAAGGACCCGAGAATATATTTGAAGAGATTATGGTCAAAAACTTCCCTAGCATGGGAAAAGAAATAGCCACCCAAGTCCAGAAGCACAGAGTGTCCCAGGCAGGATAAACCAAAGGAGAAAAATGACAAGACACATAGTAATCAAATTGACAAAAATTAACGACAAAGAAAAATGATTGAAACCAGCAAGGGAAAAATGACAAATAACATACAAGGGAACTCCCATAAGGATAACAACTGATTTCTCAGCAGAAAATCTACAAGCCAGAAGGAAGTGGCATGATAAATTTAAAGTGATGAAAGGGAAGAACCTACAACCAAGAGTACTCCACCCTGCAAAGAGCTCATTCAGATTTGATGGAGAAATCAAAAGCCTTACAGACAAGCAAAAGCTAAGAGAATTCAGCACCATGAAACCAGCTCTACACCAAATGCTAAAGGAACTTCTCTAAGTGGGAAACACAAGAGAAGAAAAGGACCCACCAAGACAAACCCATAACAATTAAGAAAATAGTAGTAGGAACATACATATCGATAATTACCTTAAACGTGAATGCACTACATGTTCCAACCAAAAGACACAGGCTCGCTGAATGGATACAAAAACAAGACCCATATATATGCTGTCTACAAGAGATCCATTTCAGACCTAGGGACACATACAGACTCAAAGTGAGGCGATGGAAAAATATATTCTATGCAAATGAAAATCAAAAGAAAGCTGGAGTAGCAATACTCATATCAGATAAAATAGACTTTAAAATAAAGAATGTTACAAGAGACGAGGAAAGGCACTACATAATGGTCAGGGGATCAATCCAAGAAGAAGATATAACAATTATAAATATATATGTACCCAAAATAGGAGCAGCTCAATGTATAAGGCAACTGCTAACAGCTATAAAAGAGGAAATCGACAGTAACACAATAATAGCGGGGGACTTTAACAGCTCACTTACACCAGTGGAGATCAGCCAGACAGACAATTAATAAGGAAACACAAGCTTTAAATGACACAATAGACCAGATAGAGTTAATTGATATTTATAGGACATTCCATCCAAAAACAGCAGATTACACGTGCTTCTCAACTGCACACGGAACATTCTCCAGGATAGATAACATCTTGGGTCACAGATAAAGCCTCAGTAAATTTAAGAAAACTGAAATCATATCAAGCAGCTGTTCCGACCACAATGCTATGAGATTAGAAATCAATTACACGGAAAAAACCGTAAAAAACACAAACACATGGAAGCTAAACAATACGTTACTAAATAACCAAGAGATCACTGAAGAAATCAAAGAGGAAATCAAAAACTACCTAGAGACAAATGACAACAAAAACACGATGATCCAAAACCTATGGGATGCAGCAAAAGGAGTTCTAAGAGGGAAGTTTATAGCAATACAAGCCTACCTCAAGAAACAAGAAAAATCTCAAATAAACAATCTAACCTTACACCTAGAGGAACTAGAGAAAGAAGAACAAAACCCAAAGTTAGTAGAAGGAAAGAAATCATAAAGATCAGAGCAGAAATAAATGAAATAGAAACAAAGAAAACGAAAGCAAAGATCAATAAAACTAAAAGCTGGTTCTTTGAGAAGATAAGCAAAAATGATCAACCTTTAGCCAGACTCCAGAAAAAGAGGGAGAGGACGCAAATCAACAAAATTAGAAGTGAAAAAGCAGAAGTTACAACAGACACCACAGGAATACAAAGCATCCTAAGAGACTACTACAAGCAACTCTAGGCCAATAAAATGGACAATCTGGAAGAAATGGACAAATTCTTAGAAAGGGATAACCTTCTAAGACTGAACCAGGAAGAAATAGAAAATATGAACAAACCTATCACAAGCAATGAAATTGAAACTGTGATTAAAAATCTTCCAACAAACAAAAGTCCAGAACCAGATGGCATCACAGGTGAATTCTATCAAACATTTAGAGAAGAGCTAACACCCAACCTTCTCAAATTCTTCAAAACAATTGCAGGGGAAGGAACACTCCCAAACTCATTCTATGAGACCACCATCACCCTGATACCAAAATCAGACAGAGATACTACAAGGAAAGAAAATTATAGACCAATATCACTGATGAATATAGATGTAAAAATCCTCAACAAAATACTAGCAAACAGAATCGAACAACACATGAAAAGGATCATACACCATGATCAAGTGGGGTTTATCCCAGGGATGCGAGGATTCTTCAATATACACAAATCAATGTGATACACCATATTAACAAATTGTAGAATAAAACCATATGATCATCTCAATAGCTGAAGGAAAAGATTTTGAGAAAATTCAACACTCATTTACGATAAAAACTCTGCAGAGTGTGGGCATAGAGGGAAACTACCTCAACATAATAAAGGCCATATATGACAAACCCACAGCAAACAGCATTCTCAATGGTGAAAAACTGAAAGCGTTTCCTCTAAGATCAGGAACAAGACGAGGATGTCCACTCTCACCACTGCTATTCAACATAGTTTTGGAAGTCCTAGCCATGGCAATCAGAGAAGAAAAAGAAATAAAAGGAATACAAAAAGGAAAAGAAGAAGTAAAATTGTCACTGTTTGCAGATGACATGATATCATAGATAGAGAATCCTAAAGATGCCACCAGAAAACCACTGGAGCTAATCAATGAATTTGGTAAAGTTGCAGGATACAAAATTAATGCACAGAAATTGCTTGCATTCCTATACACTAACAATGAAAGATCAGAAAGAGAAATTAAGGAAACAATCCCATTACCACTGCAACAAAAAGAATAAAATACCTAGGAATAAACCTACCTAAGGAAGTAAAAGACCTGTACTCAGAAAACTATAAGACACTGATGAAAGAAATCAAAGATGATATAAACAGATGGAGACATATACCATGTTCTCGGATTAGAAGAATCAATATTGTGAAAATGACTATACTACCCAAAGCAATCTACAGATTCAATGCAATCCCGATCAAAATACCTTTGGCATTTTCTACAGAACAAGAAAAAAAAATCTTAAAATTTGTAGGGAGACACAAAAGACCCTGGATAGCCAAAGCAGTCTTGAGGGGGGAAAAAAAAGAGCTGGAGGAATCAGACTTCCAGACTTCAGACTATATTGCAAAGCTACAGTAATCAAGATAATATGGTACTGACACAAGAACAGAAATATAGGTCAATAGAACAGGATAGAAAGCACAGAGATAAACCCACGTACCTATGGTTCACTAATCTATGACAAAGGAGGCAAGGGTATACAATGGAGAAAAGACAGTGTCTTCAGCAAGTGGTGCTGGGAAAACTGGACAGTTACATGTAAAAGAATGAAATTAGTACACTCCCTAACACCATACACAAAAATAAACTCAAAATGGATTAGAGACCTAAATATAAGACCAGCCACTATAAAACTCTTAGAGGAAAACATAAGCAGAACAGTCTATGACATAAATCACAGCAAGATCCTTTTTGACCCACCTCCTAGAGAAATGGAAATAAAAACAAAAATAAAAAAATGGGACCGAATGAAACATAAATTCTTTTGCACAGCAAAGGAAAACATAAGCAAGATGAAAAGACAACCATCAGAATGGGAGAAAATATTTTCAAATGAAGCAAATGGCAAAGGATTAATCTCCAAAAAGCAGCTCATGTAGCTCAATATCACAAAACCAAACAACCCAATCCAAAAATGGGCAGAAGACCTAAATAGACATTTCTCCAAAGAAGATATACAGGTTGCCAACAAACACATGAAAGGATGCTGAACATCACTAATCATTAGAGAAATGCAAATCAAAACTACAGTGAGGTATCACCTCACACCAGTCAGAATGGCCATCATCAAAAAATCTACCAACAATAAATGCTGGAGAGGCATTTATTGGAGCAAAGGGAACCCTCTTGCACTGTTGGTGGGAATGTAAATTGATATAGCCACTAGGGAGAACGGTATGGGGGTTCCTTAAAAACTAAAAATAGAACTACCATACAACCCAGCAAACCCACTCCTGGACATTTACCCTCAGAAAACCATAATTCAAAAAGAGTCATGTACCACAATGTTCACTGTAGCTCTATTTACAATAGCCAGGACATGGAAGCAACCTAAGTGTCCATCAACAGATAAATGGATAAGGAAGATGTGGCACAAATATACAATGGAACATTATTCAGCCATAAAAAGAAACGAAATTGAGTTACTTTTAGTGAGGTGGATGGATCTAGAGTCTGTCCTACAGAGTGAAGTAAGTCAGAAAGAGAAAAACAAATACCGTATGCTAACACATATATATGGAATCTTAAAAAAAAAAGTTTATGAAGAACCTAGGGGCAGGAAAGGATTAAGGACACAGACGTAGAGAAAGGACTTGAGGACATGGGGAGAGGGAAGGGTAAGCTGGGACAAAGTGAGAGAGTGGTATGGACATATATACACTACCAAATGTAAAATTGATAGCTACTGGGAAGCAGCCACATAGCACAGGGAGATCAGCTCTGTGCTTTGTGACCACCTAAAAGGGTGGGATAAGGGAGTGAGAGGGAGGTGCAAGAGGGAGGGGATATGGTGTTATATGTATACGCACAGCTGATTCACTTTTTTATACAGCAGAAACTAACACACAAGTGTAAAGCAATTATACTCCAATAAAGATGTAAAAGAAAAAAAAAAGCCCAGAGATAAACCTACACACCTATGGCCCACTAATCTATGACAAAGGAGGCAAGGGTATACAAAGGAGAAAAGACAGTCTCTTCAATAAGTGGTGCTGGGAAAAATGGACAGCTACATGTAAAAGAATGAAATTAGAACACTCCCTAACACCATACACAAAAAATAAACTCAAAATGGATTAGAGACCGAAATGTAAGACCGGACACTATAAAACTCTTAGAGGAAAACATAGGAAGAATACTCTTTGACATAAATCACAGCAAGATCTTTTTTGATCCACCTCCTAGAGTAATGGAATAAAAAAAAAATAAACATATGGGAGCAAATGAAACCTAAAAGCTTTTGCAAAGCAAAGGAAACTACAAACAAGACGAAAAGACAACCCTCACAATGGGAGAAAATATTTGCAAACGAATCAATGGACAAAGGATTAATCTCCAATGTATATAAACAGCTCATGCAGCTCAACAGTAAAAAAACAAACAACCCAATCCAAAAATGGGCAGATGACGTAAATAGACATTTGTCCCAAGAAGACATACAGATGACCAAGAAGCACATGAAAAGCTGCTCAACATCACTAATTATTAGAGAAATATAAACCAAAACTACAATGAGGTATCGCCTCACACGAGTTAGAATGGGCATCATCAGAAAATCTACAAGCAACAAATGCTGGAGAGGGTGTGGAGAAAAGGGAACCCTCTTACACTATTTGTGGGAATGTAAATTGATACAGTCACGATGGAGAACAGTATGGAGGTTCCTTAAGAAACTAAAAATAGAATTACCATATGACCCAGCAATCCCACTACTGGCCATATACCCAGAGAAAACCATAATTCAAAAAGACATATTCACCACAATATTCATTGCAGCACTATTTACAATAGCCAGGTCATGGAAGCAACCTAAATGCCCATAGACAGACGAACAGAAAAGATGTGCTACATATATAAAATGGAATATTACTCAGCCATAAAAAGGAATGAAATTGGGTCATTTGTAGAGACGTGGATAGATCTAGAGACTGTCATACAGAGTGAAGTAAGTCAGAAAGAGAAAAACAAATATCGTATATTAACGCATACATGTGGAACCTAGAAAAATGGTAAAGATGAACCGGTTTGCAAGGCACAAATAGAGACACAGATGTAGAGAACAAATGTATGGACACCAAGGGGGGAAAGTGGCAGGGTGGTGGTGGTGGGATGAATTGCGAGCCTGGGATTGACATATATACACTTATATGTATAAAATAGGTTACCAATAAGAGCCTGCTGTATAAAAAAATGAATAAAATAAATTCAAAAATTAAAAAATAAGTAATACTTAAAAAAATAAAACAGAAAAAAAGTTCTGTCCTTCCCATAGACGTATTTATATGAATGAATTATTTCCATGCTTATATCCATAAATACAAAAAGAGGAATAAAACTTACCTTGAACCAAAAAAGAAAAAAAAAAAAACAGAACCCACTGGTCATACAGAGGAAAACCCTATCAGGGCACTTGCTCCAGGGGTAAACAATTCTGAAGTTGGTCACAGGTGGGGAATCATCTCCCATGCAGCCAGCAGCCCCCACACGAGGAGCGTCCTCATTGCAAAGCTGGGGGACCATGAGGAGGCGTCTCTGAGTAAACGTGAGCTGAGCCCCAGGCCAGCTGCTGCTGAACTTTTCCCACCCTTCCCAGGTAAAACACCTGAATGTGTGCAAAGACTTTCAAAACTAGAGGAAGGGGCTTGGAGTCACACCAGCGACAGCACGCAGGCCGACTTGGTGCCTGCAGGCCAGCCAGGATGGTCCTGGCCCCGGGCGCTCGTCTGGAAGCTTTCCATTTCCCTGCCTGAGGTACCTCTCCTGTCCCGGCCCCCACTGCTTTTTTCCTTCCTCACCTCTGCCCGGGGAGAAATTCCAGCAGCAAGTATGGGTGACACATCCTCTTCTTTAGCAGGTGGCAGCCCGGCAACTCCTGCAGAAAGTCCAGCAGAGCCCCAGTCACACTGGGCCACTCATAGAGCCGTGGGCCCTACTCCCTCCCACCAGCCCAACCCCGAGACTGCTGACGGGGCAGAGAATATGGCGTCAGGCACAGCTGCAGAGGCTTTTGCTGCCTGGAGGGGTGTTTATATTGACCTCAACCCAGGCACACCTGGGAAGGGCTGGCCGGCCGGGTCAGGCTGCCCAGGTCAGCCAATCCTCGCCCCTCAGGGGCTCAGAGTTGCAGAAAATGGGCCTTGCTGCACCGGCCAGATCCAAGGAACAGGTGTAGGGTCCCGAGAGTCAGGATAGATAAGGGGCGGCAGCCCTGGCTTGTTTTCGAATCATTTTATCTGGTCCATGAGTGGGAGACAACTTCAAGAAGACCCTCTGCTAATGAGAGGAACCCAGGAGTCAGGGAGAGGAGGGGTGGTGGGTGGAGACAGAGGCCTGGTGCCCCGGCTGCAGTGGAAGCCCCTGGAAGACCAGGCAGAGGGAGGCCGCACAGAGTGAAGCCTAGGGTCACAGACCTGTTGGAGCTGCTGTTTGTTAGTTCAAGCTCTGCTCTGAGGTGCTCTGTGTCAGCTCTGAGTGACAGGGGTGCTGGGGGTGCTCTGCAATGAGGGCTACGTGCACGGTTCCTGTGTGCCCAGCCCTGCCGGGGTACCTGTCCACGGGAGCTCCATATCCAGGGAGGGGCCTGCCCACGAGAGCCCCGTGGGCTGCTGCGTACCTGCCCAGGTGAGCTCCATATCCTGGGAGGGGCCTGACCACAAGAGCCCCGTGGGCTGCTGGGGACCTGGTAGAGGACGCCAGGACAGTCAGTGAAGCCACAGAGGATATACATCTAGTAGTTCCTAATTCCTACACCCTGCTGGTCATTCTACCATCCACCAGGACATGGCATTCTGTATTAGACTTCAATGATGCCTTCTTCTGTATTCCATTAGTCCCAGAGTCACAAGAAATTTTGGCTGTGAGTGGCAGGACTCAACCTACAACAAAAACAATACTGCTGGGCCGTCCTGCCCCAGGGGTTCAAAAATTCCCACACCATCTTTGGGGAAACGTTAGCTAAAGACCTAAAAGATCTACCTCTGGAGAAGGGAACCCTCCTTCAATATGCAGATGACATTCTGATCACCAGCCCGACTAAGGAGGCCTCTGAACTACCTAGCCAATAAAAGATAGAAGGTGTCCAAGGAAAAGGCTCAAATATCACAAACTAAGGTGGCCTTCCTGGGCTTCATTCGCACAGAAGGTCGGAGAAGCCCACCCCAGGAAAGGGAAGAAGCCATTTACAGCCTCACCTTTCCTGAAACTAGAAGACAGCTTAGGGGTTCCTGGGGAGACCGGGGTTTGCTGCATCTGGATCCCTAACTACAGTCTAATAGCTGGGCCTCTATATGAAACACTGAAAGGAAAAGATGATGATCCTTTTGAATAGAATCCAGAAGCGGCCTTTCAAGAATGGAAAGAGCAGTCAATTCAGACCCTGGCCCTGGACCTCCCTAAGTTAGCTAAACCCTTTGACCTTTACATTCCTGGTCCAAGGCGAATCGCCCTTGGAGTATTAGTGCAAAAACTGGGACCACTTGAAATGGAACAATGTAAGAATGCCCTCCAGGCATTGGCCAGCCACCCCATCCGACCAGGATACTGGGGGTATCTAAAAACCTGGAAATCAGCAGCCCGCAAGGCCAGCTCCCTCCTAAGGGAAAAGGACGCCACTTGGTGATCCTAACCACCCACCATGCCCTGAAGTTGCAGGGATTGCTCCGTGGGCACAATGACCTCGAGTGAGGAGGCCCTCCAACACCAACCTCCAGAGAGACAACCTGGGGCAATGGGCCCCCATGACGACTCGTGTGACCATCACTTGACCTGGAGCTTCTCTCAGAAAACAACAAGAGTGTGCCCCAAAAGAGCAGACTATTGCTTACAGGACTTACTGCACCCAGAGCGGAGCTAATAAACTTGGCAGGGGAACCGTAAATAACGCTGCCACCATAGAAAAGCCTACAGACACCGCAGTGACGGCGGCCAATGAGACCGGCTGTACTCCTGGCTACTTCAAAAGGCCGTTGACTGAGTGGCCGTCATGGTCCTGGATCACCACCGGCCCTGGACTGTCTGGGAGTTGAGCAAGCAGGGCTCTGACACCTGGTGCTGTTTGTACGTTAATTCAGTGGCCTAACTGAAGAAAGCACAGACTACTGGTCAGAGCATCTAGGCTGGCAGAAACCATCAGCCTAAGGGGGCCGAACCAATGTGGAGCAGGGTAAAACCGCCCACCCCCCCAGCGTCTCTGCACATCTCTTTCCTGGACCCTTAAAGGTCATTAGAATCTATAAAACTTCCAATGCTGGTGCTCAGGCAGACGAGCAGTGAGGGAGGAGGCCTGCGGACAATCAACCTCACCTGGAGGCTGCTGGGGAGAAGTCCTGCCCCTCCCCCCGGGTATGAGGACACCCAACTCAGCATGAAGCATTTACAGAAGACGTGTCTGCACCCTCAGCGCCCCAAGAATGAGGAATGGGACAAAAGGCAGAGGAGGGCTTTGTCACTGGCAAAGCCCATTAAAAATTCCTGGGAGATAAAAATAGAATCTGGGCAATAAAATAAAGTCTAACCATTTTTTCCTTTGTGCTTTGTCTAATTTCACTTGCTCCTAGGTTTCCACATGCAGAGGTCCCACACCCGACACTTC
Source organism: Balaenoptera borealis (assembly GCF_965194805.1). Lineage (NCBI taxonomy): Eukaryota > Metazoa > Chordata > Mammalia > Artiodactyla > Balaenopteridae > Balaenoptera > Balaenoptera borealis. The sequence goes on from NW_028123550.1 coordinate 137,463, forward strand.
AGACCCGATTTCCTCGTGCAAAATGGCTGGGCCGACACCTCAGCTCGTGGGGCCCCGTGCAGACTCTGCGACATAGAGCCTGAGCTCCAGCCAACCTGGCCCTCGAGAGCTCCGCCCCCTCCCTCCCGCTGATGCTGACAGGATCCCTACACAGCAGCCCGGCCCACAACCCGCAGGGGAGCACACACTCTCACCTCTCCATTCTCTGATCAAAATATAAAGTTTTCCTTTGCTTCTGAACCAAAGTCAGTCTCGATCTGTTGGCTCCAATGACACTGGGCAGGGAGACCCTTGTTGGGGCCCACTCTGCAGGATCAGTAACAGAATTTGAGAACATTGTAACTTCAATGCACAGATGTGTGAGCCAAACTGTAATTAACATAGAGCAGTGTATAAGGCTCGTGTAAAATAAGATGTTTCTAACACTTCCATTTGATATTTCCATCACTTTATTATAAGCAAGTTCAGTGGAGGGGATTGTCTTATTTGGCAGGTCAAGAGTAGAGAAATGCAGTGATTTCTTTCCAAGGATGTACATCTAATAATCTTGGTTGAAGTTTCAACCTTGTTTTGAATGATTTTCCATTGAAAATGATACCTCTCTTTCAGCTCCTAGATTTCTGAGAAGTATAAAATCTTATATTTTTTATTACCAAAGGGGAAAGGTGGGAGGAGGGATAAATTAACAGTTTCAGATTAACATATACACACTGCTATGTATAAAATATATCAACAGGGAACTACTGTATAGCACAGGGAACTATACTCAATATTTTGTAATGACCCCTGAGGGGAAATAATCTGAAAAACAATAGATATCTATATCGACATCATCTATCAACTACAGATAAAATGGAAACTAAAGGAGGCCGATGGTGAGCGTTTCTGAACCTGAAGACTTCAATCATCTAAAGTTCGGACTCTGCCTACGGCCCAAGTCCCTTAATGAACACACATGTACCAGTAGCTTAAAAATTCCCCAGATTGGAGTTCGGGGAGACACTGATTTGGAAAAATCCCTTGTGTTCTCCTTACATACACGGGACCTTTCCTACAGCTAAAACATGCCTGTGACACCCAGAAGATGGAACACGGTTGGATCAGGAAGATTTTGGAAAAGGCACCAAAACGCCTAATTTCCTGGTTGTTGGGTTCACCCCTCCAGCCTTTTTCCTTAAAATCTCCCCACTAGAGGATGTCAGCACCTTCAACATCCAGTTGCACAGAAATCGGAATTTGTCCAAAGGAAGAAGGGGAAGGAGGAGAAACAAGGAGAGCCAAGCCCTAGATGTTCGGAGAGGCACATGTCACTCTACTTTCCAGTCAGGAAGAAGAATTAAGCAAAGGCTTAGCCTGCCACCGGGAACCAGAGTAGGGACAGAAGCAAACGAGCGGTTCTGCAGAAAGCTCCCAAAAAAGCGAGTTGAAAAATGGAGCTCAGGGGCACTGCAATTCACAAACCTGCAGAGTTATAAATGATAACTCTCGTCCATAAATATATTGAGTGAAGGCAACGAAGAGGATTTGAAATTAAGGCAGAATTGCAGGAAACAGATTTCAGGAGATAGATTCGAATCACCACTAAAGCACATGAAAAGCGGCAAAACGTCGACAATGATGCACTTGGCCAAAAAGAGCATATGCGTTTTGTTCTGAATGAATTCAGGAAAAAACCCATAGGCCCTTTTTGGCCAACCAAACAAGCCGGAAATGCAATTCAGCGCTACAAAGAAGTCTGACTTCCCATCGGTCAAAATGGCCTTCCTAAAAAAGTGTAAAACAAGAAAAGCAGGAGAGGCCAGGGAGGAAACAGAGCCTTGCTACACTGATGGGCGGGATGTAAATGGCCAACAGCCACTCTGGAGAAGCGTACGGTGTGTCCTGAAACATCTAAAAAACACAGCTTAGAGAGAATAGGGCACTTCCACTCATGGGGGTATAAATTGGGAAAATGAAAAATCAGCAAGACACAAGCACACCAAAGTTTAGGGCTGCTCTCTTGAAAAGGACCTCCACTTCATTCCACCTTAAATATCCCAGGAAAGAGAAAAATGGATAAAGAAGTTGTGGTCCTTATGTACAATGGAATATCACTCAGCCATGAAATCAATGTCATAAGGCTAGTAGCAGCATGATGAGTGGATTTAGGTACGACGATTCTAAGTGAAATAAGTCACACAGAAAAGGACACTTCTCATAAGGTCTCACTGATAGAGGGAATGTAAAAACCGTTACACTTGAACTGAATTACAAAAGAGAACAGAGTCACACATGCAGAAAACACACTATGGGTGCTAACGGGAAAGGTGAGGTGGGGTGATACATAAAACAAGGGTTTCAAATTAGCTCAGATACCGTTCCATAAACCCAATATGTAATATACAAGACCTACTCCTTGCTCAGAGAACTGGACTCAACACGCCCTGTTCACCGCACAACATTATATCTGACTAGTAATAATCTTAAAACCTATATATTGATATCTCTCTGTTAGTGTGTCAAGTGGATGTAAAGCGGCATAAACACAACAGTGAAAAGCACCTAAAACCCATTATAAAAATAAATAACTTTGAAAAACCCATGAAACAAAGACAGTGAAAGAGAGCGAAATTCTTACACAATGCGTTCAGGGGCTGTGATGAAACTTGGATTGACCATATCTAGACCCACAGCTGGATGAGACATAAGGGTGGACACTCTTGCGGCTGAGAGGTTTGGTGAGGTTGGGTGAGCAAATGCAGACCCTTTAAAGTACTACTGCGTGGTACCCATCCCATGGGTCCCAAATCTCCAGGTTCAAGGGCATCTTCCTACATCGAAAACATGCATGAGAAACCCAGAAGATGGTACACCGTGTGATGGGGAAAGGTTTCTAAAACGCACCTCATTTCTCATCTCCTTGTGCCTGGGTTCGCCATTCCAGCCGCTTTTCTAGCAAGCTCCCTACTTGGAGCATCAGCACCTTTAACCTCCTGTTCCATACAGGTTGCAATTTGTCCTGAGGATGAACGGGTAGATGGGGAACCAATGAGAGACTAGTTCTTGGTGTTGGGACAGGCAAAGGTCACACTATTGTCCCATCAGGAAGAAGAATTTACCACAGACTCAGCCTGCCCCCCGGAACCAGAACAGGGCCTGAAGCCATCCTGCGCTTTTGCGGCCATCTCCAAAAAAGCGAGTTGTAAAATGGAGCTACAGGGCACTGCAATTCACAAACCTGCAGAATTATAAATGATAACTCTCGTCCACAAATATATTGAGGGAAGGCAAAGAAGAGGATTTGAAATCAAGGCAGAATTGCAGGAAACAGATTTCACGAGGTAGATTCGAATCGCCTTTAAAGCACATGAAAAGCGGCAAAACGTCGACAATGATGCCCTTGGCCAAAAAGGGCGTATGCGTTTTTTCCTGAATATATTCAGGAAAAAACGCATACGCCCTTTTTGGCCAACCAAGCAACCTGGAAAGGCAAATCAGCGTTACAAAGAAGACTCGCTACCCATCGCTCAAAAGGGCCATGCTGAAAAAAGTGTCAAAACCAGAAATGCAGGACAGGCCATGGAGAAATGGGTGCCTTGCTACACTGATGGGCGGGATGTAAATTGCCAACAGCCACTCTGGAGAAGTGTACGGTGTGTCCTGAAACATCTAAAAAACACAGCTTAGAGAGCATAGGGCACTTCCACTCATGGGGGTATAAATTGGGAAAATGAAAAATCAGCAAGACACAAGCACCCCAAAGTTTAGGGCTGCTCTGTTGACAAGGACCTCCACTTCATTCCACCTTCAATATCCCAGGAAAGAGAAAAATGGATAAAGAAGTTGTGGTCCTTATGTACAATGGAATATCACTCAGCCGTGAAATCAATGTCATAAGGCTAGTAGCAGCATGATGAGTGGATTTAGGTACGACGACTCTAAGTGAAATAAGTCACACAGAAAAGGACACTTCTCATAAGGTATCACTTATAGAGGGAATGTAAAAACCGTTACACTTGAACTGAATTACAAAACAGAACAGAGTCACACATGCAGAAAACACACTATAGTTGCTTAACGGGAAAGGTGAGGTGGGGTGATACATAAAACAAGGGTTTCAAATTAGCTCAGATACCGTTCCATAAACCCAATATGTAATAGACAAGACCTACTCCTTGCTCAGAGAACTGGACTCAACACGCCCTATTCACCGCACAAGAATATATCTGACTAGTAATAATCTTAAAACCTATGTATTGATATCTCTCTGTTAGTGTGTCAAGTGGGTGTAAAGCGGCATAAACACAGCGGTGAAAAGCAGCTAAACCCCATTATGAAAATAAATTACTTTGAAAAACCCATGAAACAAAGACAGTGAAAGAGAGAGAAATTCTTACACAATGCGTTCAGGGGCTGTGATGCAACCTGGATTGACCATATCTAGACCCACAGCTGGATGAGATCTAAGGGTGGACACTCTTGGGGCTGAGAGGTTTGGTGAGCTTGGGTGAGCAAACGCAGACCCTTTAAAGTAATACTGCGTGGTACCCATCGCATGGGTCCCAAATCACCAGGTTCAAGGGCATCTTCCTACATCGAAAACATGCATGAGAAACCCAGAAGATGGTAAACCGTGTGATGGGGAAAGGTTTCTAAAACGCACCTCATTTCTCATCTCCTTGTGCCCGGGTTCGCTATTCCAGCCGCTTTACTAGCAATCTCCCTACTTGGAGCATCAGCACCTTTAACCTCTTGCTCCGTACAGGTTGCAATTTGTCCTGAGTGTGAACGGGAAGACGGGGAACCAATGAGAGACTGGCTCTTGGTGTTGGGACAGGCACAGGTCACTCTATTTTCCCATCAGGAAGAAGAATTAACCACAGGCTCAGCCTGCCACCCGGAACCAGAACAGGGCCTGAAGGCATCCTGCGCTTTTGCGGCCAGCTCCCTAAAAAGCGAGTTGTAAAATGGAGGTTCAGGGCACTGCAATTCACAAACCTGCAGAGTTATAAATGATAACTCTCGTCCACAAATATATTGAGGGAAGGCAAAGAAGAGGATTTGAAATCAAGGCAGAATTGCAGGAAACAGATTTCAGGAGGTAGATTCGAATCGCCTTTAAAGCACATGAAAAACGGCAAAACGTTGACAATGATGCCCTTGGCCAAAAAGGGCGTATGCGTTTTTTCCTGAATATATTCAGGAAAAAACGCATACGCCCTTTTTGGCCAACCAAGCAACCTGGAAAGGCAAATCAGCGCTACAAAGATGTCTCGCTTCCCATCGGTTAAAAAGGCCATGCTGAAAAAAGTGTCAAAACCAGAAATGCAGGACAGGCCATGGAGAAATGGGAGCCTTGCTACACTGATGGGCGGGATGTAAATTGCCAACAGCCACTCTGGAGAAGCGTACGGTGAGTCCTGAAACATCTAAAAAACAAAGCTTAGAGAGCATAGGGCACTTCCACTCATGGGGTTATAAATTGGGAAAATGAAAAATCAGCAAGACACAAGCACCCCAAAGTTTAGGGCTGCTCTGTTGACAAGGACCTCCACTTCATTCCACCTTCAATATCCCAGGAAAGAGAAAAATGGATAAAGAAGTTGTGGTCCTTATGTACAATGGAATATCACTCAGCCGTGAAATCAATGTCATAAGGCTAGTAGCAGCATGATGAGTGGATTTAGGTACGACGATTCTAAGTGAAATAAGTCACACAGAAAAGGACACTTCTCATAAGGTATCACTTATAGAGGGAATGTAAAAACCGTTACACTTGAACTGAATTACAAAACATAACAGAGTCACACATGCAGAAAACACACTATGGCTGCTTAACGGGAAAGGTGAGGTGGGGTGATACATAAAACAAGGGTTTCAAATTAGCTCAGATACCGTTCCATAAACCCAATATGTAATAGACAAGACCTACTCCTTGCTCAGAGAACTGGACTCAACACGCCCTATTCACCGCACAAGAATATATCTGACTAGTAATAATCTTAAAACCTATGTATTGATATCTCTCTGTTAGTATGTCAAGTGGGTGTAAAGCGGCATAAACACAGCAGTGAAAAGCAGCTAAACCCCATTATAAAAATAAATTACTTTGAAAAACCCATGAAACAAAGACAGTGAAAGAGATAGAAATTCTTACACAATGCGTTCAGGGGCTGTGATGCAACCTGGATTGACCATATCTAGACCCACAGCTGGATGAGACATAAGGGTGGACACTCTTGGGGCTGAGAGGTTTGGTGAGGTTGGGTGAGCAAACGCAGACCCTTTCAACTAATACTGCGTGGTACCCATCGCATGGGTCCCAAATCTCCAGGTTCAAGGGCATCTTCCTACATCGAAAACATGCATGAGAAACCCAGAAGATGGTACACCATGTGATGTGGAAAGGTTTCTAAAACGCACCTCATTTCTCATCTCCTTGCGCCCGGGTTCGCTATTCCAGCCGCTTTACTAGCAATCTCCCTACTTGGAGCATCAGCACCTTTAAGCTCCTGCTCCGTACAGGTTGCAATTTGTCCTGAGGGTGAACGGGAAGACGTGGAACCAATGAGAGACTAGCTCTTGGTGTTGGGACAGGCACAGGTCACTCTATTTTCCCATCAGGAAGAAGAATTAACCACAGGCTCAGCCTGCCCCCGGAACCAGAACAGGGCCTGAAGGCATCCTGTGCTTTTGCGGCCAGCTCCCTAAAAAGCGAGTTGTAAAATGGAGGTTCAGGGCACTGCAATTCACAAACCTGCAGAGTTATAAATGATAACTCTCGTCCACAAATATATTGAGGGAAGGCAAAGAAGAGGATTTGAAATCAAGGCAGAATTGCAGGAAACAGATTTCAGGAGGTAGATTCGAATCGCCTTTAAAGCACATGAAAAGCGGCAAAACGTTGACAATGATGCCCTTGGCCAAAAAGGGCGTATGCGTTTTTTCCTGAATATATTCAGGAAAAAACGCATACGCCCTTTTTGGCCAACCAAGCAACCTGGAAAGGCAAATCAGCGCTACAAAGATGTCTCGCTTCCCATCGGTCAAAAGGGCCATGCTGAAAAAAGTCTCAAAACCAAAAATGCAGGACAGGCCATGGAGAAATGGGAGCCTTGCTACACTGATGGGCGGGATGTAAATTGTCAACAGCCACTCTGGAGAAGTGTACGGTGAGTCCTGAAACGTCTAAAAAGCAAAGCTTAGAGAGCATAGGGCACTTCCACTCATGGGGGTATAAATTGGGAAAATGAAAAATCAGCAAGACACAAGCACCCCAAAGTTTAGGGCTGCTCTGTTGACCAGGACCTCCACTTCATTCCACCTTAAATATCCCAGGAAAGAAAAATGGATAAAGAAGTTGTGGTCCTTATGTACAATGGAATATCACTCAGCCGTGAAATCAATGTCATAAGGCTAGTAGCAGCATGATGAGTGGATTTAGGTACGACGACTCTAAGTGAAATAAGTCACACAGAAAAGGACACTTCTCATAAGTTATCACTTATAGAGGGAATGTAAAAACCGTTACACTTGAACTGAATTACAAAACAGAACAGAGTCACACATGCAGAAAACACACTATGGCTACTTAACGGGAAAGGTGAGGTGGGGTGATACATAAAACAAGGGTTTCAAATTAGCTCAGATACCGTTCCATAAAACCAATATGTAATAGACAAGACCTACTCCTTGCTCAGAGAACTGGACTCAACACGCCCTATTCACCGCACAAGAATATATCTGACTAGTAATAATCTTAAAAGCTATGTATTGATATCTCTCTGTTAGTGTGTCAAGTGGGTGTAAAGCGGCATAAACACAGCAGTGAAAAGCAGCTAAACCCCATTATAAAAATAAATTACTTTGAAAAACCCATGAAACAAAGACAGTGAAAGAGAGCGAAATTCTTACACAATGCGTTCAGGGGCTGTGATGCAACCTGGATTGACCATATCTAGACCCACAGCTGAATGAGACATAAGGGTGGACACTGTTGCGGCTGAGAGGTTTGGTGAGGTTGGGTGAGCAAACGCAGCCCCTTTAAAGTAATACTGCGTGGTACCCATCGCATGGGTCCCAAATCTCCAGGTTCAAGGGCATCTTCCTACATCGGAAACATGCATGAGAAACCCAGAAGATGGTACACCGTGTGATGGGGAAAGGTTTCTAAAACGCACCTCATTTCTCATCTCCTTGTGCTCGGGTTCTCCATTCCAGCCACTTTACTAGCAATCTCCCTCTTTGGAGCATCATCACCTTTAACCTCCTGTTCCGTACAGGTTGCAATTTGTCCTGAGGATGAACGGGAAGACGTGAAACCAATGAGAGACTATCTCTTGGTGTTGGGACAGGCACAGGTCACTCTATTTTCCCATCAGGAAGAAGAATTAACCACAGGCTCAGCCTGCCCCCCGGAACAAGAACAGGGCCTGAAGCCATCCTGCGCTTTTGCGGCCATCTCCCAAAAACGCGAGTTGTAAAATGGAGGTTCAGGGCACTGCAATTCACAAACCTGCAGAGTTATAAATGATAACTCTCGTCCACAAATATATTGAGGGAAGGCAAAGAAGAGGATTTGAAATCAAGGCAGAATTGCAGGAAACAGATTTCAGGAGGTAGATTCGAATCGCCTTTAAAGCACATGAAAAGCGGCAAAACGTTGACAATGATGCCCTTGGCCAAAAAGGGCGTATGCGTTTTTTCCTGAATATATTCAGGAAAAAACGCATACGCCCTTTTTGGCCAACCAAGCAACCTGGAAAGGCAAATCAGCGCTACAAAGATGTCTCGCTTCCCATCGGTCAAAAGGGCCATGCTGAAAAAAGTGTCAAAACCAGAAATGCAGGACAGGCCATGGAGAAATGGGAGCCTTGCTACACTGATGGGCGGGATGTAAATTGTCAACAGCCACTCTGGAGAAGCGTATGGTGAGTCCTGAAACGTCTAAAAAGCAAAGCTTAGAGAGCATAGGGCACTTCCACTCATGGGGGTATAAATTGGGAAAATTAAAAATCAGCAAGACACAAGCACCCCAAAGTTTAGGGCTGCTCTGTTGACAAGGACCTCCACTTCATTCCACCTTCAATATCCCAGGAAAGAGAAAAATGGATAAAGAAGTTGTGGTCCTTATGTACAATGGAATATCACTCAGCCATGAAATCAATGTCATAAGGCTAGTAGCAGCATGATGAGTGGATTTAGGTACGACGATTCTAAGTGAAATAAGTCACACAGAAAAGGACACTTCTCATAAGGTATCACTGATAGAGGGAATGTAAAAACCGTTACACTTGAACTGAATTACAAAACAGAACAGAGTCACACATGCAGAAAACACACTATGGCTGCTTCACGGGAAAGGTGAGGTGGGGTGATACATAAAACAAGGGTTTCAAATTAGCTCAGATACCGTTCCATAAAACCAATATGTAATAGACAAGACCTACTCCTTGCTCAGAGAACTGGACTCAACACGCCCTATTCACCGCACAAGAATATATCTGACTAGTAATAATCTTAAAACCTATGTATAGATATCTGTCTGTTAGTGTGTCAAGTGGATGTAAAGCGGCATAAACACAGAAGTGAAAAGCAGCTAAACCCCATTATAAAAATAAATTACTTTGAATAACCCATGAAACAAAGACAGTGAAAGAGAGCGAAATTCTTACACAATTCGTTCAGGGGCTGTGATGCAACCTGGATTGACCATATCTAGACCCACAGCTGGATGAGACATAAGGGTGGACACTCTTGGGGCTGAGAGGTTTGGTGAGGTTGGGTGAGCAAACGCAGACCCTTTACAGTAATACTGCATGGTACCCATCGCATGGGTCACAAATCTCCAGGTTCAAGGGCATCTTCCTACATCGAAAACATGCATGAGAAACCCAGAAGATGGTACACCGTGTGATGGGGAAAGGTTTCTAAAACGCACCTCATTTCTCATCTCCTTGCGCCCGGGTTCGCTATTCCAGCCGCTTTACTAGCAATCTCCCTACTTGGAGCATCAGCACCTTTAAGCTCCTGCTCCGTACAGGTTGCAATTTGTCCTGAGGGTGAACGGGAAGACGTGGAACCAATGAGAGACTAGCTCTTGGTGTTGGGACAGGCACAGGTCACTCTATTTTCCCATCAGGAAGAAGAATTAACCACAGGCTCAGCCTGCCCCCGGAACCAGAACAGGGCCTGAAGGCATCCTGCGCTTTTGCGGCCAGCTCCCTAAAAAGCGAGTTGTAAAATGGAGGTTCAGGGCACTGCAATTCACAAACCTGCAGAGTTATAAATGATAACTCTCGTCCACAAATATATTGAGGGAAGGCAAAGAAGAGGATTTGAAATCAAGGCAGAATTGCAGGAAACAGATTTCAGGAGGTAGATTCGAATCGCCTTTAAAGCACATGAAAAGCGGCAAAACGTTGACAATGATGCCCTTGGCCAAAAAGGGCGTATGCGTTTTTTCCTGAATATATTCAGGAAAAAACGCATACGCCCTTTTTGGCCAACCAAGCAACCTGGAAAGGCAAATCAGCGCTACAAAGATGTCTCGCTTCCCATTGGTCAAAAGGGCCATGCTGAAAAAAGTCTCAAAACCAAAAATGCAGGACAGGCCATGGAGAAATGGGAGCCTTGCTACACTGATGGGCGGGATGTAAATTGTCAACAGCCACTCTGGAGAAGTGTACGGTGAGTCCTGAAACGTCTAAAAAGCAAAGCTTAGAGAGCATAGGGCACTTCCACTCATGGGGGTATAAATTGGGAAAATGAAAAATCAGCAAGACACAAGCACCCCAAAGTTTAGGGCTGCTCTGTTGACAAGGACCTCCACTTCATTCCACCTTCAATATCCCAGGAAAGAGAAAAATGGATAAAGAAGTTGTGGTCCTTATGTACAATGGAATATCACTCAGCCGTGAAATCAATGTCATAAGGCTAGTAGCAGCATGATGAGTGGATTTAGGTACGACGACTCTAAGTGAAATAAGTCACACAGAAAAGGACACTTCTCATAAGGTATCACTTATAGAGGGAATGTAAAAACCGTTACACTTGAACTGAATTACAAAACAGAACAGAGTCACACATGCAGAAAACACACTATGGCTGCTTCACGGGAAAGGTGAGGTGGGGTGATACATAAAACAAGGGTTTCAAATTAGCTCAGATACCGTTCCATAAACCCAATATGTAATAGACAAGACCTACTCCTTGCTCAGAGAACTGGACTCAACACGCCCTATTCACCGCACAAGAATATATCTGACTAGTAATAATCTTAAAACCTATGTATTGATATCTCTCTGTTAGTGTGTCAAGTGGGTGTAAAGCGGCATAAACACAGCAGTGAAAAGCAGCTAAACCCCATTATAAAAATAAATTACTTTGAAAAACCCATGAAACAAAGACAGTGAAAGAGAGCGAAATTCTTACACAATGCGTTCAGGGGCTGTGATGCAACCTGGATTGACCATATCTAGACCCACAGCTGGATGAGACATAAGGGTGGACACTGTTGCGGCTGAGAGGTTTGGTGAGGTTGGGTGAGCAAACGCAGCCCCTTTAAAGTAATACTGCGTGGTACCCATCGCATGGGTCCCAAATCTCCAGGTTCAAGGGCATCTTCCTACATCGGAAACATGCATGAGAAACCCAGAAGATGGTACACCGTGTGATGGGGAAAGGTTTCTAAAACGCACCTCATTTCTCATCTCCTTGTGCTCGGGTTCGCCATTCCAGCCACTTTACTAGCAATCTCCCTCCTTGGAGCATCATCACCTTTAACCTCCTGTTCCGTACAGGTTGCAATTTGTCCTGAGGATGAACGGGAAGACGTGAAACCAATGAGAGACTATCTCTTGGTGTTGGGACAGGCACAGGTCACTCTATTTTCCCATCAGGAAGAAGAATTCACCACAGGCTCAGCCTGCCCCCCGGAACAAGAACAGGGCCTGAAGCCATCCTGCGCTTTTGCGGCCATCTCCCAAAAACGCGAGTTGTAAAATGGAGGTTCAGGGCACTGCAATTCACAAACCTGCAGAGTTATAAATGATAACTCTCGTCCACAAATATATTGAGGGAAGGCAAAGAAGAGGATTTGAAATCAAGGCAGAATTGCAGGAAACAGATTTCAGGAGGTAGATTCGAATTGCCTTTAAAGCACATGAAAAGCGGCAAAACGTTGACAATGATGCCCTTGGCCAAAAAGGGCGTATGCGTTTTTTCCTGAATATATTCAGGAAAAAACGCATACGCCCTTTTTGGCCAACCAAGCAACCTGGAAAGGCAAATCAGCGCTACAAAGATGTCTCGCTTCCCATCGGTCAAAAGGGCCATGCTAAAAAAAGTCTCAAAACCAGAAATGCAGGACAGGCCATGGAGAAATGGGAGCCTTGCTACACTGATGGGCGGGATGTAAATTGTCAACAGCCACTCTGGAGAAGCGTACGGTGAGTCCTGAAACGTCTAAAAAGCAAAGCTTAGAGAGCATAGGGCACTTCCACTCATGGGGGTATAAATTGGGAAAATGAAAAATCAGCAAGACACAAGCACCCCAAAGTTTAGGGCTGCTCTGTTGACAAGGACCTCCACTTCATTCCACCTTCAATATCCCAGGAAAGAGAAAAATGGATAAAGAAGTTGTGGTCCTTATGTACAATGGAATATCACTCAGCCATGAAATCAATGTCATAAGGCTAGTAGCAGCATGATGAGTGGATTTAGGTACGACGATTCTAAGTGAAATAAGTCACACAGAAAAGGACACTTCTCATAAGGTATCACTGATAGAGGGAATGTAAAAACCGTTACACTTGAACTGAATTACAAAACAGAACAGAGTCACACATGCAGAAAACACACTATGGCTGCTTCACGGGAAAGGTGAGGTGGGGTGATACATAAAACAAGGGTTTCAAATTAGCTCAGATACCGTTCCATAAACCCAATATGTAATAGACAAGACCTACTCCTTGCTCAGAGAACTGGACTCAACACGCCCTATTCACCGCACAAGAATATATCTGACTAGTAATAATCTTAAAACCTATGTATAGATATCTCTCTGTTAGTGTGTCAAGTGGGTGTAAAGCGGCATAAACACAGAAGTGAAAAGCAGCTAAACCCCATTATAAAAATAAATTACTTTGAATAACCCATGAAACAAAGACAGTGAAAGAGAGCGAAATTCTTACACAATTCGTTCAGGGGCTGTGATGCAACCTGGATTGACCATATCTAGACCCACAGCTGGATGAGACATAAGGGTGGACACTCTTGGGGCTGAGAGTTTTGGTGAGGTTGGGTGAGCAAACGCAGACCCTTTACAGTAATACTGCATGGTACCCATCGTATGGGTCACAAATCTCCAGGTTCAAGGGCATCTTCCTACATCGAAAACATGCATGAGAAACCCAGAAGATGGTACACCGTGTGATGTGGAAAGGTTTCTAAAACGCACCTCATTTCTCATCTCCTTGTGCCCGGGTTCGCTATTCCAGCCGCTTTACTAGCAATCTCCCTACTTGGAGCATCAGCACCTTTAAGCTCCTGTTCCGTACAGGTTGCAATTTGTCCTGAGGATGAACTGGAAGACGTGGAACCAATGAGAGACTAGCTCTTGGTGTTGGGACAGGCACAGGTCACTCTATTTTCCCATCAGGAAGAAGAATTAACCACAGGCTCAGCCTGCCCCCGGAACCAGAACAGGGCCTGAAGGCATCCTGCGCTTTTGCGGCCAGCTCCCTAAAAAGCGAGTTGTAAAATGGAGGTTCAGGGCACTGCAATTCACAAACCTGCAGAGTTATAAATGATAACTCTCGTCCACAAATATATTGAGGGAAGGCAAAGAAGAGGATTTGAAATCAAGGCAGAATTGCAGGAAACAGATTTCAGGAGGTAGATTCGAATCGCCTTTAAAGCACATGAAAAGCGGCAAAACGTTGACAATGATGCCCTTGGCCAAAAGGGCGTATGCGTTTTTTCCTGAATATATTCAGGAAAAAACGCATACGCCCTTTTTGGCCAACCAAGCAACCTGGAAAGGCAAATCAGCGCTACAAAGATGTCTCGCTTCCCATCGGTCAAAGGGCCATGCTGAAAAAAGTCTCAAAACCAAAAATGCAGGACAGGCCATGGAGAAATGGGAGCCTTGCTACACTGATGGGCGGGATGTAAATTGTCAACAGCCACTCTGGAGAAGTGTACGGTGAGTCCTGAAACGTCTAAAAAGCAAAGCTTAGAGAGCATAGGGCACTTCCACTCATGGGGGTATAAATTGGGAAAATGAAAAATCAGCAAGACACAAGCACCCCAAAGTTTAGGGCTGCTCTGTTGACAAGGACCTCCACTTCATTCTACCTTCAATATCCCAGGAAAGAGAAAAATGGATAAAGAAGTTGTGGTCCTTATGTACAATGGAATATCACGCAGCCGTGAAATCAATGTCATAAGGCTAGTAGCAGCATGATGAGTGGATTTAGGTACGACGACTCTAAGTGAAATAAGTCACACAGAAAAGGACACTTCTCATAAGGTATCACTTATAGAGGGAATGTAAAAACCGTTACACTTGAACTGAATTACAAAACAGAACAGAGTCACACATGCAGAAAACACACTATGGCTGCTTCACGGGAAAGGTGAGGTGGGGTGATACATAAAACAAGGGTTTCAAATTAGCTCAGATACCGTTCCATAAACCCAATATGTAATAGACAAGACCTACTCCTTGCTCAGAGAACTGGACTCAACACGCCCTATTCACCGCACAAGAATATATCTGACTAGTAATAATCTTAAAAGCTATGTATTGATATCTCTCTGTTAGTGTGTCAAGTGGGTGTAAAGCGGCATAAACACAGCAGTGAAAAGCAGCTAAACCCCATTATAAAAATAAATTACTTTGAAAAACCCATGAAACAAAGACAGTGAAAGAGAGCGAAATTCTTACACAATGCGTTCAGGGGCTGTGATGCAACCTGGATTGACCATATCTAGACCCACAGCTGAATGAGACATAAGGGTGGACACTGTTGCGGCTGAGAGGTTTGGTGAGGTTGGGTGAGCAAACGCAGCCCCTTTAAAGTAATACTGCGTGGTACCCATCGCATGGGTCCCAAATCTCCAGGTTCAAGGGCATCTTCCTACATCGGAAACATGCATGAGAAACCCAGAAGATGGTACACCGTGTGATGGGGAAAGGTTTCTAAAACGCACCTCATTTCTCATCTCCTTGTGCTCGGGTTCGCCATTCCAGCCACTTTACTAGCAATCTCCCTCCTTGGAGCATCATCACCTTTAACCTCCTGTTCCGTACAGGTTGCAATTTGTCCTGAGGATGAACGGGAAGACGTGAAACCAATGAGAGACTATCTCTTGGTGTTGGGACAGGCACAGGTCACTCTATTTTCCCATCAGGAAGAAGAATTAACCACAGGCTCAGCCTGCCCCCCGGACCCAGAACAGGGCCTGAAGCCATCCTGCGCTTTTGCGGCCATCTCCCAAAAACGCGAGTTGTAAAATGGAGGTTCAGGGCACTGCAATTCACAAACCTGCAGAGTTATAAATGATAACTCTCGTCCACAAATATATTGAGGGAAGGCAAAGAAGAGGATTTGAAATCAAGGCAGAATTGCAGGAAACAGATTTCAGGAGGTAGATTCGAATCGCCTTTAAAGCACATGAAAAGCGGCAAAACGTTGACAATGATGCCCTTGGCCAAAAAGGGCGTATGCGTTTTTTCCTGAATATATTCAGGAAAAAACGCATACGCCCTTTTTGGCCAACCAAGCAACCTGGAAAGGCAAATCAGCGCTACAAAGATGTCTCGCTTCCCATCGGTCAAAAGGGCCATGCTGAAAAAAGTGTCAAAACCAGAAATGCAGGACAGGCCATGGAGAAATGGGAGCCTTGCTACACTGATGGGCGGGATGTAAATTGTCAACAGCCACTCTGGAGAAGCGTACGGTGAGTCCTGAAACGTCTAAAAAGCAAAGCTTAGAGAGCATAGGGCACTTCCACTCATGGGGGTATAAATTGGGAAAATGAAAAATCAGCAAGACACAAGCACCCCAAAGTTTAGGGCTGCTCTGTTGACAAGGACCTCCACTTCATTCCACCTTCAATATCCCAGGAAAGAGAAAAATGGATAAAGAAGTTGTGGTCCTTATGTACAATGGAATATCACTCAGCCGTGAAATCAATGTCATAAGGCTAGTAGCAGCATGATGAGTGGATTTAGGTACGACGATTCTAAGTGAAATAAGTCACACAGAAAAGGACACTTCTCATAAGGTATCACTGATAGAGGGAATGTAAAAAGCGTTACACTTGAACTGAATTACAAAACAGAACAGAGTCACACATGCAGAAAACACACTATGGCTGCTTCACGGGAAAGGTGAGGTGGGGTGATACATAAAACAAGGGTTTCAAATTAGCTCAGATACCGTTCCATAAAACCAATATGTAATAGACAAGACCTACTCCTTGCTCAGAGAACTGGACTCAACACGCCCTATTCACCGCACAAGAATATATCTGACTAGTAATAATCTTAAAACCTATGTATAGATATCTCTCTGTTAGTGTGTCAAGTGGGTGTAAAGCGGCATAAACACAGAAGTGAAAAGCAGCTAAACCCCATTATAAAAATAAATTACTTTGAATAACCCATGAAACAAAGACAGTGAAAGAGAGCGAAATTCTTACACAATTCGTTCAGGGGCTGTGATGCAACCTGGATTGACCATATCTAGACCCACAGCTGGATGAGACATAAGGGTGGACACTCTTGGGGCTGAGAGGTTTGGTGAGGTTGGGTGAGCAAACGCAGACCCTTTACAGTAATACTGCATGGTACCCATCGCATGGGTCACAAATCTCCAGGTTCAAGGGCATCTTCCTACATCGAAAACATGCATGAGAAACCCAGAAGATGGTACACCGTGTGATGTGGAAAGGTTTCTAAAACGCACCTCATTTCTCATCTCCTTGTGCCCGGGTTCGCTATTCCAGCCGCTTTACTAGCAATCTCCCTACTTGGAGCATCAGCACCTTTAACCTCCTGTTCCGTACAGGTTGCAATTTGTCCTGAGGATGAACTGGAAGACGTGGAACCAATGAGAGACTAGCTCTTGGTGTTGGGACAGGCACAGGTCACTCTATTTTCCCATCAGGAAGAAGAATTAACCACAGGCTCAGCCTGCCCCCGGAACCAGAACAGGGCCTGAAGGCATCCTGCGCTTTTGCGGCCAGCTCCCTAAAAAGCGAGTTGTAAAATGGAGGTTCAGGGCACTGCAATTCACAAACCTGCAGAGTTATAAATGATAACTCTCGTCCACAAATATATTGAGGGAAGGCAAAGAAGAGGATTTGAAATCAAGGCAGAATTGCAGGAAACAGATTTCAGGAGGTAGATTCGAATCGCCTTTAAAGCACATGAAAAGCGGCAAAACGTTGACAATGATGCCCTTGGCCAAAAAGGGCGTATGCGTTTTTTCCTGAATATATTCAGGAAAAAACGCATACGCCCTTTTTGGCCAACCAAGCAACCTGGAAAGGCAAATCAGCGCTACAAAGATGTCTCGCTTCCCATCGGTCAAAAGGGCCATGCTGAAAAAAGTCTCAAAACCAAAAATGCAGGACAGGCCATGGAGAAATGGGAGCCTTGCTACACTGATGGGCGGGATGTAAATTGTCAACAGCCACTCTGGAGAAGCGTACGGTGAGTCCTGAAACGTCTAAAAAGCAAAGCTTAGAGAGCATAGGGCACTTCCACTCATGGGGGTATAAATTGGGAAAATGAAAAATCAGCAAGACACAAGCACCCCAAAGTTTAGGGCTGCTCTGTTGACAAGGACCTCCACTTCATTCCACCTTCAATATCCCAGGAAAGAGAAAAATGGATAAAGAAGTTGTGGTCCTTATGTACAATGGAATATCACTCAGCCGTGAAATCAATGTCATAAGGCTAGTAGCAGCATGATGAGTGGATTTAGGTACGACGACTCTAAGTGAAATAAGTCACACAGAAAAGGACACTTCTCATAAGGTATCACTGATAGAGGGAATGTAAAAACCGTTACACTTGAACTGAATTACAAAACAGAACAGAGTCACACATGCAGAAAACACACTATGGCTGCTTAACGGGAAAGGTGAGGTGGGGTGATACATAAAACAAGGGTTTCAAATTAGCTCAGATACCGTTCCATAAACCCAATATGTAATAGACAAGACCTACTCCTTGCTCAGAGAACTGGACTCAACACGCCCTATTCACCGCACAAGAATATATCTGACTAGTAATAATCTTAAAAGCTATGTATTGATATCTCTCTGTTAGTGTGTCAAGTGGGTGTAAAGCGGCATAAACACAGCAGTGAAAAGCAGCTAAACCCCATTATAAAAATAAATTACTTTGAAAAACCCATGAAACAAAGACAGTGAAAGAGAGCGAAATTCTTACACAATGCGTTCAGGGGCTGTGATGCAACCTGGATTGACCATATCTAGACCCACAGCTGAATGAGACATAAGGGTGGACACTGTTGCGGCTGAGAGGTTTGGTGAGGTTGGGTGAGCAAACGCAGCCCCTTTAAAGTAATACTGCGTGGTACCCATCGCATGGGTCCCAAATCTCCAGGTTCAAGGGCATCTTCCTACATCGGAAACATGCATGAGAAACCCAGAAGATGGTACACCGTGTGATGGGGAAAGGTTTCTAAAACGCACCTCATTTCTCATCTCCTTGTGCTCGGGTTCGCCATTCCAGCCACTTTACTAGCAATCTCCCTCCTTGGAGCATCATCACCTTTAACCTCCTGTTCCGTACAGGTTGCAATTTGTCCTGAGGATGAACGGGAAGACGTGAAACCAATGAGAGACTATCTCTTGGTGTTGGGACAGGCACAGGTCACTCTATTTTCCCATCAGGAAGAAGAATTAACCACAGGCTCAGCCTGCCCCCCGGACCCAGAACAGGGCCTGAAGCCATCCTGCGCTTTTGCGGCCATCTCCCAAAAACGCGAGTTGTAAAATGGAGGTTCAGGGCACTGCAATTCACAAACCTGCAGAGTTATAAATGATAACTCTCGTCCACAAATATATTGAGGGAAGGCAAAGAAGAGGATTTGAAATCAAGGCAGAATTGCAGGAAACAGATTTCAGGAGGTAGATTCGAATCGCCTTTAAAGCACATGAAAAGCGGCAAAACGTTGACAATGATGCCCTTGGCCAAAAAGGGCGTATGCGTTTTTTCCTGAATATATTCAGGAAAAAACGCATACGCCCTTTTTGGCCAACCAAGCAACCTGGAAAGGCAAATCAGCGCTACAAAGATGTCTCGCTTCCCATCAGTCAAAAGGGCCATGCTGAAAAAAGTGTCAAAACCAGAAATGCAGGACAGGCCATGGAGAAATGGGAGCCTTGCTACACTGATGGGCGGGATGTAAATTGTCAACAGCCACTCTGGAGAAGCGTACGGTGAGTCCTGAAACGTCTAAAAAGCAAAGCTTAGAGAGCATAGGGCACTTCCACTCATGGGGGTATAAATTGGGAAAATGAAAAATCAGCAAGACACAAGCACCCCAAAGTTTAGGGCTGCTCTGTTGACAAGGACCTCCACTTCATTCCACCTTCAATATCCCAGGAAAGAGAAAAATGGATAAAGAAGTTGTGGTCCTTATGTACAATGGAATATCACTCAGCCGTGAAATCAATGTCATAAGGCTAGTAGCAGCATGATGAGTGGATTTAGGTACGACGATTCTAAGTGAAATAAGTCACACAGAAAAGGACACTTCTCATAAGGTATCACTGATAGAGGGAATGTAAAAAGCGTTACACTTGAACTGAATTACAAAACAGAACAGAGTCACACATGCAGAAAACACACTATGGCTGCTTCACGGGAAAGGTGAGGTGGGGTGATACATAAAACAAGGGTTTCAAATTAGCTCAGATACCGTTCCATAAAACCAATATGTAATAGACAAGACCTACTCCTTGCTCAGAGAACTGGACTCAACACGCCCTATTCACCGCACAAGAATATATCTGACTAGTAATAATCTTAAAACCTATGTATAGATATCTGTCTGTTAGTGTGTCAAGTGGGTGTAAAGCGGCATAAACACAGAAGTGAAAAGCAGCTAAACCCCATTATAAAAATAAATTACTTTGAATAACCCATGAAACAAAGACAGTGAAAGAGAGCGAAATTCTTACACAATTCGTTCAGGGGCTGTGATGCAACCTGGATTGACCATATCTAGACCCACAGCTGGATGAGACATAAGGGTGGACACTCTTGGGGCTGAGAGGTTTGGTGAGGTTGGGTGAGCAAACGCAGACCCTTTACAGTAATACTGCATGGTACCCATCGCATGGGTCACAAATCTCCAGGTTCAAGGGCATCTTCCTACATCGAAAACATGCATGAGAAACCCAGAAGATGGTACACCGTGTGATGTGGAAAGGTTTCTAAAACGCACCTCATTTCTCATCTCCTTGTGCCCGGGTTCGCTATTCCAGCCGCTTTACTAGCAATCTCCCTACTTGGAGCATCAGCACCTTTAAGCTCCTGTTCCGTACAGGTTGCAATTTGTCCTGAGGATGAACTGGAAGACGTGGAACCAATGAGAGACTAGCTCTTGGTGTTGGGACAGGCACAGGTCACTCTATTTTCCCATCAGGAAGAAGAATTAACCACAGGCTCAGCCTGCCCCCGGAACCAGAACAGGGCCTGAAGGCATCCTGCGCTTTTGCGGCCAGCTCCCTAAAAAGCGAGTTGTAAAATGGAGGTTCAGGGCACTGCAATTCACAAACCTGCAGAGTTATAAATGATAACTCTCGTCCACAAATATATTGAGGGAAGGCAAAGAAGAGGATTTGAAATCAAGGCAGAATTGCAGGAAACAGATTTCAGGAGGTAGATTCGAATCGCCTTTAAAGCACATGAAAAGCGGCAAAACGTTGACAATGATGCCCTTGGCCAAAAAGGGCGTATGCGTTTTTTCCTGAATATATTCAGGAAAAAACGCATACGCCCTTTTTGGCCAACCAAGCAACCTGGAAAGGCAAATCAGCGCTACAAAGATGTCTCGCTTCCCATCGGTCAAAAGGGCCATGCTGAAAAAAGTCTCAAAACCAAAAATGCAGGACAGGCCATGGAGAAATGGGAGCCTTGCTACACTGATGGGCGGGATGTAAATTGTCAACAGCCACTCTGGAGAAGCGTACGGTGAGTCCTGAAACGTCTAAAAAGCAAAGCTTAGAGAGCATAGGGCACTTCCACTCATGGGGGTATAAATTGGGAAAATGAAAAATCAGCAAGACACAAGCACCCCAAAGTTTAGGGCTGCTCTGTTGACAAGGACCTCCACTTCATTCCACCTTCAATATCCCAGGAAAGAGAAAAATGGATAAAGAAGTTGTGGTCCTTATGTACAATGGAATATCACTCAGCCGTGAAATCAATGTCATAAGGCTAGTAGCAGCATGATGAGTGGATTTAGGTACGACGATTCTAAGTGAAATAAGTCACACAGAAAAGGACACTTCTCATAAGGTATCACTGATAGAGGGAATGTAAAAACCGTTACACTTGAACTGAATTACAAAACAGAACAGAGTCACACATGCAGAAAACACACTATGGCTGCTTAACGGGAAAGGTGAGGTGGGGTGATACATAAAACAAGGGTTTCAAATTAGCTCAGATACCGTTCCATAAACCCAATATGTAATAGACAAGACCTACTCCTTGCTCAGAGAACTGGACTCAACACGCCCTATTCACCGCACAAGAATATATCTGACTAGTAATAATCTTAAAAGCTATGTATTGATATCTCTCTGTTAGTGTGTCAAGTGGGTGTAAAGCGGCATAAACACAGCAGTGAAAAGCAGCTAAACCCCATTATAAAAATAAATTACTTTGAAAAACCCATGAAACAAAGACAGTGAAAGAGAGCGAAATTCTTACACAATGCGTTCAGGGGCTGTGATGCAACCTGGATTGACCATATCTAGACCCACAGCTGAATGAGACATAAGGGTGGACACTGTTGCGGCTGAGAGGTTTGGTGAGGTTGGGTGAGCAAACGCAGCCCCTTTAAAGTAATACTGCGTGGTACCCATCGCATGGGTCCCAAATCTCCAGGTTCAAGGGCATCTTCCTACATCGGAAACATGCATGAGAAACCCAGAAGATGGTACACCGTGTGATGGGGAAAGGTTTCTAAAACGCACCTCATTTCTCATCTCCTTGTGCTCGGGTTCGCCATTCCAGCCACTTTACTAGCAATCTCCCTCCTTGGAGCATCATCACCTTTAACCTCCTGTTCCGTACAGGTTGCAATTTGTCCTGAGGATGAACGGGAAGACGTGAAACCAATGACAGACTATCTCTTGGTGTTGGGACAGGCACAGGTCACTCTATTTTCCCATCAGGAAGAATTAACCACAGGCTCAGCCTGCCCCCCGGACCCAGAACAGGGCCTGAAGCCATCCTGCGCTTTTGCGGCCATCTCCCAAAAACGCGAGTTGTAAAATGGAGGTTCAGGGCACTGCAATTCACAAACCTGCAGAGTTATAAATGATAACTCTCGTCCACAAATATATTGAGGGAAGGCAAAGAAGAGGATTTGAAATCAAGGCAGAATTGCAGGAAACAGATTTCAGGAGGTAGATTCGAATCGCCTTTAAAGCACATGAAAAGCGGCAAAACGTTGACAATGATGCCCTTGGCCAAAAAGGGCGTATGCGTTTTTTCCTGAATATATTCAGGAAAAAACGCATACGCCCTTTTTGGCCAACCAAGCAACCTGGAAAGGCAAATCAGCGCTACAAAGATGTCTCGCTTCCCATCGGTCAAAAGGGCCATGCTGAAAAAAGTGTCAAAACCAGAAATGCAGGACAGGCCATGGAGAAATGGGAGCCTTGCTACACTGATGGGCGGGATGTAAATTGTCAACAGCCACTCTGGAGAAGCGTACGGTGAGTCCTGAAACGTCTAAAAAGCAAAGCTTAGAGAGCATAGGGCACTTCCACTCATGGGGGTATAAATTGGGAAAATGAAAAATCAGCAAGACACAAGCACCCCAAAGTTTAGGGCTGCTCTGTTGACAAGGACCTCCACTTCATTCCACCTTCAATATCCCAGGAAAGAGAAAAATGGATAAAGAAGTTGTGGTCCTTATGTACAATGGAATATCACTCAGCCGTGAAATCAATGTCATAAGGCTAGTAGCAGCATGATGAGTGGATTTAGGTACGACGATTCTAAGTGAAATAAGTCACACAGAAAAGGACACTTCTCATAAGGTATCACTGATAGAGGGAATGTAAAAAGCGTTACACTTGAACTGAATTACAAAACAGAACAGAGTCACACATGCAGAAAACACACTATGGCTGCTTCACGGGAAAGGTGAGGTGGGGTGATACATAAAACAAGGGTTTCAAATTAGCTCAGATACCGTTCCATAAAACCAATATGTAATAGACAAGACCTACTCCTTGCTCAGAGAACTGGACTCAACACGCCCTATTCACCGCACAAGAATATATCTGACTAGTAATAATCTTAAAACCTATGTATAGATATCTCTCTGTTAGTGTGTCAAGTGGGTGTAAAGCGGCATAAACACAGAAGTGAAAAGCAGCTAAACCCCATTATAAAAATAAATTACTTTGAATAACCCATGAAACAAAGACAGTGAAAGAGAGCGAAATTCTTACACAATTCGTTCAGGGGCTGTGATGCAACCTGGATTGACCATATCTAGACCCACAGCTGGATGAGACATAAGGGTGGACACTCTTGGGGCTGAGAGGTTTGGTGAGGTTGGGTGAGCAAACGCAGACCCTTTACAGTAATACTGCATGGTACCCATCGCATGGGTCACAAATCTCCAGGTTCAAGGGCATCTTCCTACATCGAAAACATGCATGAGAAACCCAGAAGATGGTACACCGTGTGATGTGGAAAGGTTTCTAAAACGCACCTCATTTCTCATCTCCTTGTGCCCGGGTTCGCTATTCCAGCCGCTTTACTAGCAATCTCCCTACTTGGAGCATCAGCACCTTTAAGCTCCTGTTCCGTACAGGTTGCAATTTGTCCTGAGGATGAACTGGAAGACGTGGAACCAATGAGAGACTAGCTCTTGGTGTTGGGACAGGCACAGGTCACTCTATTTTCCCATCAGGAAGAAGAATTAACCACAGGCTCAGCCTGCCCCCGGAACCAGAACAGGGCCTGAAGGCATCCTGCGCTTTTGCGGCCAGCTCCCTAAAAAGCGAGTTGTAAAATGGAGGTTCAGGGCACTGCAATTCACAAACCTGCAGAGTTATAAATGATAACTCTCGTCCACAAATATATTGAGGGAAGGCAAAGAAGAGGATTTGAAATCAAGGCAGAATTGCAGGAAACAGATTTCAGGAGGTAGATTCGAATCGCCTTTAAAGCACATGAAAAGCGGCAAAACGTTGACAATGATGCCCTTGGCCAAAAAGGGCGTATGCGTTTTTTCCTGAATATATTCAGGAAAAAACGCATACGCCCTTTTTGGCCAACCAAGCAACCTGGAAAGGCAAATCAGCGCTACAAAGATGTCTCGCTTCCCATCGGTCAAAAGGGCCATGCTGAAAAAAGTCTCAAAACCAAAAATGCAGGACAGGCCATGGAGAAATGGGAGCCTTGCTACACTGATGGGCGGGATGTAAATTGTCAACAGCCACTCTGGAGAAGCGTACGGTGAGTCCTGAAACGTCTAAAAAGCAAAGCTTAGAGAGCATAGGGCACTTCCACTCATGGGGGTATAAATTGGGAAAATGAAAAATCAGCAAGACACAAGCACCCCAAAGTTTAGGGCTGCTCTGTTGACAAGGACCTCCACTTCATTCCACCTTCAATATCCCAGGAAAGAGAAAAATGGATAAAGAAGTTGTGGTCCTTATGTACAATGGAATATCACTCAGCCGTGAAATCAATGTCATAAGGCTAGTAGCAGCATGATGAGTGGATTTAGGTACGACGACTCTAAGTGAAATAAGTCACACAGAAAAGGACACTTCTCATAAGGTATCACTGATAGAGGGAATGTAAAAACCGTTACACTTGAACTGAATTACAAAACAGAACAGAGTCACACATGCAGAAAACACACTATGGCTGCTTAACGGGAAAGGTGAGGTGGGGTGATACATAAAACAAGGGTTTCAAATTAGCTCAGATACCGTTCCATAAACCCAATATGTAATAGACAAGACCTACTCCTTGCTCAGAGAACTGGACTCAACACGCCCTATTCACCGCACAAGAATATATCTGACTAGTAATAATCTTAAAAGCTATGTATTGATATCTCTCTGTTAGTGTGTCAAGTGGGTGTAAAGCGGCATAAACACAGCAGTGAAAAGCAGCTAAACCCCATTATAAAAATAAATTACTTTGAAAAACCCATGAAACAAAGACAGTGAAAGAGAGCGAAATTCTTACACAATGCGTTCAGGGGCTGTGATGCAACCTGGATTGACCATATCTAGACCCACAGCTGAATGAGACATAAGGGTGGACACTGTTGCGGCTGAGAGGTTTGGTGAGGTTGGGTGAGCAAACGCAGCCCCTTTAAAGTAATACTGCGTGGTACCCATCGCATGGGTCCCAAATCTCCAGGTTCAAGGGCATCTTCCTACATCGGAAACATGCATGAGAAACCCAGAAGATGGTACACCGTGTGATGGGGAAAGGTTTCTAAAACGCACCTCATTTCTCATCTCCTTGTGCTCGGGTTCGCCATTCCAGCCACTTTACTAGCAATCTCCCTCCTTGGAGCATCATCACCTTTAACCTCCTGTTCCGTACAGGTTGCAATTTGTCCTGAGGATGAACGGGAAGACGTGAAACCAATGAGAGACTATCTCTTGGTGTTGGGACAGGCACAGGTCACTCTATTTTCCCATCAGGAAGAAGAATTAACCACAGGCTCAGCCTGCCCCCCGGAACAAGAACAGGGCCTGAAGCCATCCTGCGCTTTTGCGGCCATCTCCCAAAAACGCGAGTTGTAAAATGGAGGTTCAGGGCACTGCAATTCACAAACCTGCAGAGTTATAAATGATAACTCTCGTCCACAAATATATTGAGGGAAGGCAAAGAAGAGGATTTGAAATCAAGGCAGAATTGCAGGAAACAGATTTCAGGAGGTAGATTCGAATCGCCTTTAAAGCACATGAAAAGCGGCAAAACGTTGACAATGATGCCCTTGGCCAAAAAGGGCGTATGCGTTTTTTCCTGAATATATTCAGGAAAAAACGCATACGCCCTTTTTGGCCAACCAAGCAACCTGGAAAGGCAAATCAGCGCTACAAAGATGTCTCGCTTCCCATCGGTCAAAAGGGCCATGCTGAAAAAAGTCTCAAAACCAGAAATGCAGGACAGGCCATGGAGAAATGGGAGCCTTGCTACACTGATGGGCGGGATGTAAATTGTCAACAGCCACTCTGGAGAAGTGTACGGTGAGTCCTGAAACGTCTAAAAAGCAAAGCTTAGAGAGCATAGGGCACTTCCACTCATGGGGGTATAAATTGGGAAAATGAAAAATCAGCAAGACACAAGCACCCCAAAGTTTAGGGCTGCTCTGTTGACAAGGACCTCCACTTCATTCCACCTTCAATATCCCAGGAAAGAGAAAAATGGATAAAGAAGTTGTGGTCCTTATGTACAATGGAATATCACTCAGCCGTGAAATCAATGTCATAAGGCTAGTAGCAGCATGATGAGTGGATTTAGGTACGACGACTCTAAGTGAAATAAGTCACACAGAAAAGGACACTTCTCATAAGGTATCACTGATAGAGGGAATGTAAAAACCGTTACACTTGAACTGAATTACAAAACAGAACAGAGTCACACATGCAGAAAACACACTATGGCTGCTTAACGGGAAAGGTGAGGTGGGGTGATACATAAAACAAGGGTTTCAAATTAGCTCAGATACCGTTCCATAAACCCAATATGTAATAGACAAGACCTACTCCTTGCTCAGAGAACTGGACTCAACACGCCCTATTCACCGCACAAGAATATATCTGACTAGTAATAATCTTAAAACCTATGTATTGATATCTCTCTGTTAGTGTGTCAAGTGGGTGTAAAGCGGCATAAACACAGCAGTGAAAAGCAGCTAAACCCCATTATAAAAATAAATTACTTTGAAAAACCCATGAAACAAAGACAGTGAAAGAGAGCGAAATTCTTACACAATGCGTTCAGGGGCTGTGATGCAACCTGGATTGACCATATCTAGACCCACAGCTGGATGAGACATAAGGGTGGACACTGTTGCGGCTGAGAGGTTTGGTGAGGTTGGGTGAGCAAACGCAGCCCCTTTAAAGTAATACTGCGTGGTACCCATCGCATGGGTCCCAAATCTCCAGGTTCAAGGGCATCTTCCTATATCGGAAACATGCATGAGAAACCCAGAAGATGGTACACCGTGTGATGTGGAAAGGTTTCTAAAACGCACCTCATTTCTCATCTCCTTGTGCCCGGGTTCGCTATTCCAGCCGCTTTACTAGCAATCTCCCTACTTGGAGCATCAGCACCTTTAAGCTCCTGTTCCGTACAGGTTGCAATTTGTCCTGAGGATGAACTGGAAGACGTGGAACCAATGAGAGACTAGCTCTTGGTATTGGGACAGGCACAGGTCACTCTATTTTCCCATCAGGAAGAAGAATTAACCACAGGCTCAGCCTGCCCCCGGAACCAGAACAGGGCCTGAAGGCATCCTGCGCTTTTGCGGCCAGCTCCCTAAAAAGCGAGTTGTAAAATGGAGGTTCAGGGCACTGCAATTCACAAACCTGCAGAGTTATAAATGATAACTCTCGTCCACAAATATATTGAGGGAAGGCAAAGAAGAGGATTTGAAATCAAGGCAGAATTGCAGGAAACAGATTTCAGGAGGTAGATTCGAATCGCCTTTAAAGCACATGAAAAGCGTCAAAACGTTGACAATGATGCCCTTGGCCAAAAAGGGCGTATGCGTTTTTTCCTGAAGATATTCAGGAAAAAACGCATACGCCCTTTTTGGCCAACCAAGCAACCTGGAAAGGCAAATCAGCGCTACAAAGATGTCTCACTTCCCATCGGTCAAAAGGGCCATGCTGAAAAAAGTCTCAAAACCAAAAATGCAGGACAGGCCATGGAGAAATGGGAGCCTTGCTACACTGATGGGCGGGATGTAAATTGTCAACAGCCACTCTGGAGAAGTGTACGGTGAGTCCTGAAACGTCTAAAAAGCAAAGCTTAGAGAGCATAGGGCACTTCCACTCATGGGGGTATAAATTGGGAAAATTAAAAATCAGCAAGACACAAGCACCCCAAAGTTTAGGGCTGCTCTGTTGACAAGGACCTCCACTTCATTCCACCTTCAATATCCCAGGAAAGAGAAAAATGGATAAAGAAGTTGTGGTCCTTATGTACAATGGAATATCACTCAGCCGTGAAATCAATGTCATAAGGCTAGTAGCAGCATGATGAGTGGATTTAGGTACGACGACTCTAAGTGAAATAAGTCACACAGAAAAGGACACTTCTCATAATGTATCACTGATAGAGGGAATGTAAAAACCGTTACACTTGAACTGAATTACAAAACAGAACAGAGTCACACATGCAGAAAACACACTATGGCTGCTTAACGGGAAAGGTGAGGTGGGGTGATACATAAAACAAGGGTTTCAAATTAGCTCAGATACCGTTCCATAAACCCAATATGTAATAGACAAGACCTACTCCTTGCTCAGAGAACTGGACTCAACACGCCCTATTCACCGCACAAGAATATATCTGACTAGTAATAATCTTAAAACCTATGTATTGATATCTCTCTGTTAGTGTGTCAAGTGGGTGTAAAGCGGCATAAACACAGCAGTGAAAAGCAGCTAAACCCCATTATAAAAATAAATTACTTTGAAAAACCCATGAAACAAAGACAGTGAAAGAGAGCGAAGTTCTTACACAATGCGTTCAGGGGCTGTGATGCAACCTGGATTGACCATATCTAGACCCACAGCTGGATGAGACATAAGGGTGGACACTGTTGCGGCTGAGAGGTTTGGTGAGGTTGGGTGAGCAAACGCAGCCCCTTTAAAGTAATACTGCGTGGTACCCATCGCATGGGTCCCAAATCTCCAGGTTCAAGGGCATCTTCCTACATCGAAAACATGCATGAGAAACCCAGAAGATGGTACACCGTGTGATGGGGAAAGGTTTCTAAAACGCACCTCATTTCTCATCTCTTTGTGCTCGGGTTCGCCATTCCAGCCACTTTACTAGCAATCTCCCTCCTTGGAGCATCATAACCTTTAACCTCCTGTTCCGTACAGGTTGCAATTTGTCCTGAGGATGAACGGGAAGACGTGAAACCAATGAGAGACTATCTCTTGGTGTTGGGACAGGCACAGGTCACTCTATTTTCCCATCAGGAAGAAGAATTAACCAAAGGCTCAGCCTGCCCCCCGGAACAAGAACAGGGCCTGAAGCCATCCTGCGCTTTTGCGGCCATCTCCCAAAAACGCGAGTTGTAAAATGGAGGTTCAGGGCACTGCAATTCACAAACCTGCAGAGTTATAAATGATAACTCTCGTCCACAAATATATTGAGGGAAGGCAAAGAAGAGGATTTGAAATCAAGGCAGAATTGCAGGAAACAGATTTCAGGAGGTAGATTCGAATCGCCTTTAAAGCACATGAAAAGCGGCAAAACGTTGACAATGATGCCCTTGGCCAAAAAGGGCGTATGCGTTTTTTCCTGAATATATTCAGGAAAAAACGCATACGCCCTTTTTGGCCAACCAAGCAACCTGGAAAGGCAAATCAGCGCTACAAAGATGTCTCGCTTCCCATCGGTCAAAAGGGCCATGCTGAAAAAAGTCTCAAAACCAAAAATGCAGGACAGGCCATGGAGAAATGGGAGCCTTGCTACACTGATGGGCGGGATGTAAATTGTCAACAGCCACTCTGGAGAAGTGTACGGTGAGTCCTGAAACGTCTAAAAAGCAAAGCTTAGAGAGCATAGGGCACTTCCACTCATGGGGGTATAAATTGGGAAAATGAAAAATCAGCAAGACACAAGCACCCCAAAGTTTAGGGCTGCTCTGTTGACAAGGACCTCCACTTCATTCCACCTTCAATATCCCAGGAAAGAGAAAAATGGATAAAGAAGTTGTGGTCCTTATGTACAATGGAATATCACTCAGCCGTGAAATCAATGTCATAAGGCTAGTAGCAGCATGATGAGTGGATTTAGGTACGACGACTCTAAGTGAAATAAGTCACACAGAAAAGGACACTTCTCATAATGTATCACTGATAGAGGGAATGTAAAAACCGTTACACTTGAACTGAATTACAAAACAGAACAGAGTCACACATGCAGAAAACACACTATGGCTGCTTCACGGGAAAGGTGAGGTGGGGTGATACATAAAACAAGGGTTTCAAATTAGCTCAGATACCGTTCCATAAACCCAATATGTAATAGACAAGACCTACTCCTTGCTCAGAGAACTGGACTCAACACGCCCTATTCACCGCACAAGAATATATCTGACTAGTAATAATCTTAAAACCTATGTATTGATATCTCTCTGTTAGTGTGTCAAGTGGGTGTAAAGCGGCATAAACACAGCAGTGAAAAGCAGCTAAACCCCATTATAAAAATAAATTACTTTGAAAAACCCATGAAACAAAGACAGTGAAAGAGAGCGAAGTTCTTACACAATGCGTTCAGGGGCTGTGATGCAACCTGGATTGACCATATCTAGACCCACAGCTGGATGAGACATAAGGGTGGACACTGTTGCGGCTGAGAGGTTTGGTGAGGTTGGGTGAGCAAACGCAGACCATTTAAAGTAATACTGCGTGGTACCCATCGCATGGGTCCCAAATCTCCAGGTTCAAGGGCATCTTCCTACATCGGAAACATGCATGAGAAACCCAGAAGATGGTACACCGTGTGATGGGGAAAGGTTTCTAAAACGCACCTCATTTCTCATCTCCTTGTGCTCGGGTTCGCCATTCCAGCCACTTTACTAGCAATCTCCCTCCTTGGAGCATCATCACCTTTAACCTCCTGTTCCGTACAGGTTGCAATTTGTCCTGAGGATGAACGGGAAGACGTGAAACCAATGAGAGACTATCTCTTGGTGTTGGGACAGGCACAGGTCACTCTATTTTCCCATCAGGAAGAAGAATTAACCACAGGCTCAGCCTGCCCCCCGGAACAAGAACAGGGCCTGAAGCCATCCTGCGCTTTTGCGGCCATCTCCCAAAAACGCGAGTTGTAAAATGGAGGTTCAGGGCACTGCAATTCACAAACCTGCAGAGTTATAAATGATAACTCTCGTCCACAAATATATTGAGGGAAGGCAAAGAAGAGGATTTGAAATCAAGGCAGAATTGCAGGAAACAGATTTCAGGAGGTAGATTCGAATCGCCTTTAAAGCACATGAAAAGCGGCAAAACGTTGACAATGATGCCCTTGGCCAAAAAGGGCGTATGCGTTTTTTCCTGAATATATTCAGGAAAAAACGCATACGCCCTTTTTGGCCAACCAAGCAACGTGGAAAGGCAAATCAGCGCTACAAAGATGTCTCGCTTCCCATCGGTCAAAAGGGCCATGCTGAAAAAAGTCTCAAAACCAAAAATGCAGGACAGGCCATGGAGAAATGGGAGCCTTGCTACACTGATGGGCGGGATGTAAATTGTCAACAGCCACTCTGGAGAAGTGTACGGTGAGTCCTGAAACGTCTAAAAAGCAAAGCTTAGAGAGCATAGGGCACTTCCACTCATGGGGGTATAAATTGGGAAAATGAAAAATCAGCAAGACACAAGCACCCCAAAGTTTAGGGCTGCTCTGTTGACAAGGACCTCCACTTCATTCCACCTTCAATATCCCAGGAAAGAGAAAAATGGATAAAGAAGTTGTGGTCCTTATGTACAATGGAATATCACTCAGCCGTGAAATCAATGTCATAAGGCTAGTAGCAGCATGATGAGTGGATTTAGGTACGACGACTCTAAGTGAAATAAGTCACACAGAAAAGGACACTTCTCATAAGGTATCACTTATAGAGGGAATGTAAAAACCGTTACACTTGAACTGAATTACAAAACAGAACAGAGTCACACATGCAGAAAACACACTATGGCTACTTAACGGGAAAGGTGAGGTGGGGTGATACATAAAACAAGGGTTTCAAATTAGCTCAGATACCGTTCCATAAAACCAATATGTAATAGACAAGACCTACTCCTTGCTCAGAGAACTGGACTCAACACGCCCTATTCACCGCACAAGAATATATCTGACTAGTAATAATCTTAAAAGCTATGTATTGATATCTCTCTGTTAGTGTGTCAAGTGGGTGTAAAGCGGCATAAACACAGCAGTGAAAAGCAGCTAAACCCCATTATAAAAATAAATTACTTTGAAAAACCCATGAAACAAAGACAGTGAAAGAGAGCGAAATTCTTACACAATGCGTTCAGGGGCTGTGATGCAACCTGGATTGACCATATCTAGACCCACAGCTGAATGAGACATAAGGGTGGACACTGTTGCGGCTGAGAGGTTTGGTGAGGTTGGGTGAGCAAACGCAGCCCCTTTAAAGTAATACTGCGTGGTACCCATCGCATGGGTCCCAAATCTCCAGGTTCAAGGGCATCTTCCTACATCGGAAACATGCATGAGAAACCCAGAAGATGGTACACCGTGTGATGGGGAAAGGTTTCTAAAACGCACCTCATTTCTCATCTCCTTGTGCTCGGGTTCGCCATTCCAGCCACTTTACTAGCAATCTCCCTACTTGGAGCATCAGCACCTTTAACCTCCTGTTCCGTACAGGTTGCAATTTGTCCTGAGGATGAACGGGAAGACGTGAAACCAATGAGAGACTATCTCTTGGTGTTGGGACAGGCACAGGTCACTCTATTTTCCCATCAGGAAGAAGAATTAACCAAAGGCTCAGCCTGCCCCCCGGAACAAGAACAGGGCCTGAAACCATCCTGCGCTTTTGCGGCCATCTCCCAAAAACGCGAGTTGTAAAATGGAGGTTCAGGGCACTGCAATTCACAAACCTGCAGAGTTATAAATGATAACTCTCGTCCACAAATATATTGAGGGAAGGCAAAGAAGAGGATTTGAAATCAAGGCAGAATTGCAGGAAACAGATTTCAGGAGGTAGATTCGAATCGCCTTTAAAGCACATGAAAAGCGGCAAAACGTTGACAATGATGCCCTTGGCCAAAAAGGGCGTATGCGTTTTTTCCTGAATATATTCAGGAAAAAACGCATACGCCCTTTTTGGCCAACCAAGCAACCTGGAAAGGCAAATCAGCGCTACAAAGATGTCTCACTTCCCATCGGTCAAAAGGGCCATGCTGAAAAAAGTGTCAAAACCAGAAATGCAGGACAGGCCATGGAGAAATGGGAGCCTTGCTACACTGATGGGCGGGATGTAAATTGTCAACAGCCACTCTGGAGAAGCGTACGGTGAGTCCTGAAACGTCTAAAAAGCAAAGCTTAGAGAGCATAGGGCACTTCCACTCATGGGGGTATAAATTGGGAAAATTAAAAATCAGCAAGACACAAGCACCCCAAAGTTTAGGGCTGCTCTGTTGACAAGGACCTCCACTTCATTCCACCTTCAATATCCCAGGAAAGAGAAAAATGGATAAAGAAGTTGTGGTCCTTATGTACAATGGAATATCACTCAGCCATGAAATCAATGTCATAAGGCTAGTAGCAGCATGATGAGTGGATTTAGGTACGACGATTCTAAGTGAAATAAGTCACACAGAAAAGGACACTTCTCATAAGGTATCACTGATAGAGGGAATGTAAAAACCGTTACACTTGAACTGAATTACAAAACAGAACAGAGTCACACATGCAGAAAACACACTATGGCTGCTTCACGGGAAAGGTGAGGTGGGGTGATACATAAAACAAGGGTTTCAAATTAGCTCAGATACCGTTCCATAAAACCAATATGTAATAGACAAGACCTACTCCTTGCTCAGAGAACTGGACTCAACACGCCCTATTCACCGCACAAGAATATATCTGACTAGTAATAATCTTAAAACCTATGTATAGATATCTCTCTGTTAGTGTGTCAAGTGGGTGTAAAGCGGCATAAACACAGAAGTGAAAAGCAGCTAAACCCCATTATAAAAATAAATTACTTTGAATAACCCATGAAACAAAGACAGTGAAAGAGAGCGAAATTCTTACACAATTCGTTCAGGGGCTGTGATGCAACCTGGATTGACCATATCTAGACCCACAGCTGGATGAGACATAAGGGTGGACACTCTTGGGGCTGAGAGGTTTGGTGAGGTTGGGTGAGCAAACGCAGACCCTTTACAGTAATACTGCATGGTACCCATCGCATGGGTCACAAATCTCCAGGTTCAAGGGCATCTTCCTACATCGAAAACATGCATGAGAAACCCAGAAGATGGTACACCGTGTGATGTGGAAAAGTTTCTAAAACGCACCTCATTTCTCATCTCCTTGTGGCCGGGTTCGCTATTCCAGCCGCTTTACTAGCAATCTCCCTACTTGGAGCATCAGCACCTTTAAGCTCCTGTTCCGTACAGGTTGCAATTTGTCCTGAGGATGAACTGGAAGACGTGGAACCAATGAGAGACTAGCTCTTGGTGTTGGGACAGGCACAGGTCACTCTATTTTCCCATCAGGAAGAAGAATTAACCACAGGCTCAGCCTGCCCCCCAGAACCAGAACAGGGCCTGAAGGCATCCTGCGCTTTTGCGGCCAGCTCCCTAAAAAGCGAGCTGTAAAATGGAGGTTCAGGGCACTGCAATTCACAAACCTGCAGAGTTATAAATGATAACTCTCGTCCACAAATATATTGAGGGAAGGCAAAGAAGAGGATTTGAAATCAAGGCAGAATTGCAGGAAACAGATTTCAGGAGGTAGATTCGAATCGCCTTTAAAGCACATGAAAAGCGGCAAAACGTTGATAATGATGCCCTTGGCCAAAAAGGGCGTATGCGTTTTTTCCTGAATATATTCAGGAAAAAACGCATACGCCCTTTTTGGCCAACCAAGCAACCTGGAAAGGCAAATCAGCGCTACAAAGATGTCTCGCTTCCCATCGGTCAAAAGGGCCATGCTGAAAAAAGTCTCAAAACCAAAAATGCAGGACAGGCCATGGAGAAATGGGAGCCTTGCTACACTGATGGGCGGGATGTAAATTGTCAACAGCCACTCTGGAGAAGTGTACGGTGAGTCCTGAAACGTCTAAAAAGCAAAGCTTAGAGAGCATAGGGCACTTCCACTCATGGGGGTATAAATTGGGAAAATTAAAAATCAGCAAGACACAAGCACCCCAAAGTTTAGGGCTGCTCTGTTGACAAGGACCTCCACTTCATTCCACCTTCAATATCCCAGGAAAGAGAAAAATGGATAAAGAAGTTGTGGTCCTTATGTACAATGGAATATCACTCAGCCATGAAATCAATGTCATAAGGCTAGTAGCAGCATGATGAGTGGATTTAGGTACGACGACTCTAAGTGAAATAAGTCACACAGAAAAGGACACTTCTCATAAGGTATCACTTATAGAGGGAATGTAAAAACCGTTACACTTGAACTGAATTACAAAACAGAACAGAGTCACACATGCAGAAAACACACTATGGCTGCTTAACGGGAAAGGTGAGGTGGGGTGATACATAAAACAAGGGTTTCAAATTAGCTCAGATACCGTTCCATAAACCCAATATGTAATAGACAAGACCTACTCCTTGCTCAGAGAACTGGACTCAACACGCCCTATTCACCGCACAAGAATATATCTGACTAGTAATAATCTTAAAAGCTATGTATTGATATCTCTCTGTTAGTGTGTCAAGTGGGTGTAAAGCGGCATAAACACAGCAGTGAAAAGCAGCTAAACCCCATTATAAAAATAAATTACTTTGAAAAACCCATGAAACAAAGACAGTGAAAGAGAGCGAAATTCTTACACAATGCGTTCAGGGGCTGTGATGCAACCTGGATTGACCATATCTAGACCCACAGCTGAATGAGACATAAGGGTGGACACTGTTGCGGCTGAGAGGTTTGGTGAGGTTTGGTGAGCAAACGCAGCCCCTTTAAAGTAATACTGCGTGGTACCCATCGCATGGGTCCCAAATCTCCAGGTTCAAGGGCATCTTCCTACATCGGAAACATGCATGAGAAACCCAGAAGATGGTACACCGTGTGATGGGGAAAGGTTTCTAAAACGCACCTCATTTCTCATCTCCTTGTGCTCGGGTTCGCCATTCCAGCCACTTTACTAGCAATCTCCCTCCTTGGAGCATCATCACCTTTAACCTCCTGTTCCGTACAGGTTGCAATTTGTCCTGAGGATGAACGGGAAGACGTGAAACCAATGAGAGACTATCTCTTGGTGTTGGGACAGGCACAGGTCACTCTATTTTCCCATCAGGAAGAAGAATTAACCACAGGCTCAGCCTGCCCCCCGGAACAAGAACAGGGCCTGAAGCCATCCTGCGCTTTTGCGGCCATCTCCCAAAAACGCGAGTTGTAAAATGGAGGTTCAGGGCACTGCAATTCACAAACCTGCAGAGTTATAAATGATAACTCTCGTCCACAAATATATTGAGGGAAGGCAAAGATGAGGATTTGAAATCAAGGCAGAATTGCAGGAAACAGATTTCAGGAGGTAGATTCGAATCGCCTTTAAAGCACATGAAAAGCGGCAAAACGTTGACAATGATGCCCTTGGCCAAAAAGGGCGTATGCGTTTTTTCCTGAATATATTCAGGAAAAAACGCATACGCCCTTTTTGGCCAACCAAGCAACCTGGAAAGGCAAATCAGCGCTACAAAGATGTCTCACTTCCCATCGGTCAAAAGGGCCATGCTGAAAAAAGTGTCAAAACCAGAAATGCAGGACAGGCCATGGAGAAATGGGAGCCTTGCTACACTGATGGGCGGGATGTAAATTGTCAACAGCCACTCTGGAGAAGCGTACGGTGAGTCCTGAAACGTCTAAAAAGCAAAGCTTAGAGAGCATAGGGCACTTCCACTCATGGGGGTATAAATTGGGAAAATTAAAAATCAGCAAGACACAAGCACCCCAAAGTTTAGGGCTGCTCTGTTGACAAGGACCTCCACTTCATTCCACCTTCAATATCCCAGGAAAGAGAAAAATGGATAAAGAAGTTGTGGTCCTTATGTACAATGGAATATCACTCAGCCATGAAATCAATGTCATAAGGCTAGTAGCAGCATGATGAGTGGATTTAGGTACGACGATTCTAAGTGAAATAAGTCACACAGAAAAGGACACTTCTCATAAGGTATCACTGATAGAGGGAATGTAAAAACCGTTACACTTGAACTGAATTACAAAACAGAACAGAGTCACACATGCAGAAAACACACTATGGCTGCTTCACGGGAAAGGTGAGGTGGGGTGATACATAAAACAAGGGTTTCAAATTAGCTCAGATACCGTTCCATAAAACCAATATGTAATAGACAAGACCTACTCCTTGCTCAGAGAACTGGACTCAACACGCCCTATTCACCGCACAAGAATATATCTGACTAGTAATAATCTTAAAACCTATGTATAGATATCTCTCTGTTAGTGTGTCAAGTGGGTGTAAAGCGGCATAAACACAGAAGTGAAAAGCAGCTAAACCCCATTATAAAAATAAATTACTTTGAATAACCCATGAAACAAAGACAGTGAAAGAGAGCGAAATTCTTACACAATTCGTTCAGGGGCTGTGATGCAACCTGGATTGACCATATCTAGACCCACAGCTGGATGAGACATAAGGGTGGACACTCTTGGGGCTGAGAGGTTTGGTGAGGTTGGGTGAGCAAACGCAGACCCTTTACAGTAATACTGCATGGTACCCATCGCATGGGTCACAAATCTCCAGGTTCAAGGGCATCTTCCTACATCGAAAACATGCATGAGAAACCCAGAAGATGGTACACCGTGTGATGTGGAAAAGTTTCTAAAACGCACCTCATTTCTCATCTCCTTGTGGCCGGGTTCGCTATTCCAGCCGCTTTACTAGCAATCTCCCTACTTGGAGCATCAGCACCTTTAAGCTCCTGTTCCGTACAGGTTGCAATTTGTCCTGAGGATGAACTGGAAGACGTGGAACCAATGAGAGACTAGCTCTTGGTGTTGGGACAGGCACAGGTCACTCTATTTTCCCATCAGGAAGAAGAATTAACCACAGGCTCAGCCTGCCCCCCGGAACCAGAACAGGGCCTGAAGGCATCCTGCGTTTTGCGGCCAGCTCCCTAAAAAGCGAGCTGTAAAATGGAGGTTCAGGGCACTGCAATTCACAAACCTGCAGAGTTATAAATGATAACTCTCGTCCACAAATATATTGAGGGAAGGCAAAGAAGAGGATTTGAAATCAAGGCAGAATTGCAGGAAACAGATTTCAGGAGGTAGATTCGAATCGCCTTTAAAGCACATGAAAAGCGGCAAAACGTTGATAATGATGCCCTTGGCCAAAAAGGGCGTATGCGTTTTTTCCTGAATATATTCAGGAAAAAACGCATACGCCCTTTTTGGCCAACCAAGCAACCTGGAAAGGCAAATCAGCGCTACAAAGGTGTCTCGCTTCCCATCGGTCAAAAGGGCCATGCTGAAAAAAGTCTCAAAACCAAAAATGCAGGACAGGCCATGGAGAAATGGGAGCCTTGCTACACTGATGGGCGGGATGTAAATTGTCAACAGCCACTCTGGAGAAGTGTACGGTGAGTCCTGAAACGTCTAAAAAGCAAAACTTAGAGAGCATAGGGCACTTCCACTCATGGGGGTATAAATTGGGAAAATTAAAAATCAGCAAGACACAAGCACCCCAAAGTTTAGGGCTGCTCTGTTGACAAGGACCTCCACTTCATTCCACCTTCAATATCCCAGGAAAGAGAAAAATGGATAAAGAAGTTGTGGTCCTTATGTACAATGGAATATCACTCAGCCATGAAATCAATGTCATAAGGCTAGTAGCAGCATGATGAGTGGATTTAGGTACGACGACTCTAAGTGAAATAAGTCACACAGAAAAGGACACTTCTCATAAGGTATCACTTATAGAGGGAATGTAAAAACCGTTACACTTGAACTGAATTACAAAACAGAACAGAGTCACACATGCAGAAAACACACTATGGCTGCTTAACGGGAAAGGTGAGGTGGGGTGATACATAAAACAAGGGTTTCAAATTAGCTCAGATACCGTTCCATAAACCCAATATGTAATAGACAAGACCTACTCCTTGCTCAGAGAACTGGACTCAACACGCCCTATTCACCGCACAAGAATATATCTGACTAGTAATAATCTTAAAAGCTATGTATTGATATCTCTCTGTTAGTGTGTCAAGTGGGTGTAAAGCGGCATAAACACAGCAGTGAAAAGCAGCTAAACCCCATTATAAAAATAAATTACTTTGAAAAACCCATGAAACAAAGACAGTGAAAGAGAGCGAAATTCTTACACAATGCGTTCAGGGGCTGTGATGCAACCTGGATTGACCATATCTAGACCCACAGCTGAATGAGACATAAGGGTGGACACTGTTGCGGCTGAGAGGTTTGGTGAGGTTGGGTGAGCAAACACAGCCCCTTTAAAGTAATACTGCGTGGTACCCATCGCATGGGTCCCAAATCTCCAGGTTCAAGGGCATCTTCCTACATCGGAAACATGCATGAGAAACCCAGAAGATGGTACACCGTGTGATGGGGAAAGGTTTCTAAAACGCACCTCATTTCTCATCTCCTTGTGCTCGGGTTCGCCATTCCAGCCACTTTACTAGCAATCTCCCTCCTTGGAGCATCATCACCTTTAACCTCCTGTTCCGTACAGGTTGCAATTTGTCCTGAGGATGAACGGGAAGACGTGAAACCAATGAGAGACTATCTCTTGGTGTTGGGACAGGCACAGGTCACTCTATTTTCCCATCAGGAAGAAGAATTAACCACAGGCTCAGCCTGCCCCCCGGAACAAGAACAGGGCCTGAAGCCATCCTGCGCTTTTGCGGCCATCTCCCAAAAACGCGAGTTGTAAAATGGAGGTTCAGGGCACTGCAATTCACAAACCTGCAGAGTTATAAATGATAACTCTCGTCCACAAATATATTGAGGGAAGGCAAAGAAGAGGATTTGAAATCAAGGCAGAATTGCAGGAAACAGATTTCAGGAGGTAGATTCGAATCGCCTTTAAAGCACATGAAAAGCGGCAAAACGTTGACAATGATGCCCTTGGCCAAAAAGGGCGTATGCGTTTTTTCCTGAATATATTCAGGAAAAAACGCATACGCCCTTTTTGGCCAACCAAGCAACCTGGAAAGGCAAATCAGCGCTACAAAGATGTCTCGCTTCCCATCGGCCAAAAGGGCCATGCTGAAAAAAGTGTCAAAACCAGAAATGCAGGACAGGCCATGGAGAAATGGGAGCCTTGCTACACTGATGGGCGGGATGTAAATTGTCAACAGCCACTCTGGAGAAGCGTACGGTGAGTCCTGAAACGTCTAAAAAGCAAAGCTTAGAGAGCATAGGGCACTTCCACTCATGGGGGTATAAATTGGGAAAATTAAAAATCAGCAAGACACAAGCACCCCAAAGTTTAGGGCTGCTCTGTTGACAAGGACCTCCACTTCATTCCACCTTCAATATCCCAGGAAAGAGAAAAATGGATAAAGAAGTTGTGGTCCTTATGTACAATGGAATATCACTCAGCCATGAAATCAATGTCATAAGGCTAGTAGCAGCATGATGAGTGGATTTAGGTACGACGATTCTAAGTGAAATAAGTCACACAGAAAAGGACACTTCTCATAAGGTATCACTGATAGAGGGAATGTAAAAACCGTTACACTTGAACTGAATTACAAAACAGAACAGAGTCACACATGCAGAAAACACACTATGGCTGCTTAACGGGAAAGGTGAGGTGGGGTGATACATAAAACAAGGGTTTCAAATTAGCTCAGATACCGTTCCATAAACCCAATATGTAATAGACAAGACCTACTCCTTGCTCAGAGAACTGGACTCAACACGCCCTATTCACCGCACAAGAATATATCTGACTAGTAATAATCTTAAAACCTATGTATTGATATCTCTCTGTTAGTGTGTCAAGTGGGTGTAAAGCGGCATAAACACAGCAGTGAAAAGCAGCTAAACCCCATTATAAAAATAAATTACTTTGAAAAACCCATGAAACAAAGACAGTGAAAGAGAGCGAAATTCTTACACAATGCGTTCAGGGGCTGTGATGCAACCTGGATTGACCATATCTAGACCCACAGCTGGATGAGACATAAGGGTGGACACTGTTGCGGCTGAGAGGTTTGGTGAGGTTGGGTGAGCAAACGCAGCCCCTTTAAAGTAATACTGCGTGGTACCCATCGCATGGGTCCCAAATCTCCAGGTTCAAGGGCATCTTCCTACATCGGAAACATGCATGAGAAACCCAGAAGATGGTACACCGTGTGATGGGGAAAGGTTTCTAAAACGCACCTCATTTCTCATCTCCTTGTGCTCGGGTTCGCCATTCCAGCCACTTTACTAGCAATCTCCCTCCTTGGAGCATCATCACCTTTAACCTCCTGTTCCGTACAGGTTGCAATTTGTCCTGAGGATGAACGGGAAGACGTGAAACCAATGAGAGACTATCTCTTGGTGTTGGGACAGGCACAGGTCACTCTATTTTCCCATCAGGAAGAAGAATTAACCACAGGCTCAGCCTGCCCCCCGGAACAAGAACAGGGCCTGAAGCCATCCTGCGCTTTTGTGGCCATCTCCCAAAAACGCGAGTTGTAAAATGGAGGTTCAGGGCACTGCAATTCACAAACCTGCAGAGTTATAAATGATAACTCTCGTCCACAAATATATTGAGGGAAGGCAAAGAAGAGGATTTGAAATCAAGGCAGAATTGCAGGAAACAGATTTCAGGAGGTAGATTCGAATCGCCTTTAAAGCACATGAAAAGCGGCAAAACGTTGACAATGATGCCCTTGGCCAAAAAGGGCGTATGCGTTTTTTCCTGAATATATTCAGGAAAAAACGCATACGCCCTTTTTGGCCAACCAAGCAACCTGGAAAGGCAAATCAGCGCTACAAAGATGTCTCGCTTCCCATCGGCCAAAAGGGCCATGCTGAAAAAAGTGTCAAAACCAGAAATGCAGGACAGGCCATGGAGAAATGGGAGCCTTGCTACACTGATGGGCGGGATGTAAATTGTCAACAGCCACTCTGGAGAAGCGTACGGTGAGTCCTGAAACGTCTAAAAAGCAAAGCTTAGAGAGCATAGGGCACTTCCACTCATGGGGGTATAAATTGGGAAAATTAAAAATCAGCAAGACACAAGCACCCCAAAGTTTAGGGCTGCTCTGTTGACAAGGACCTCCACTTCATTCCACCTTCAATATCCCAGGAAAGAGAAAAATGGATAAAGAAGTTGTGGTCCTTATGTACAATGGAATATCACTCAGCCATGAAATCAATGTCATAAGGCTAGTAGCAGCATGATGAGTGGATTTAGGTACGACGATTCTAAGTGAAATAAGTCACACAGAAAAGGACACTTCTCATAAGGTATCACTGATAGAGGGAATGTAAAAACCGTTACACTTGAACTGAATTACAAAACAGAACAGAGTCACACATGCAGAAAACACACTATGGCTGCTTCACGGGAAAGGTGAGGTGGGGTGATACATAAAACAAGGGTTTCAAATTAGCTCAGATACCGTTCCATAAAACCAATATGTAATAGACAAGACCTACTCCTTGCTCAGAGAACTGGACTCAACACGCCCTATTCACCGCACAAGAATATATCTGACTAGTAATAATCTTAAAACCTATGTATAGATATCTCTCTGTTAGTGTGTCAAGTGGGTGTAAAGCGGCATAAACACAGCAGTGAAAAGCAGCTAAACCCCATTATAAAAATAAATTACTTTGAAAAACCCATGAAACAAAGACAGTGAAAGAGAGCGAAATTCTTACACAATTCGTTCAGGGGCTGTGATGCAACCTGGATTGACCATATCTAGACCCACAGCTGGATGAGACATAAGGGTGGACACTGTTGCGGCTGAGAGGTTTGGTGAGGTTGGGTGAGCAAACGCAGACCCTTTACAGT
Organism: Balaenoptera borealis; assembly: GCF_965194805.1. NCBI lineage: Eukaryota > Metazoa > Chordata > Mammalia > Artiodactyla > Balaenopteridae > Balaenoptera > Balaenoptera borealis. The sequence goes on from NW_028123550.1 coordinate 180,680, forward strand.
AATACTGCATGGTACCCATCGCATGGGTCACAAATCTCCAGGTTCAAGGGCATCTTCCTACATCGAAAACATGCATGAGAAACCCAGAAGATGGTACACCGTGTGATGTGGAAAGGTTTCTAAAACGCACCTCATTTCTCATCTCCTTGTGGCCGGGTTCGCTATTCCAGCCGCTTTACTAGCAATCTCCCTACTTGGAGCATCAGCACCTTTAAGCTCCTGTTCCGTACAGGTTGCAATTTGTCCTGAGGATGAACTGGAAGACGTGGAACCAATGAGAGACTAGCTCTTGGTGTTGGGACAGGCACAGGTCACTCTATTTTCCCATCAGGAAGAAGAATTAACCACAGGCTCAGCCTGCCCCCGGAACCAGAACAGGGCCTGAAGGCATCCTGCGCTTTTGCGGCCAGCTCCCTAAAAAGCGAGTTGTAAAATGGAGGTTCAGGGCACTGCAATTCACAAACCTGCAGAGTTATAAATGATAACTCTCGTCCACAAACATATTGAGGGAAGGCAAAGAAGAGGATTTGAAATCAAGGCAGAATTGCAGGAAACAGATTTCAGGAGGTAGATTCGAATCGCCTTTAAAGCACATGAAAAGCGGCAAAACGTTGACAATGATGCCCTTGGCCAAAAAGGGCGTATGCGTTTTTTCCTGAAGATATTCAGGAAAAAACGCATACGCCCTTTTTGGCCAACCAAGCAACCTGGAAAGGCAAATCAGCGCTACAAAGATGTCTCGCTTCCCATCGGTCAAAAGGGCCATGCTGAAAAAAGTGTCAACACCAGAAATGCAGGACAGGCCATGGAGAAATGGGAGCCTTGCTACACTGATGGGCGGGATGTAAATTGTCAACAGCCACTCTGGAGAAGCGTACGGTAAGTCCTGAAAAGTCTAAAAAGCAAAGCTTAGAGAGCATAGGGCACTTCCACTCATGGGGGTATAAATTGGGAAAATTAAAAATCAGCAAGACACAAGCACCCCAAAGTTTAGGGCTGCTCTGTTGACAAGGACCTCCACTTCATTCCACCTTCAATATCCCAGGAAAGAGAAAAATGGATAAAGAAGTTGTGGTCCTTATGTACAATGGAATATCACTCAGCCATGAAATCAATGTCATAAGGCTAGTAGCAGCATGATGAGTGGATTTAGGTACGACGATTCTAAGTGAAATAAGTCACACAGAAAAGGACACTTCTCATAAGGTATCACTGATAGAGGGAATGTAAAAACCGTTACACTTGAACTGAATTACAAAACAGAACAGAGTCACACATGCAGAAAACACACTATGGCTGCTTAACGGGAAAGGTGAGGTGGGGTGACACATAAAACAAGGGTTTCAAATTAGCTCAGATACCGTTCCATAAACCCAATATGTAATAGACAAGACCTACTCCTTGCTCAGAGAACTGGACTCAACACGCCCTATTCACCACACAAGAATATATCTGACTAGTAATAATCTTAAAACCTATGTATTGATATCTCTCTGTTAGTGTGTCAAGTGGGTAAAAAGCGGCATAAACACAGCAGTGAAAAGCAGCTAAACCCCATTATAAAAATAAATTATTTTGAAAAACCCATGAAACAAAGACAGTGAAAGAGAGAGAAATTCTTACACAATGCGTTCAGGGGCTGTGATGCAACCTGGATTGACCATATCTAGACCCACAGCTGGATGAGACATAAGGGTGGACACTGTTGCGGCTGAGAGGTTTGGTGAGGTTGGGTGAGCAAACGCAGACCCTTTAAAGTAATACTGCGTGGTACCCATCGCATGGGTCCCAAATCTCCAGGTTCAAGGTCATCTTCCTACATCGAAAACATGCATGAGATACCCAGAAGATGGTACACCGTGTGATGGGGAAAGGTTTCTAAAACGCACCTCATTTCTCATCTGCTTGTGCCCGGGTTCGCCATTCCAGCCACTTTACTAGCAATCTCCCTCCTTGGAGCATCAGCACCTTTAACCTCCTGTTCCGTACAGGTTGCAATTTGTACTGAGGATGAACGGGAAGACGTGGAACCAATGAAAGACAAGCTCTTGGTGTTGGGACAGGCACAGGTCACTCTATTTTCCCATCAGGAAGAAGAATTAACCACAGGCTCAGCCTGCCCCCCAGAACCAGAACAGGGCCTGAAGCCATCCTGCGCTTTTGCGGCCAGCTCCCTAAAAAGCGAGTTGTAAAATGGAGGTTCAGGGCACTGCAATTCACAAACCTGCAGAGTTATAAATGATAACTCTCATCCACAAATATATTGAGGGAAGGCAAAGAAGAGGATTTGAAATCAAGGCAGAATTGCAGGAAACAGATTTCAGGAGGTAGATTCGAATCGCCTTTAAAGCACATGAAAAGCGGAAAAACGTTGACAATGATGCCCTTGGCCAAAAAGGGCGTATGCGTTTTTTCCTGAATATATTCAGGAAAAAACGCATACGCCCTTTTTGGCCAACCAAGCAACCTGGAAAGGCAAATCAGCGCTACAAAGATGTCTCGCTTCCCATCGGTCAAAAGGGCCATGCTGAAAAAAGTCTCAAAACCAGAAATGCAGGACAGGCCATGGAGAAATGGGAGCCTTGCTACACTGATGGGCGGGATGTAAATTGTCAACAGCCACTCTGGAGAAGTGTACGGTGAGTCCTGAAACGTCTAAAAAGCAAAGCTTAGAGAGCATAGGGCACTTCCACTCATGGGGGTATAAATTGGGAAAATGAAAAATCAGCAAGACACAAGCACCCCAAAGTTTATTGCTGCTCTGTTGACAAGGACCTCCACTTCATTCCACCTTCAATATCCCAGGAAAGAGAAAACTGGATAAAGAAGTTGTGGTCCTTATGTACAATGGAATATCACTCAGCCATGAAATCAATGTCATAAGGCTAGTAGCAGCATGATGAGTGGATTTAGGTACGACGACTCTAAGTGAAATAAGTCACACAGAAAAGGACACTTCTCATAAGGTATCACTTATAGAGGGAATGTAAAAACCGTTACACTTGAACTGAATTACAAAACAGAACAGAGTCACACATGCAGAAAACACACTATGGCTGCTTAACGGGAAAGGTGAGGTGGGGTGATACATAAAACAAGGGTTTCAAATTAGCTCAGATACCGTTCCATAAACCCAATATGTAATAGACAAGACCTACTCCTTGCTCAGAGAACTGGACTCAACACGCCCTATTCACCGCACAAGAATATATCTGTCTAGTAATAAACTTAAAACCTATGTATTGATATCTCTCTGTTAGTGTGTCAAGTGGGTGTAAAGCGGCATAAACACAGCAGTGAAAAGCAGCTGAACACCATTATAAAAATAAATTACTTTGAAAAACCCGTGAAACAAAGACAGTGAAAGAGAGCGATATTCTTACACAATGCGTTCAGGGGCTGTGATGCAACCTGGATTGACCATATCTAGACCCACAGCTGGATGAGACCTAAGGGTGGACACTGTTGTGGCTGAGAGGTTTGGTGAGGTTGGGTGAGCAAACGCAGACCCTTTAAAGTAATACTGCGTGGTACCCATCGCATGGGTCCCAAATCTCCAGGTTCAAGGGCATCTTCCTACATCGAAAACATGCATGAGATACCCTGAAGATGGTACACCGTGTGATGGGGAAAGGTTTCTAAAACGCACCTCATTTCTCATTTGCTTGTGCCCGGGTTCGCCATTCCAGCCACTTTACTAGCAATCTCCCTCCTTGGAGCATCAGCACCTTTAACCTCCTGTTCCGTACAGGTTGCAATTAGTACTGAGGATGAACGGGAAGACGTGGAACCAATGAAAGACTAGCTCTTGGTGTTGGGACAGGCACAGGTCACTCTATTTTCCCATCAGGAAGAAGAATTAACCACAGGCTCAGCCTGCCCCCCGGACGCAGAACAGGGCCTGAAGCCATCCTGCGCTTTTGCGGCCAGCTCCCTAAAAAGCGAGTTGTAAAATGGAAGTTCAGGGCACTGCAATTCACAAACCTGCAGAGTTATAAATGATAACTCTCATCCACAAATATATTGAGGGAAGGCAAAGAAGAGGATTTGAAATCAAGGCAGAATTGCAGGAAACAGATTTCAGGAGGTAGATTCGAATCGCCTTTAAAGCACATGAAAAGCGACAAAACGTTGACAATGATGCCCTTGGCCAAAAAGGGCGTATGCGTTTTTTCCTGAATATATTCAGGAAAAAACGCATACGCCATTTTGGCCAACCAAGCAACCTGGAAAGGCAAATCAGCGCTACAAAGATGTCTCGCTTCCCATTGGTCAAAAGGGCCATGCTGAAAAAAGTGTCAAAACCAGAAATGCAGGACAGGCCATGGAGAAATGGGAGCCTTGCTACACTGATGGGCGGGATGTAAATTGTCAACAGCCACTCTGGAGAAGTGTACGGTGAGTCCTGAAACGTCTAAAAAGCAAAGCTTAGAGAGCATAGGGCACTTCCACTCATGGGGTTATAAATTGGGAAAATGAAAAATCAGCAAGACACAAGCACCCCAAAGTTTAGGGCTGCTCTGTTGACAAGGACCTCCACTTCATTCCACCTTCAATATCCCAGGAAAGAGAAAAATGGATAAAGAAGTTGTGGTCCTTATGTACAATGGAATATCACTCAGCCGTGAAATCAATGTCATAAGGCTAGTAGCAGCATGATGAGTGGATTTAGGTACGACGACTCTAAGTGAAATAAGTCACACAGAAAAGGACACTTCTCATAAGGTATCACTGATAGAGGGAATGTAAAAACCGTTACACTTGAACTGAATTACAAAACAGAACAGAGTCACACATGCAGAAAACACACTATGGCTGCTTAACGGGAAAGGTGAGGTGGGGTGATACATAAAACAAGGGTTTCAAATTAGCTCAGATACCGTTCCATAAACCCAATATGTAATAGACAAGACCTACTCCTTGCTCAGAGAACTGGACTCAACACACCCTATTCACCGCACAAGAATATATCTGACTAGTAATAATCTTAAAACCTATGTATTGATATCTCTCTGTTAGTGTGTCAAGTGGGTAAAAAGCGGCATAAACACAGCAGTGAAAAGCAGCTAAACCCCATTATAAAAATAAATTACTTTGAAAAACCCATGAAACAAAGACAGTGAAAGAGAGAGAAATTCTTACACAATGCGTTCAGGGGCTGTGATGCAACCTGGATTGACCATATCTAGACCCACAGCTGGATGAGACATAAGGGTGGACACTGTTGCGGCTGAGAAGTTTGGTGAGGTTGGGTGAGCAAACGCAGACCCTTTAAAGTAATACTGCGTGGTACCCATCGCATGGGTCCCAAATCTCCAGGTTCAAGGGCATCTTCCTACATCGAAAACATGCATGAGATACCCAGAAGATGGTACACCGTGTGATGGGGAAAGGTTTCTAAAACGCACCTCATTTCTCATCTGCTTGTGCCCGGGTTCGCCATTCCAGCCACTTTACTAGAAATCTCCCTCCTTGGAGCATCAGCACCTTTAACCTCCTGTTCCGTACAGGTTGCAATTTGTCCTGAGGATGAACGGGAAGACGTGGAACCAACGAGAGACTAGCTCTTGGTGTTGGGACAGGCACAGGTCACTCTATTTTCCCATCAGGAAGAAGAATTAACCACAGGATCAGCCTGCCCCCCGGAACCAGAACCGGGCCTGAAGCCATCCTGCGCTTTTGCGGCCAGCTCCCTAAAAAGCGAGTTGTAAAATGGAGGTTCAGGGCACTGCAATTCACAAACCTGCAGAGTTATAAATGATAACTCTCGTCCACAAATATATTGAGGGAAGGCAAAGAAGAGGATTTGAAATCAAGGCAGAATTGCAGGAAACAGATTTCAGGAGGTAGATTCGAATCGCCTTTAAATCACATGAAAAGCAGAAAATCGTTGACAATGATGACCTTGGCCAAAAAGGGCGTATGCGTTTTTTCCTGAATATATTCAGGAAAAAACGCATACGCCCTTTTTGGCCAACCAAGCAACCTGGAAAGGCAAATCAGCGCTACAAACAAGTCTCGCTTCCCATCGGTCAAAAGGGCCATGCTGAAAAAAATGTCAAAACCAGAAATGCAGGACAGGCCATGGAGAAATGGGAGCCTTCCTATACTGATGGGCGTGATGTAAATTGCCAACAGCCACTCTGCAGAAGTGTATGGTGTGTCCTGAAACATCTAAAAAACACAGCTTAGAGAGCATAGGGCACTTCCACTCATGGGGGTATAAATTGGGAAAATTAAAAATCAGCAAGACACAAGCACCCCAAAGTTTAGGGCTGCTCTGTTGACAAGGACCTCCACTTCATTCCACCTTCAATATCCCAGGAAAGAGAAAAATGGATAAAGAAGTTGTGGTCCTTATGTACAATGGAATATCACTCAGCCGTGAAATCAATGTCATAAGGCTAGTAGCAGCATGATGAGTGGATTTAGGTACAACGACTCTAAGTGAAATAAGTCACACAGAAAAGGACACTTCTCATAAGGTATCACTGATAGAGGGAATGTAAAAACCGTTACACTTGAACTGAATTACAAAACAGAACAGAGTCACACATGCAGAAAACACACTATGGCTGCTTAACGGGAAAGGTGAGGTGGGGTGATACATAAAACAAGGGTTTCAAATTAGCTCAGATACCGTTCCATAAAACCAATATGTAATAGACAAGACCTACTCCTTGCTCAGAGAACTGGACTCAACACGCCCTATTCACCGCACAAGAATATATCTGAATAGTAATAATCTTAAAACCTATGTATTGATATCTCTCTGTTAGTGTGTCAAGTGGGTGAAAAGCGGCATAAACACAGCAGTGAAAAGCAGCTAAACCCATTTATAAAAATAAATTACTTTGAAAAACCCATGAAACAAAGACAGTGAAAGAGAGAGAAATTCTTACACAATGCGTTCACGGGCTGTGATGCAACCTGGATTGACCATATCTAGACCCACAGCTGGATGAGACATAAGGGTGGACACTGTTGCGGCTGAGAGGTTTGGTGAGGTTGGGTGAGCAAACGCAGACCTTTTAAAGTAATACTGCGTGGTACCCATCGCATGGGTCCCAAATCTCCAGGTTCAAGGGCATCTTCCTACATCGAAAACATGCATGAGATACCCAGAAGATGGTACACCGTATGATGGGGAAAGGTTTCTAAAACGCACCTCATTTCTCATCTGCTTGTGCCCGGGTTCGCCATTCCAGCCACTTTACTAGCAATCTCCCTCCTTGGAGCATCAGCACCTTTAACCTCCTGTTCCGTACAGGTTGCAATTTGTACTGAGGATGAACGGGAAGACGTGGAACCAATGAAAGACTAGCTCTTGGTGTTGGGACAGGCACAGGTCACTCTATTTTCCCATCAGGAAGAAGAATTAACCACAGGCTCAGCCTGCCCCCCGGAACAAGAAGAGGGCCTGAAGCCATCCTGCGCTTTTGCGGCCATCTCCCAAAAACGCGAGTTGTAAAATGGAGGTTCAGGGCACTGCAATTCACAAACCTGCAGAGTTATAAATGATAACTCTCGTCCACAAATATATTGAGGGTAGGCAAAGAAGAGGATTTGAAATCAAGGCAGAATTGCAGGAAACAGATTTCAGGAGGTAGATTCGAATCGCCTTTAAAGCACATGAAAAGCGGCAAAACGTTGACAATGATGCCCTTGGCCAAAAAGGGCGTATGCGTTTTTTCCTGAATATATTCAGGAAAAAACGCATACGCACTTTTTGGCCAACCAAGCAACCTGGAAAGGCAAATCAGCGCTACAAAGATGTCTCGCTTCCCATCGGTTAAAAAGGCCATGCTGAATAAAGTGTCAAAACCAGAAATGCAGGACAGGCCATGGAGAAATGGGAGCCTTGCTACACTGATGGGCAGGATGTAAATTGCCAACAGCCACTCTGGAGAAGTGTACGGTGAGTCCTGAAACATCTAAAAAACAAAGCTTAGAGAGCATAGGGCACTTCCACTCATGGGGTTATAAATTGGGAAAATTAAAAATCAGCAAGACACAAGCACCCCAAAGTTTAGGGCTGCTCTGTTGACAAGGACCTCCACTTCATTCCACCTTCAATATCCCAGGAAAGAGAAAAATGGATAAAGAAGTTGTGGTCCTTATGTACAATGGAATATCACTCAGCCGTGAAATCAATGTCATAAGGCTAGTACCAGCATGATGAGTGGATTTAGGTACGATGACTCTAAGTGAAATAAGTCACACAGAAAAGGGCACTTCTCATAAGGTATCACTTATAGAGGGAATGTAAAAACCGTTACACTTGAACTGAATTACAAAACAGAACAGAGTCACACATGCAGAAAACACACTATGGCTGCTTAACGGGAAAGGTGAGGTGGGGTGATACATAAAACAAGGGTTTCAAATTAGCTCAGATACCGTTCCATAAAACCAATATGTAATAGACAAGACCTACTCCTTGCTCAGAGAACTGGACTCAACACGCCCTATTCACCGCACAAGAATACATCTGACTAGTAATAATCTTAAAAAATATGTACTGATATCTCTCTGTTAGTGTGTCAAGTGGTTAAAAAGCGGCATAAACACAGCAGTGAAAAGCAGCTAAACCCCATTATAAAAATAAATTCTTTGAAAAACCCATGAAACAAAGACAGTGAAAGAGAGAGAAATTCTTACACAATGCGTTCAGGGGCTGTGATGCAACCTGGATTGACCATATCTAGACCCACAGCTGGATGAGACATAAGGGTGGACACTGTTGCGGCTGAGAGGTTTGGTGAGGTTGGGTGAGCAAACGCAGACCCTTTAAAGTAATACTGCGTGGTACCCATCGCATGGGTCCCAAATCTCCAGGTTCAAGGGCATCTTCCTACATCGAAAACATGCATGAGAAACCCAGAAGATGGTACACCGTGTGATGGGGAAAGGTTTCTAAAACGCACCTCATTTCTCATCTGCTTGTGCCCGGGTTCGCCATTCCAGCCACTTTACTAGCAATCTCCCTCCTTGGAGCATCAGCACCTTTAACCTCCTCTTCCGTACAGGTTGCAATTTGTCCTGAGGATGAACTGGAAGACGTGGAACCAATGAGAGACTAGCTCTTGGTGTTGGGACAGGCACAGGTCACTCTATTTTCCCATCAGGAAGAAGAATTAACCACAGGCTCAGCCTGCCCCCCGGAACCAGAACAGGGCCTGAAGCCATCCTGTGCTATTGCGGCCAGCTCCCTAAAAAGCGAGTTGTAAAATGGAGGTTCAGGGCACTGCAATTCACAAACCTGCAGACTTATAAATGATAACTCTCGTCCACAAATATATTGAGGGAAGGCAAAGAAGAGGATTTGAAATCAAGGCAGAATTGCAGGAAACAGATTTCAGGAGGTAGATTCGAATCGCCTTTAAAGCACATGAAAAGCGGCAAAACGTTGACAATGATGCCCTTGGCCAAATAGGGCGTATGCGTTTTTTCCTGAATATATTCAGGAAAAAACGCATACGCCCTTTTTGGCCAACCAAGCAACCTGGAAAGGCAAATCAGCGCTACAAAGATGTCTCGCTTCCCATCGGTCAAAAGGGCCATGCTGAAAAAAGTGTCAAAACCAGAAATGCAGGACAGGCCATGGAGAAATGGGAGCCTTGCTACAGTGATGGGCGGGATGTAAATTGTCAACAGCCACTCTGGAGAAGTGTACGGTGAGTCCTGAAACTTCTAAAAAGCAAAGCTAAGAGAGCATAGGGCACATCCACTCATGGGGGTATAAATTGGGAAAATTAAAAATCAGCAAGACACAAGCACCCCAAAGTTTAGGGCTGCTCTGTTGACAAGGACCTCCACTTCATTCCACCTTCAATATCCCAGGAAAGAGAAAAATGGATAAAGAAGTTGTGGTCCTTATGTACAATGGAATATCACTCAGCCATGAAATCACTGTCATAAGGCTAGTAGCAGCATGATGAGTGGATTTAGGTACGACGATTCAAAGTGAAATAAGTCAAACAGAAAAGGACACTTCTCATAAGGTATCACTGATAGAGGGAATGTAAAAACCGTTACACTTGAACTGAATTACAAAACAGAACAGAGTCACACATGCAGAAAACACACTATGGCTGCTTAACGGGAAAGGTGAGGTGGCGTGATACATAAAACAAGGGTTTCAAATTAGCTCAGATACCGTTCCATAAACCCAATATGTAATAGACAAGACCTATTCCTTGCTCAGAGAACTGGACTCAACACGCCCTATTCACCGCACAAGAATATATCTGACTACTAATAATCTTAAAACCTATGTATTGATATCTCTCTGTTAGTGTGTCAAGTGGGTAAAAAGCGGCATAAACACAGCAGTGAAAAGCAGCTAAACCCCATTATAAAAATAAATTACTTTGAAAAACCCATGAAACAAAGACAGTGAAAGAGAGAGAAATTCTTACACAATGCGTTCAGGGGCTGTGATGCAACCTGGATTGACCATATCTAGACCCACAGCTGGATGAGACATAAGGGTGGACACTGTTGCGGCTGAGAAGTTTGGTGAGGTTGGGTGAGCAAACGCAGACCCTTTAAAGTAATACTGCGTGGTACCCATCGCATGGGTCCCAAATCTCCAGGTTCAAGGGCATCTTCCTACATCGAAAACATGCATGAGATACCCAGAAGATGGTACACCGTGTGATGGGGAAAGGTTTCTAAAACGCACCTCATTTCTCATCTGCTTGTGCCCGGGTTCGCCATTCCAGCCACTTTACTAGAAATCTCCCTCCTTGGAGCATCAGCACCTTTAACCTCCTGTTCCGTACAGGTTGCAATTTGTCCTGAGGATGAACGGGAAAACGGGGAACCAACGAGAGACTAGCTCTTGGTGTTGGGACAGGCACAGGTCACTCTATTTTCCCATCAGGAAGAAGAATTAACCACAGGCTCAGCCTGCCCCCCGGAACCAGAACCGGGCCTGAAGCCATCCTGCGCTTTTGCGGCCAGCTCCCTAAAAAGCGAGTTGTAAAATGGAGGTTCAGGGCACTGCAATTCACAAACCTGCAGAGTTATAAATGATAACTCTCGTCCACAAATATATTGAGGGAAGGCAAAGAAGAGGATTTGAAATCAAGGCAGAATTGCAGGAAACAGATTTCAGGAGGTAGATTCGAATCGCCTTTAAATCACATGAAAAGCAGAAAATCGTTGACAATGATGCCCTTGGCCAAAAAGGGCGTATGCGTTTTTTCCTGAATATATTCAGGAAAAAACGCATACGCCCTTTTTGGCCAACCAAGCAACCTGGAAAGGCAAATCAGCGCTACAAACAAGTCTCGCTTCCCATCGGTCAAAAGGGCCATGCTGAAAAAAATGTCAAAACCAGAAATGCAGGACAGGCCATGGAGAAATGGGAGCCTTCCTATACTGATGGGCGGGATGTAAATTGCCAACAGCCACTCTGCAGAAGTGTACGGTGTGTCCTGAAACATCTAAAAAACACAGCTTAGAGAGCATAGGGCACTTCCACTCATGGGGGTATAAATTGGGAAAATGAAAAATCAGCAAGACACAAGCACCCCAAAGTTTAGGGCTGCTCTGTTGACAAGGACCTCCACTTCATTCCACCTTCAATATCCCAGGAAAGAGAAAAATGGATAAAGAAGTTGTGGTCCTTATGTACAATGGAATATCACTCAGCCGTGAAATCAATGTCATAAGGCTAGTAGCAGCATGATGAGTGGATTTAGGTACAACGACTCTAAGTGAAATAAGTCACACAGAAAAGGACACTTCTCATAAGGTATCACTGATAGAGGGAATGTAAAAACCGTTACACTTGAACTGAATTACAAAACAGAACAGAGTCACACATGCAGAAAACACACTATGGCTGCTTAACGGGAAAGGTGAGGTGGGGTGATACATAAAACAAGGGTTTCAAATTAGCTCAGATACCGTTCCATAAAACCAATATGTAATAGACAAGACCTACTCCTTGCTCAGAGAACTGGACTCAACACGCCCTATTCACCGCACAAGAATATATCTGAATAGTAATAATCTTAAAACCTATGTATTGATATCTCTCTGTTAGTGTGTCAAGTGGGTGAAAAGCGGCATAAACACAGCAGTGAAAAGCAGCTAAACCCATTTATAAAAATAAATTACTTTGAAAAACCCATGAAACAAAGACAGTGAAAGAGAGAGAAATTCTTACACAATGCGTTCACGGGCTGTGATGCAACCTGGATTGACCATATCTAGACCCACAGCTGGATGAGACATAAGGGTGGACACTGTTGCGGCTGAGAGGTTTGGTGAGGTTGGGTGAGCAAACGCAGACCTTTTAAAGTAATACTGCGTGGTACCCATCGCATGGGTCCCAAATCTCCAGGTTCAAGGGCATCTTCCTACATCGAAAACATGCATGAGATACCCAGAAGATGGTACACCGTATGATGGGGAAAGGTTTCTAAAACGCACCTCATTTCTCATCTGCTTGTGCCCGGGTTCGCCATTCCAGCCACTTTACTAGCAATCTCCCTCCTTGGAGCATCAGCACCTTTAACCTCCTGTTCCGTACAGGTTGCAATTTGTACTGAGGATGAACGGGAAGACGTGGAACCAATGAAAGACTAGCTCTTGGTGTTGGGACAGGCACAGGTCACTCTATTTTCCCATCAGGAAGAAGAATTAACCACAGGCTCAGCCTGCCCCCCGGAACAAGAAGAGGGCCTGAAGCCATCCTGCGCTTTTGCGGCCATCTCCCAAAAACGCGAGTTGTAAAATGGAGGTTCAGGGCACTGCAATTCACAAACCTGCAGAGTTATAAATGATAACTCTCGTCCACAAATATATTGAGGGTAGGCAAAGAAGAGGATTTGAAATCAAGGCAGAATTGCAGGAAACATATTTCAGGAGGTAGATTCGAATCGCCTTTAAAGCACATGAAAAGCGGCAAAACGTTGACAATGATGCCCTTGGCCAAAAAGGGCGTATGCGTTTTTTCCTGAATATATTCAGGAAAAAACGCATACGCACTTTTTGGCCAACCAAGCAACCTGGAAAGGCAAATCAGCGCTACAAAGATGTCTCGCTTCCCATCGGTTAAAAAGGCCATGCTGAATAAAGTGTCAAAACCAGAAATGCAGGACAGGCCATGGAGAAATGGGAGCCTTGCTACACTGATGGGCGGGATGTAAATTGCCAACAGCCACTCTGGAGAAGTGTACGGTGAGTCCTGAAACATCTAAAAAACAAAGCTTAGAGAGCATAGGGCACTTCCACTCATGGGGTTATAAATTGGGAAAATTAAAAATCAGCAAGACACAAGCACCCCAAAGTTTAGGGCTGCTCTGTTGACAAGGACCTCCACTTCATTCCACCTTCAATATCCCAGGAAAGAGAAAAATGGATAAAGAAGTTGTGGTCCTTATGTACAATGGAATATCACTCAGCCGTGAAATCAATGTCATAAGGCTAGTACCAGCATGATGAGTGGATTTAGGTACGATGACTCTAAGTGAAATAAGTCACACAGAAAAGGGCACTTCTCATAAGGTATCACTTATAGAGGGAATGTAAAAACCGTTACACTTGAACTGAATTACAAAACAGAACAGAGTCACACATGCAGAAAACACACTATGGCTGCTTAACGGGAAAGGTGAGGTGGGGTGATACATAAAACAAGGGTTTCAAATTAGCTCAGATACCGTTCCATAAAACCAATATGTAATAGACAAGACCTACTCCTTGCTCAGAGAACTGGACTCAACACGCCCTATTCACCGCACAAGAATACATCTGACTAGTAATAATCTTAAAAAATATGTACTGATATCTCTCTGTTAGTGTGTCAAGTGGTTAAAAAGCGGCATAAACACAGCAGTGAAAAGCAGCTAAACCCCATTATAAAAATAAATTCTTTGAAAAACCCATGAAACAAAGACAGTGAAAGAGAGAGAAATTCTTACACAATGCGTTCAGGGGCTGTGATGCAACCTGGATTGACCATATCTAGACCCACAGCTGGATGAGACATAAGGGTGGACACTGTTGCGGCTGAGAGGTTTGGTGAGGTTGGGTGAGCAAACGCAGACCCTTTAAAGTAATACTGCGTGGTACCCATCGCATGGGTCCCAAATCTCCAGGTTCAAGGGCATCTTCCTACATCGAAAACATGCATGAGAAACCCAGAAGATGGTACACCGTGTGATGGGGAAAGGTTTCTAAAACGCACCTCATTTCTCATCTGCTTGTGCCCGGGTTCGCCATTCCAGCCACTTTACTAGCAATCTCCCTCCTTGGAGCATCAGCACCTTTAACCTCCTCTTCCGTACAGGTTGCAATTTGTCCTGAGGATGAACTGGAAGACGTGGAACCAATGAGAGACTAGCTCTTGGTGTTGGGACAGGCACAGGTCACTCTATTTTCCCATCAGGAAGAAGAATTAACCACAGGCTCAGCCTGCCACCCGGAACCAGAACAGGGCCTGAAGCCATCCTGTGCTATTGCGGCCAGCTCCCTAAAAAGCGAGTTGTAAAATGGAGGTTCAGGGCACTGCAATTCACAAACCTGCAGACTTATAAATGATAACTCTCGTCCACAAATATATTGAGGGAAGGCAAAGAAGAGGATTTGAAATCAAGGCAGAATTGCAGGAAACAGATTTCAGGAGGTAGATTCGAATCGCCTTTAAAGCACATGAAAAGCGGCAAAACGTTGACAATGATGCCCTTGGCCAAATAGGGCGTATGCGTTTTTTCCTGAATATATTCAGGAAAAAACGCATACGCCCTTTTTGGCCAACCAAGCAACCTGGAAAGGCAAATCAGCGCTACAAAGATGTCTCGCTTCCCATCGGTCAAAAGGGCCATGCTGAAAAAAGTGTCAAAACCAGAAATGCAGGACAGGCCATGGAGAAATGGGAGCCTTGCTACAGTGATGGGCGGGATGTAAATTGTCAACAGCCACTCTGGAGAAGTGTACGGTGAGTCCTGAAACTTCTAAAAAGCAAAGCTAAGAGAGCATAGGGCACATCCACTCATGGGGGTATAAATTGGGAAAATTAAAAATCAGCAAGACACAAGCAACCCAAAGTTTAGGGCTGCTCTGTTGACAAGGACCTCCACTTCATTCCACCTTCAATATCCCAGGAAAGAGAAAAATGGATAAAGAAGTTGTGGTCCTTATGTACAATGGAATATCACTCAGCCATGAAATCACTGTCATAAGGCTAGTAGCAGCATGATGAGTGGATTTAGGTACGACGATTCAAAGTGAAATAAGTCAAACAGAAAAGGACACTTCTCATAAGGTATCACTGATAGAGGGAATGTAAAAACCGTTACACTTGAACTGAATTACAAAACAGAACAGAGTCACACATGCAGAAAACACACTATGGCTGCTTAACGGGAAAGGTGAGGTGGCGTGATACATAAAACAAGGGTTTCAAATTAGCTCAGATACCGTTCCATAAACCCAATATGTAATAGACAAGACCTATTCCTTGCTCAGAGAACTGGACTCAACACGCCCTATTCACCGCACAAGAATATATCTGACTAGTAATAATCTTAAAACCTATGTATTGATATCTCTCTGTTAGTGTGTCAAGTGGGTAAAAAGCGGCATAAACACAGCAGTGAAAAGCAGCTAAACCCCATTATAAAAATAAATTACTTTGAAAAACCCATGAAACAAAGACAGTGAAAGAGAGAGAAATTCTTACACAATGCGTTCAGGGGCTGTGATGCAACCTGGATTGACCATATCTAGACCCACAGCTGGATGAGACATAAGGGTGGACACTGTTGCGGCTGAGAAGTTTGGTGAGGTTGGGTGAGCAAACGCAGACCCTTTAAAGTAATACTGCGTGGTACCCATCGCATGGGTCCCAAATCTCCAGGTTCAAGGGCATCTTCCTACATCGAAAACATGCATGAGATACCCAGAAGATGGTACACCGTGTGATGGGGAAAGGTTTCTAAAACGCACCTCATTTCTCATCTGCTTGTGCCCGGGTTCGCCATTCCAGCCACTTTACTAGAAATCTCCCTCCTTGGAGCATCAGCACCTTTAACCTCCTGTTCCGTACAGGTTGCAATTTGTCCTGAGGATGAACGGGAAGACGGGGAACCAACGAGAGACTAGCTCTTGGTGTTGGGACAGGCACAGGTCACTCTATTTTCCCATCAGGAAGAAGAATTAACCACAGGCTCAGCCTGCCCCCCGGAACCAGAACCGGGCCTGAAGCCATCCTGCGCTTTTGCGGCCAGCTCCCTAAAAAGCGAGTTGTAAAATGGAGGTTCAGGGCACTGCAATTCACAAACCTGCAGAGTTATAAATGATAACTCTCGTCCACAAATATATTGAGGGAAGGCAAAGAAGAGGATTTGAAATCAAGGCAGAATTGCAGGAAACAGATTTCAGGAGGTAGATTCGAATCGCCTTTAAATCACATGAAAAGCAGAAAATCGTTGACAATGATGCCCTTGGCCAAAAAGGGCGTATGCGTTTTTTCCTGAATATATTCAGGAAAAAACGCATACGCCCTTTTTGGCCAACCAAGCAACCTGGAAAGGCAAATCAGCGCTACAAACAAGTCTCGCTTCCCATCGGTCAAAAGGGCCATGCTGAAAAAAATGTCAAAACCAGAAATGCAGGACAGGCCATGGAGAAATGGGAGCCTTCCTATACTGATGGGCGGGATGTAAATTGCCAACAGCCACTCTGCAGAAGTGTACGGTGTGTCCTGAAACATCTAAAAAACACAGCTTAGAGAGCATAGGGCACTTCCACTCATGGGGGTATAAATTGGGAAAATGAAAAATCAGCAAGACACAAGCACCCCAAAGTTTAGGGCTGCTCTGTTGACAAGGACCTCCACTTCATTCCACCTTCAATATCCCAGGAAAGAGAAAAATGGATAAAGAAGTTGTGGTCCTTATGTACAATGGAATATCACTCAGCCGTGAAATCAATGTCATAAGGCTAGTAGCAGCATGATGAGTGGATTTAGGTACAACGACTCTAAGTGAAATAAGTCACACAGAAAAGGACACTTCTCATAAGGTATCACTGATAGAGGGAATGTAAAAACCGTTACACTTGAACTGAATTACAAAACAGAACAGAGTCACACATGCAGAAAACACACTATGGCTGCTTAACGGGAAAGGTGAGGTGGGGTGATACATAAAACAAGGGTTTCAAATTAGCTCAGATACCGTTCCATAAAACCAATATGTAATAGACAAGACCTACTCCTTGCTCAGAGAACTGGACTCAACACGCCCTATTCACCGCACAAGAATATATCTGAATAGTAATAATCTTAAAACCTATGTATTGATATCTCTCTGTTAGTGTGTCAAGTGGGTGAAAAGCGGCATAAACACAGCAGTGAAAAGCAGCTAAACCCATTTATAAAAATAAATTACTTTGAAAAACCCATGAAACAAAGACAGTGAAAGAGAGAGAAATTCTTACACAATGCGTTCACGGGCTGTGATGCAACCTGGATTGACCATATCTAGACCCACAGCTGGATGAGACATAAGGGTGGACACTGTTGCGGCTGAGAGGTTTGGTGAGGTTGGGTGAGCAAACGCAGACCTTTTAAAGTAATACTGCGTGGTACCCATCGCATGGGTCCCAAATCTCCAGGTTCAAGGGCATCTTCCTACATCGAAAACATGCATGAGATACCCAGAAGATGGTACACCGTATGATGGGGAAAGGTTTCTAAAACGCACCTCATTTCTCATCTGCTTGTGCCCGGGTTCGCCATTCCAGCCACTTTACTAGCAATCTCCCTCCTTGGAGCATCAGCACCTTTAACCTCCTGTTCCGTACAGGTTGCAATTTGTACTGAGGATGAACGGGAAGACGTGGAACCAATGAAAGACTAGCTCTTGGTGTTGGGACAGGCACAGGTCACTCTATTTTCCCATCAGGAAGAAGAATTAACCACAGGCACAGCCTGCCCCCCGGAACAAGAAGAGGGCCTGAAGCCATCCTGCACTTTTGCGGCCATCTCCCAAAAACGCGAGTTGTAAAATGGAGGTTCAGGGCACTGCAATTCACAAACCTGCAGAGTTATAAATGATAACTCTCGTCCACAAATATATTGAGGGTAGGCAAAGAAGAGGATTTGAAATCAAGGCAGAATTGCAGGAAACATATTTCAGGAGGTAGATTCGAATCGCCTTTAAAGCACATGAAAAGCGGCAAAACGTTGACAATGATGCCCTTGGCCAAAAAGGGCGTATGCGTTTTTTCCTGAATATATTCAGGAAAAAACGCATACGCCCTTTTTGGCCAACCAAGCAACCTGGAAAGGCAAATCAGCGCTACAAAGATGTCTCGCTTCCCATCGGTTAAAAAGGCCATGCTGAATAAAGTGTCAAAACCAGAAATGCAGGACAGGCCATGGAGAAATGGGAGCCTTGCTACACTGATGGGCGGGATGTAAATTGCCAACAGCCACTCTGGAGAAGTGTACGGTGAGTCCTGAAACATCTAAAAAACAAAGCTTAGAGAGCATAGGGCACTTCCACTCATGGGGTTATAAATTGGGAAAATGAAAAATCAGCAAGACACAAGCACCCCAAAGTTTAGGGCTGCTCTGTTGACAAGGACCTCCACTTCATTCCACCTTCAATATCCCAGGAAAGAGAAAAATGGATAAAGAAGTTGTGGTCCTTATGTACAATGGAATATCACTCAGCCGTGAAATCAATGTCATAAGGCTAGTACCAGCATGATGAGTGGATTTAGGTACGACGACTCTAAGTGAAATAAGTCACACAGAAAAGGGCACTTCTCATAAGGTATCACTTATAGAGGGAATGTAAAAACCGTTACACTTGAACTGAATTACAAAACAGAACAGAGTCACACATGCAGAATACACACTATGGCTGCTTAACGGGAAAGGTGAGGTGGGGTGATACATAAAACAAGGGTTTCAAATTAGCTCAGATACCGTTCCATAAAACCAATATGTAATAGACAAGACCTACTCCTTGCTCAGAGAACTGGACTCAACACGCCCTATTCACCGCACAAGAATACATCTGACTAGTAATAATCTTAAAAAATATGTACTGATATCTCTCTGTTAGTGTGTCAAGTGGTTAAAAAGCGGCATAAACACAGCAGTGAAAAGCAGCTAAACCCCATTATAAAAATAAATTCTTTGAAAAACCCATGAAACAAAGACAGTGAAAGAGAGAGAAATTCTTACACAATGCGTTCAGGGGCTGTGATGCAACCTGGATTGACCATATCTAGACCCACAGCTGGATGAGACATAAGGGTGGACACTGTTGCGGCTGAGAGGTTTGGTGAGGTTGGGTGAGCAAACGCAGACCCTTTAAAGTAATACTGCGTGGTACCCATCGCATGGGTCCCAAATCTCCAGGTTCAAGGGCATCTTCCTACATCGAAAACATGCATGAGAAACCCAGAAGATGGTACACCGTGTGATGGGGAAAGGTTTCTAAAACGCACCTCATTTCTCATCTGCTTGTGCCCGGGTTCGCCATTCCAGCCACTTTACTAGCAATCTCCCTCCTTGGAGCATCAGCACCTTTAACCTCCTCTTCCGTACAGGTTGCAATTTGTCCTGAGGATGAACTGGAAGACGTGGAACCAATGAGAGACTAGCTCTTGGTGTTGGGACAGGCACAGGTCACTCTATTTTCCCATCAGGAAGAAGAATTAACCACAGGCTCAGCCTGCCACCCGGAACCAGAACAGGGCCTGAAGCCATCCTGTGCTATTGCGGCCAGCTCCCTAAAAAGCGAGTTGTAAAATGGAGGTTCAGGGCACTGCAATTCACAAACCTGCAGACTTATAAATGATAACTCTCGTCCACAAATATATTGAGGGAAGGCAAAGAAGAGGATTTGAAATCAAGGCAGAATTGCAGGAAACAGATTTCAGGAGGTAGATTCGAATCGCCTTTAAAGCACATGAAAAGCGGCAAAACGTTGACAATGATGCCCTTGGCCAAATAGGGCGTATGCGTTTTTTCCTGAATATATTCAGGAAAAAACGCATACGCCCTTTTTGGCCAACCAAGCAACCTGGAAAGGCAAATCAGCGCTACAAAGATGTCTCGCTTCCCATCGGTCAAAAGGGCCATGCTGAAAAAAGTGTCAAAACCAGAAATGCAGGACAGGCCATGGAGAAATGGGAGCCTTGCTACAGTGATGGGCGGGATGTAAATTGTCAACAGCCACTCTGGAGAAGTGTACGGTGAGTCCTGAAACTTCTAAAAAGCAAAGCTAAGAGAGCATAGGGCACATCCACTCATGGGGGTATAAATTGGGAAAATTAAAAATCAGCAAGACACAAGCAACCCAAAGTTTAGGGCTGCTCTGTTGACAAGGACCTCCACTTCATTCCACCTTCAATATCCCAGGAAAGAGAAAAATGGATAAAGAAGTTGTGGTCCTTATGTACAATGGAATATCACTCAGCCATGAAATCACTGTCATAAGGCTAGTAGCAGCATGATGAGTGGATTTAGGTACGACGATTCTAAGTGAAATAAGTCAAACAGAAAAGGACACTTCTCATAAGGTATCACTGATAGAGGGAATGTAAAAACCGTTACACTTGAACTGAATTACAAAACAGAACAGAGTCACACATGCAGAAAACACACTATGGCTGCTTAACGGGAATGGTGAGGTGGCGTGATACATAAAACAAGGGTTTCAAATTAGCTCAGATACCGTTCCATAAACCCAATATGTAATAGACAAGACCTATTCCTTGCTCAGAGAACTGGACTCAACACGCCCTATTCACCGCACAAGAATATATCTGACTAGTAATAATCTTAAAACCTATGTATTGATATCTCTCTGTTAGTGTGTCAAGTGGGTAAAAAGCGGCATAAACACAGCAGTGAAAAGCAGCTAAACCCCATTATAAAAATAAATTACTTTGAAAAACCCATGAAACAAAGACAGTGAAAGAGAGAGAAATTCTTACACAATGCGTTCAGGGGCTGTGATGCAACCTGGATTGACCATATCTAGACCCACAGCTGGATGAGACATAAGGGTGGACACTGTTGCGGCTGAGAAGTTTGGTGAGGTTGGGTGAGCAAACGCAGACCCTTTAAAGTAATACTGCGTGGTACCCATCGCATGGGTCCCAAATCTCCAGGTTCAAGGGCATCTTCCTACATCGAAAACATGCATGAGATACCCAGAAGATGGTACACCGTGTGATGGGGAAAGGTTTCTAAAACGCACCTCATTTCTCATCTGCTTGTGCCCGGGTTCGCCATTCCAGCCACTTTACTAGAAATCTCCCTCCTTGGAGCATCAGCACCTTTAACCTCCTGTTCCGTACAGGTTGCAATTTGTCCTGAGGATGAACGGGAAGACGGGGAACCAACGAGAGACTAGCTCTTGGTGTTGGGACAGGCACAGGTCACTCTATTTTCCCATCAGGAAGAAGAATTAACCACAGGCTCAGCCTGCCCCCCGGAACCAGAACCGGGCCTGAAGCCATCCTGCGCTTTTGCGGCCAGCTCCCTAAAAAGCGAGTTGTAAAATGGAGGTTCAGGGCACTGCAATTCACAAACCTGCAGAGTTATAAATGATAACTCTCGTCCACAAATATATTGAGGGAAGGCAAAGAAGAGGATTTGAAATCAAGGCAGAATTGCAGGAAACAGATTTCAGGAGGTAGATTCGAATCGCCTTTAAATCACATGAAAAGCAGAAAATCGTTGACAATGATGCCCTTGGCCAAAAAGGGCGTATGCGTTTTTTCCTGAATATATTCAGGAAAAAACGCATACGCCCTTTTTGGCCAACCAAGCAACCTGGAAAGGCAAATCAGCGCTACAAACAAGTCTCGCTTCCCATCGGTCAAAAGGGCCATGCTGAAAAAAATGTCAAAACCAGAAATGCAGGACAGGCCATGGAGAAATGGGAGCCTTCCTATACTGATGGGCGGGATGTAAATTGCCAACAGCCACTCTGCAGAAGTGTACGGTGTGTCCTGAAACATCTAAAAAACACAGCTTAGAGAGCATAGGGCACTTCCACTCATGGGGGTATAAATTGGGAAAATGAAAAATCAGCAAGACACAAGAACCCCAAAGTTTAGGGCTGCTCTGTTGACAAGGACCTCCACTTCATTCCACCTTCAATATCCCAGGAAAGAGAAAAATGGATAAAGAAGTTGTGGTCCTTATGTACAATGGAATATCACTCAGCCGTGAAATCAATGTCATAAGGCTAGTAGCAGCATGATGAGTGGATTTAGGTACAACGACTCTAAGTGAAATAAGTCACACAGAAAAGGACACTTCTCATAAGGTATCACTGATAGAGGGAATGTAAAAACCGTTACACTTGAACTGAATTACAAAACAGAACAGAGTCACACATGCAGAAAACACACTATGGCTGCTTAACGGGAAAGGTGAGGTGGGGTGATACATAAAACAAGGGTTTCAAATTAGCTCAGATACCGTTCCATAAAACCAATATGTAATAGACAAGACCTACTCCTTGCTCAGAGAACTGGACTCAACACGCCCTATTCACCGCACAAGAATATATCTGAATAGTAATAATCTTAAAACATATGTATTGATATCTCTCTGTTAGTGTGTCAAGTGGGTGAAAAGCGGCATAAACACAGCAGTGAAAAGCAGCTAAACCCATTTATAAAAATAAATTACTTTGAAAAACCCATGAAACAAAGACAGTGAAAGAGAGAGAAATTCTTACACAATGCGTTCACGGGCTGTGATGCAACCTGGATTGACCATATCTAGACCCACAGCTGGATGAGACATAAGGGTGGACACTGTTGCGGCTGAGAGGTTTGGTGAGGTTGGGTGAGCAAACGCAGACCCTTTAAAGTAATACTGCGTGGTACCCATCGCATGGGTCCCAAATCTCCAGGTTCAAGGGCATCTTCCTACATCGAAAACATGCATGAGATACCCAGAAGATGATACACCGTATGATGGGGAAAGGTTTCTAAAACGCACCTCATTTCTCATCTGTTTGTGCCCGGGTTCGCCATTCCAGCCACTTTACTAGCAATCTCCCTCCTTGGAGCATCAGCACCTTTAACCTCCTGTTCCGTACAGGTTGCAATTTGTCCTGAGGATGAACGGGAAGACGTGGAACCAACGAGAGACTAGCTCTTGGTGTTGGGACAGGCACAGGTCACTCTATTTTCCCATCAGGAAGAAGAATTAACCACAGGCTCAGCCTGCCCCCCGGAACAAGAACAGGGCCTGAAGCCATCCTGCGCTTTTGCGGCCATCTCCCAAAAACGCGAGTTGTAAAATGGAGGTTCAGGGCACTGCAATTCACAAACCTGCAGAGTTATAAATGATAACTCTCGTCCACAAATATATTGAGGGAAGGCAAAGAAGAGGATTTGAAATCAAGGCAGAATTGCAGGAAACAGATTTCAGGAGGTAGATTCGAATCGCCTTTAAAGCACATGAAAAGCGGCAAAACGTTGACAATGATGCCCTTGGCCAAAAAGGGCGTATGCGTTTTTTCCTGAATATATTCAGGAAAAAACGCATACGCCCTTTTTGGCCAACCAAGCAACCTGGAAAGGCAAATCAGCGCTACAAAGATGTCTCGCTTCCCATCGGTTAAAAAGGCCATGCTGAATAAAGTGTCAAAACCAGAAATGCAGGACAGGCCATGGAGAAATGGGAGCCTTGCTACACTGATGGGCGGGATGTAAATTGCCAACAGCCACTCTGGAGAAGCGTACGGTGAGTCCTGAAACATCTAAAAAACAAAGCTTAGAGAGCATAGGGCACTTCCACTCATGGGGTTATAAATTGGGAAAATTAAAAATCAGCAAGACACAAGCACCCCAAAGTTTAGGGCTGCTCTGTTGACAAGGACCTCCACTTCATTCCACCTTCAATATCCCAGGAAAGAGAAAAATGGATAAAGAAGTTGTGGTCCTTATGTACAATGGAATATCACTCAGCCGTGAAATCAATGTCATAAGGCTAGTACCAGCATGATGAGTGGATTTAGGTACGACGACTCTAAGTGAAATAAGTCACACAGAAAAGGGCACTTCTCATAAGGTATCACTTATAGAGGGAATGTAAAAACCGTTACACTTGAACTGAATTACAAAACAGAACAGAGTCACACATGCAGAAAACACACTATGGCTGCTTAACGGGAAAGGTGAGGTGGGGTGATACATAAAACAAGGGTTTCAAATTAGCTCAGATACCGTTCCATAAACCCAATATGTAATAGACAAGACCTACTCCTTGCTCAGAGAACTGGACTCAACACGCCCTATTCACCGCACAAGAATATATCTGACTAGTAATAATCTTAAAACCTATGTATTGATATCTCTCTGTTAGTGTGTCAAGTGGGTGTAAAGCGGCATAAACACAGCAGTGAAAAGCAGCTAAACCCCATTATAAAAATAAATTTCTTTGAAAAACCCATGAAACAAAGACAGTGAAAGAGAGAGAAATTCTTACACAATGCGTTCAGGGGCTGTGATGCAAACTGGATTGACCATATCTAGACCCACAGCTGGATGAGACATAAGGGTGGACACTGTTGCGGCTGAGAGGTTTGGTGAGGTTGGGTGAGCAAACACAGACCCTTTAAAGTAATACTGCGTGGTACCCATCGCATGGTCCCAAATCTCCAGGTTCAAGGGCATCTTCCTACATCGAAAACATGCATGAGATACCCAGAAGATGGTACACCGTGTGATGGGGAAAGATTTCTAAAACGCACCTCATTTCTCATCTGCTTGTGCCCGGGTTCGCCATTCCAGCCACTTTACTAGCAATCTCCCTCCTTGGAGCATCAGCACCTTTAACCTCCTGTTCCGTACAGGTTGCAATTTGTCCTGAGGATGAACGGGAAGACGTGGAACCAACGAGAGACTAGCTCTTGGTGTTGGGACAGGCACAGGTCACTCTATTTTCCCATCAGGAAGAAGAATTAACCACAGGATCAGCCTGCCCCCCGGAACCAGAACCGGGCCTGAAGCCATCCTGCGCTTTTGCGGCCAGCTCCCTAAAAAGCGAGTTGTAAAATGGAGGTTCAGGGCACTGCAATTCACAAACCTGCAGAGTTATAAATGATAACTCTCATCCACAAATATATTGAGGGAAGGCAAAGAAGAGGATTTGAAATCAAGGCAGAATTGCAGGAAACAGATTTCAGGAGGTAGATTCGAATCGCCTTTAAATCACATGAAAAGCAGAAAATCGTTGACAATGATGCCCTTGGCCAAAAAGGGCGTATGCGTTTTTTCCTGAATATATTCAGGAAAAAACGCATACGCCCTTTTTGGCCAACCAAGCAACCTGGAAAGGCAAATCAGCGCTACAAACAAGTCTCGCTTCCCATCGGTCAAAAGGGCCATGCTGAAAAAAATGTCAAAACCAGAAATGCAGGACAGGCCATGGAGAAATGGGAGCCTTCCTATACTGATGGGCGGGATGTAAATTGCCAACAGCCACTCTGCAGAAGTGTACGGTGTGTCCTGAAACATCTAAAAAACACAGCTTAGAGAGCATAGGGCACTTCCAATCATGGGGGTATAAATTGGGAAAATTAAAAATCAGCAAGACACAAGCACCCCAAAGTTTAGGGCTGCTCTGTTGACAAGGACCTCCACTTCATTCCACCTTCAATATCCCAGGAAAGAGAAAAATGGATAAAGAAGTTGTGGTCCTTATGTACAATGGAATATCACTCAGCCATGAAATCAATGTCATAAGGCTAGTAGCAGCATGATGAGTGGATTTAGGTACGACGATTCTAAGTGAAATAAGTCACAGAGAAAAGGACACTTCTCATAAGGTATCACTTATAGAGGGAATGTAAAAACCGTTACACTTGAACTGAATCAGAAAACAGAACAGAGTCACACATGCAGAAAACACACTATGGCTGCTTAACGGGAAAGGTGAGGTGGGGTGATACATAAAACAAGGGATTCAAATTAGCTCAGATACAGTTCCATAAACCCAATATGTAATAGCCAAGACCTACTCCTTGCTCAGAGAACTGGACTCAACACGCCCTATTCACCACACAAGAATATATCTGACTAGTAATAATCTTAAAACCTATGTATTGATATCTCTCTGTTAGTGTGTCAAGTGGGTAAAAAGCGGCATAAACACAGCAGTGAAAAGCAGCTAAACCCCATTATAAAAATAAATTATTTTGAAAAACCCATGAAACAAAGACAGTGAAAGAGAGAGAAATTCTTACACAATGCGTTCAGGGGCTGTGATGCAACCTGGATTGACCATATCTAGACCCACAGCTGGATGAGACATAAAGGTGGACACTGTTGCGGCTGAGAGGTTTGGTGAGGTTGGGTGAGCAAACGCAGACCCTTTAAAGTAATACTGCGTGGTACCCATCGCATGGGTCCCAAATCTCCAGGTTCAAGGGCATCTTCCTACATCGAAAACATGCATGAGATACCCAGAAGATGGTACACCGTATGATGGGGAAAGGTTTCTAAAACGCACCTCATTTCTCATCTGCTTGTGCCCGGGTTCGCCATTCCAGCCACTTTACTAGCAATCTCCCTCCTTGGAGCATCAGCACCTTTAACCTCCTGTTCCGTACAGGTTGCAATTTGTACTGAGGATGAACGGGAAGACGTGGAACCAATGAAAGACTAGCTCTTGGTGTTGGGACAGGCACAGGTCACTCTATTTTCCCATCAGGAAGAAGAATTAACCACAGGCTCAGCCTGCCCCCCGGAACAAGAACAGGGCCTGAAGCCATCCTGCGCTTTTGCGGCCATCTCCCAAAAACGCGAGTTATAAAATGGAGGTTCAGGGCACTGCAATTCACAAACCTGCAGAGTTATAAATGATAACTCTCGTCCACAAATATATTGAGGGAAGGCAAAGAAGAGGATTTGAAATCAAGGCAGAATTGCAGGAAACATATTTCAGGAGGTAGATTCGAATCGCCTTTAAAGCACATGAAAAGCGGCAAAACGTTGACAATGATGCCCTTGGCCAAAAAGGGCGTATGCGTTTTTTCCTGAATATATTCAGGAAAAAACGCATACGCCCTTTTTGGCCAACCAAGCAACCTGGAAAGGCAAATCAGCGCTACAAAGATGTCTCGCTTCCCATCGGTTAAAAAGGCCATGCTGAATAAAGTGTCAAAACCAGAAATGCAGGACAGGCCATGGAGAAATGGGAGCCTTGCTACACTGATGGGCGGGATGTAAATTGCCAACAGCCACTCTGGAGAAGCGTACGGTGAGTCCTGAAACATCTAAAAAACAAAGCTTAGAGAGCATAGGGCACTTCCACTCATGGGGTTATAAATTGGGAAAATTAAAAATCAGCAAGACACAAGCACCCCAAAGTTTAGGGCTGCTCTGTTGACAAGGACCTCCACTTCATTCCACCTTCAATATCCCAGGAAAGAGAAAAATGGATAAAGAAGTTGTGGTCCTTATGTACAATGGAATATCACTGAGCCGTGAAATCAATGTCATAAGGCTAGTACCAGCATGATGAGTGGATTTAGGTACGACGACTCTAAGTGAAATAAGTCACACAGAAAAGGGCACTTCTCATAAGGTATCACTTATAGAGGGAATGTAAAAACCGTTACACTTGAACTGAATTACAAAACAGAACAGAGTCACACATGCAGAAAACACACTATGGCTGCTTAACGGGAAAGGTGAGGTGGGGTGATACATAAAACAAGGGTTTCAAATTAGCTCAGATACCGTTCCATAAACCCAATATGTAATAGACAAGACCTACTCCTTGCTCAGAGAACTGGACTCAACACGCCCTATTCACCGCACAAGAATATATCTGACTAGTAATAATCTTAAAACCTATGTATTGATATCTCTCTGTTAGTGTGTCAAGTGGGTGTAAAGCGGCATAAACACAGCAGTGAAAAGCAGCTAAACCCCATTATAAAAATAAATTTCTTTGAAAAACCCATGAAACAAAGACAGTGAAAGAGAGAGAAATTCTTACACAATGCGTTCAGGGGCTGTGATGCAAACTGGATTGACCATATCTAGACCCACAGCTGGATGAGACATAAGGGTGGACACTGTTGCGGCTGAGAGGTTTGGTGAGGTTGGGTGAGCAAACACAGACCCTTTAAAGTAATACTGCGTGGTACCCATCGCATGGGTCCCAAATCTCCAGGTTCAAGGGCATCTTCCTACATCGAAAACATGCATGAGATACCCAGAAGATGGTACACCGTGTGATGGGGAAAGGTTTCTAAAACGCACCTCATTTCTCATCTGCTTGTGCCCGGGTTCGCCATTCCAGCCACTTTACTAGCAATCTCCCTCCTTGGAGCATCAGCACCTTTAACCTCCTGTTCCGTACAGGTTGCAATTTGTCCTGAGGATGAACGGGAAGACGTGGAACCAACGAGAGACTAGCTCTTGGTGTTGGGACAGGCACAGGTCACTCTATTTTCCCATCAGGAAGAAGAATTAACCACAGGATCAGCCTGCCCCCCGGAACCAGAACCGGGCCTGAAGCCATCCTGCGCTTTTGCGGCCAGCTCCCTAAAAAGCGAGTTGTAAAATGGAGGTTCAGGGCACTGCAATTCACAAACCTGCAGAGTTATAAATGATAACTCTCATCCACAAATATATTGAGGGAAGGCAAAGAAGAGGATTTGAAATCAAGGCAGAATTGCAGGAAACAGATTTCAGGAGGTAGATTCGAATCGCCTTTAAATCACATGAAAAGCAGAAAATCGTTGACAATGATGCCCTTGGCCAAAAAGGGCGTATGCGTTTTTTCCTGAATATATTCAGGAAAAAACGCATACGCCCTTTTTGGCCAACCAAGCAACCTGGAAAGGCAAATCAGCGCTACAAACAAGTCTCGCTTCCCATCGGTCAAAAGGGCCATGCTGAAAAAAATGTCAAAACCAGAAATGCAGGACAGGCCATGGAGAAATGGGAGCCTTCCTATACTGATGGGCGGGATGTAAATTGCCAACAGCCACTCTGCAGAAGTGTACGGTGTGTCCTGAAACATCTAAAAAACACAGCTTAGAGAGCATAGGGCACTTCCACTCATGGGGGTATAAATTGGGAAAATTAAAAATCAGCAAGACACAAGCACCCCAAAGTTTAGGGCTGCTCTGTTGACAAGGACCTCCACTTCATTCCACCTTCAATATCCCAGGAAAGAGAAAAATGGATAAAGAAGTTGTGGTCCTTATGTACAATGGAATATCACTCAGCCATGAAATCAATGTCATAAGGCTAGTAGCAGCATGATGAGTGGATTTAGGTACGACGATTCTAAGTGAAATAAGTCACAGAGAAAAGGACACTTCTCATAAGGTATCACTTATAGAGGGAATGTAAAAACCGTTACACTTGAACTGAATCAGAAAACAGAACAGAGTCACACATGCAGAAAACACACTATGGCTGCTTAACGGGAAAGGTGAGGTGGGGTGATACATAAAACAAGGGATTCAAATTAGCTCAGATACAGTTCCATAAACCCAATATGTAATAGCCAAGACCTACTCCTTGCTCAGAGAACTGGACTCAACACGCCGTATTCACCACACAAGAATATATCTGACTAGTAATAATCTTAAAACCTATGTATTGATATCTCTCTGTTAGTGTGTCAAGTGGGTAAAAAGCGGCATAAACACAGCAGTGAAAAGCAGCTAAACCCCATTATAAAAATAAATTATTTTGAAAAACCCATGAAACAAAGACAGTGAAAGAGAGAGAAATTCTTACACAATGCGTTCAGGGGCTGTGATGCAACCTGGATTGACCATATCTAGACCCACAGCTGGATGAGACATAAAGGTGGACACTGTTGCGGCTGAGAGGTTTGGTGAGGTTGGGTGAGCAAACGCAGACCCTTTAAAGTAATACTGCGTGGTACCCATCGCATGGGTCCCAAATCTCCAGGTTCAAGGGCATCTTCCTACATCGAAAACATGCATGAGATACCCAGAAGATGGTACACCGTATGATGGGGAAAGGTTTCTAAAACGCACCTCATTTCTCATCTGCTTGTGCCCGGGTTCGCCATTCCAGCCACTTTACTAGCAATCTCCCTCCTTGG
Organism: Balaenoptera borealis; assembly: GCF_965194805.1. Lineage (NCBI taxonomy): Eukaryota > Metazoa > Chordata > Mammalia > Artiodactyla > Balaenopteridae > Balaenoptera > Balaenoptera borealis. The sequence continues at coordinate 210,792 of NW_028123550.1, forward strand.
AGCATCAGCACCTTTAACCTCCTGTTCCGTACAGGTTGCAATTTGTACTGAGGATGAACGGGAAGACGTGGAAGCAATGAAAGACTAGCTCTTGGTGTTGGGACAGGCACAGGTCACTCTATTTTCCCATCAGGAAGAAGAATTAACCACAGGCTCAGCCTGCCCCCCGGAACAAGAACAGGGCCTGAAGCCATCCTGCGCTTTTGCGGCCATCTCCCAAAAACGCGAGTTATAAAATGGAGGTTCAGGGCACTGCAATTCACAAACCTGCAGAGTTATAAATGATAACTCTCGTCCACAAATATATTGAGGGAAGGCAAAGAAGAGGATTTGAAATCAAGGCAGAATTGCAGGAAACATATTTCAGGAGGTAGATTCGAATCGCCTTTAAAGCACATGAAAAGCGGCAAAACGTTGACAATGATGCCCTTGGCCAAAAAGGGCGTATGCGTTTTTTCCTGAATATATTCAGGAAAAAACGCATACGCCCTTTTTGGCCAACCAAGCAACCTGGAAAGGCAAATCAGTGCTACAAAGATGTCTCGCTTCCCATCGGTTAAAAAGGCCATGCTGAATAAAGTGTCAAAACCAGAAATGCAGGACAGGCCATGGAGAAATGGGAGCCTTGCTACACTGATGGGCGGGATGTAAATTGCCAACAGCCACTCTGGAGAAGCGTACGGTGAGTCCTGAAACATCTAAAAAACAAAGCTTAGAGAGCATAGGGCACTTCCACTCATGGGGTTATAAATTGGGAAAATTAAAAATCAGCAAGACACAAGCACCCCAAAGTTTAGGGCTGCTCTGTTGACAAGGACCTCCACTTCATTCCACCTTCAATATCCCAGGAAAGAGAAAAATGGATAAAGAAGTTGTGGTCCTTATGTACAATGGAATATCACTCAGCCGTGAAATCAATGTCATAAGGCTAGTACCAGCATGATGAGTGGATTTAGGTACGACGACTCTAAGTGAAATAAGTCACACAGAAAAGGGCACTTCTCATAAGGTATCACTTATAGAGGGAATGTAAAAACCGTTACACTTGAACTGAATTACAAAACAGAACAGAGTCACACATGCAGAAAACACACTATGGCTGCTTAACGGGAAAGGTGAGGTGGGGTGATACATAAAACAAGGGTTTCAAATTAGCTCAGATACCGTTCCATAAACCCAATATGTAATAGACAAGACCTACTCCTTGCTCAGAGAACTGGACTCAACACGCCCTATTCACCGCACAAGAATATATCTGACTAGTAATAATCTTAAAACCTATGTATTGATATCTCTCTGTTAGTGTGTCAAGTGGGTAAAAAGCGGCATAAACACAGCAGTGAAAAGCAGCTAAACCCCATTATAAAAATAAATTACTTTGAAAAACCCATGAAACAAAGACAGTGAAAGAGAGAGAAATTCTTACACAATGCGTTCAGGGGCTGTGATGCAACCTGGATTGACCATATCTAGACCCACAGCTGGATGAGACATAAGGGTGGACACTGTTGCGGCTGAGAGGTTTGGTGAGGTTGGGTGAGCAAACACAGACCCTTTAAAGTAATACTGCGTGGTACCCATCGCATGGGTCCCAAATCTCCAGGTTCAAGGGCATCTTCCTACATCGAAAACATGCATGAGATACCCAGAAGATGGTACACCGTGTGATGGGGAAAGGTTTCTAAAACGCACCTCATTTCTCATCTGCTTGTGCCCGGGTTCGCCATTCCAGCCACTTTACTAGCAATCTCCCTCCTTGGAGCATCAGCACCTTTAACCTCCTGTTCCGTACAGGTTGCAATTTGTCCTGAGGATGAACGGGAAGACGTGGAACCAACGAGAGACTAGCTCTTGGTGTTGGGACAGGCACAGGTCACTCTATTTTCCCATCAGGAAGAAGAATTAACCACAGGATCAGCCTGCCCCCCAGAACCAGAACCGGGCCTGAAGCCATCCTGCGCTTTTGCGGCCAGCTCCCTAAAAAGCGAGTTGTAAAATGGAGGTTCAGGGCACTGCAATTCACAAACCTGCAGAGTTATAAATGATACCTCTCATCCACAAATATTTTGAGGGAAGGCAAAGAAGAGGATTTGAAATCAAGGCAGAATTGCAGGAAACAGATTTCAGGAGGTAGATTCGAATCGCCTTTAAATCACATGAAAAGCAGAAAATCGTTGACAATGATGCCCTTGGCCAAAAAGGGCGTATGCGTTTTTTCCTGAATATATTCAGGAAAAAACGCATACGCCCTTTTTGGCCAACCAAGCAACCTGGAAAGGCAAATCAGCGCTACAAACAAGTCTCGCTTCCCATCGGTCAAAAGGGCCATGCTGAAAACAATGTCAAAACCAGAAATGCAGGACAGGCCATGGAGAAATGGGAGCCTTCCTATACTGATGGGCGGGATGTAAACTGCCAACAGCCACTCTGCAGAAGTGTACGGTGTGTCCTGAAACATCTAAAAAACACAGCTTAGAGAGCATAGGGCACTTCCACTCAAGGGGGTATAAATTGGCAAAATGAAAAATCAGCAAGACACAAGCACCCCAAAGTTTAGGGCTGCTCTGTTGACAAGGACCTCCACTTCATTCCACCTTCAATATCCCAGGAAAGAGAAAAATGGATAAAGAAGTTGTGGTCCTTATGTACAATGGAATATCACTCAGCCATGAAATCAATGTCATAAGGCTAGTAGCAGCATGATGAGTGGATTTAGGTACGACGATTCTAAGTGAAATAAGTCACACAGAAAAGGACACTTCTCATACGGTATCACTTATAGAGGGAATGTAAAAACCGTTACACTTGAACTGAATCAGAAAACAGAACAGAGTCACACATGCAGAAAACACACTATGGCTGCTTAACGGGAAAGGTGAGGTGGGGTGATACATAAAACAAGGGATTCAAATTAGCTCAGATACCGTTCCATAAACCCAATATGTAATAGACAAGACCTACTCCTTGCTCAGAGAACTGGACTCAACACGCCCTATTCACCGCACAAGAATATATCTGACTAGTAATAATCTTAAAACCTATGTATTGATATCTCTCTGTTAGTGTGTCAAGTGGGTAAAAAGCGGCATAAACACAGCAGTGAAAAGCAGCTAAACCCCATTATAAAAATAAATTATTTTGAAAAACCCATGAAACAAAGACAGTGAAAGAGAGAGAAATTCTTACACAATGCGTTCAGGGGCTGTGATGCAACCTGGATTGACCATATCTAGACCCACAGCTGGATGAGACATAAGGGTGGACACTGTTGCGGCTGAGAGGTTTGGTGAGGTTGGGTGAGCAAACGCAGACCCTTTAAAGTAATACTGCGTGGTACCCATCGCATGGGTCCCAAATCTCCAGGTTCAAGGGCATCTTCCTACATCGAAAACATGCATGAGATACCCAGAAGATGGTACACCGTGTGATGGGGAAAGGTTTCTAAAACGCACCTCATTTCTCATCTGCTTGTGCCCGGGTTCGCCATTCCAGCCACTTTACTAGCAATCTCCCTCCTTGGAGCATCAGCACCTTTAACCTCCTGTTCCGTACAGGTTGCAATTTGTCCTGAGGATGAACGGGAAGACGTGGAACCAACGAGAGACTAGCTCTTGGTGTTGGGACAGGCACAGGTCACTCTATTTTCCCATCAGGAAGAAGAATTAACCACAGGATCAGCCTGCCCCCCGGAACCAGAACCGGGCCTGAAGCCATCCTGCGCTTTTGCGGCCAGCTCCCTAAAAAGCGAGTTGTAAAATGGAGGTTCAGGGCACTGCAATTCACAAACCTGCAGAGTTATAAATGATAACTCTCATCCACAAATATATTGAGGGAAGGCAAAGAAGAGGATTTGAAATCAAGGCAGAATTGCAGGAAACAGATTTCAGGAGGTAGATTCGAATCGCCTTTAAATCACATGAAAAGCAGAAAATCGTTGACAATGATGCCCTTGGCCAAAAAGGGCGTATGCGTTTTTTCCTGAATATATTCAGGAAAAAACGCATACGCCCTTTTTGGCCAACCAAGCAACCTGGAAAGGCAAATCAGCGCTACAAACAAGTCTCGCTTCCCATCGGTCAAAAGGGCCATGCTGAAAAAAATGTCAAAACCAGAAATGCAGGACAGGCCATGGAGAAATGGGAGCCTTCCTATACTGATGGGTGGGATGTAAATTGCCAACAGCCACTCTGCAGAAGTGTACGGTGTGTCCTGAAACATCTAAAAAACACAGCTTAGAGAGCATAGGGCACTTCCACTCATGGGGGTATAAATTGGGAAAATTAAAAATCAGCAAGACACAAGCACCCCAAAGTTTAGGGCTGCTCTGTTGACAAGGACCTCCACTTCATTCCACCTTCAATATCCCAGGAAAGAGAAAAATGGATAAAGAAGTTGTGGTCCTTATGTACAATGGAATATCACTCAGCCATGAAATCAATGTCATAAGGCTAGTAGCAGCATGATGAGTGGATTTAGGTACGACGATTCTAAGTGAAATAAGTCACAGAGAAACGGACACTTCTCATAAGGTATCACTTATAGAGGGAATGTAAAAACCGTTACACTTGAACTGAATCAGAAAACAGAACAGAGTCACACATGCAGAAAACACACTATGGCTGCTTAACGGGAAAGGTGAGGTGGGGTGATACATAAAACAAGGGATTCAAATTAGCTCAGATACAGTTCCATAAACCCAATATGTAATAGCCAAGACCTACTCCTTGCTCAGAGAACTGGACTCAACACGCCGTATTCACCACACAAGAATATATCTGACTAGTAATAATCTTAAAACCTATGTATTGATATCTCTCTGTTAGTGTGTCAAGTGGGTAAAAATCGGCATAAACACAGCAGTGAAAAGCAGCTAAACCCCATTATAAAAATAAATTATTTTGAAAAACCCATGAAACAAAGACAGTGAAAGAGAGAGAAATTCTTACACAATGCGTTCAGGGGCTGTGATGCAACCTGGATTGACCATATCTAGACCCACAGCTGGATGAGACATAAAGGTGGACACTGTTGCGGCTGAGAGGTTTGGTGAGGTTGGGTGAGCAAACGCAGACCCTTTAAAGTAATACTGCGTGGTACCCATCGCATGGGTCCCAAATCTCCAGGTTCAAGGGCATCTTCCTACATCGAAAACATGCATGAGATACCCAGAAGATGGTACACCGTATGATGGGGAAAGGTTTCTAAAACGCACCTCATTTCTCATCTGCTTGTGCCCGGGTTCGCCATTCCAGCCACTTTACTAGCAATCTCCCTCCTTGGAGCATCAGCACCTTTAACCTCCTGTTCCGTACAGGTTGCAATTTGTACTGAGGATGAACGGGAAGACGTGGAAGCAATGAAAGACTAGCTCTTGGTGTTGGGACAGGCACAGGTCACTCTATTTTCCCATCAGGAAGAAGAATTAACCACAGGCTCAGCCTGCCCCCCGGAACAAGAACAGGGCCTGAAGCCATCCTGCGCTTTTGCGGCCATCTCCCAAAAACGCGAGTTATAAAATGGAGGTTCAGGGCACTGCAATTCACAAACCTGCAGAGTTATAAATGATAACTCTCGTCCACAAATATATTGAGGGAAGGCAAAGAAGAGGATTTGAAATCAAGGCAGAATTGCAGGAAACATATTTCAGGAGGTAGATTCGAATCGCCTTTAAAGCACATGAAAAGCGGCAAAACGTTGACAATGATGCCCTTGGCCAAAAAGGGCGTATGCGTTTTTTCCTGAATATATTCAGGAAAAAACGCATACGCCCTTTTTGGCCAACCAAGCAACCTGGAAAGGCAAATCAGTGCTACAAAGATGTCTCGCTTCCCATCGGTTAAAAAGGCCATGCTGAATAAAGTGTCAAAACCAGAAATGCAGGACAGGCCATGGAGAAATGGGAGCCTTGCTACACTGATGGGCGGGATGTAAATTGCCAACAGCCACTCTGGAGAAGCGTACGGTGAGTCCTGAAACATCTAAAAAACAAAGCTTAGAGAGCATAGGGCACTTCCACTCATGGGGTTATAAATTGGGAAAATTAAAAATCAGCAAGACACAAGCACCCCAAAGTTTAGGGCTGCTCTGTTGACAAGGACCTCCACTTCATTCCACCTTCAATATCCCAGGAAAGAGAAAAATGGATAAAGAAGTTGTGGTCCTTATGTACAATGGAATATCACTCAGCCGTGAAATCAATGTCATAAGGCTAGTACCAGCATGATGAGTGGATTTAGGTACGACGACTCTAAGTGAAATAAGTCACACAGAAAAGGGCACTTCTCATAAGGTATCACTTATAGAGGGAATGTAAAAACCGTTACACTTGAACTGAATTACAAAACAGAACAGAGTCACACATGCAGAAAACACACTATGGCTGCTTAACGGGAAAGGTGAGGTGGGGTGATACATAAAACAAGGGTTTCAAATTAGCTCAGATACCGTTCCATAAACCCAATATGTAATAGACAAGACCTACTCCTTGCTCAGAGAACTGGACTCAACACGCCCTATTCACCGCACAAGAATATATCTGACTAGTAATAATCTTAAAACCTATGTATTGATATCTCTCTGTTAGTGTGTCAAGTGGGTAAAAAGCGGCATAAACACAGCAGTGAAAAGCAGCTAAACCCCATTATAAAAATAAATTACTTTGAAAAACCCATGAAACAAAGACAGTGAAAGAGAGAGAAATTCTTACACAATGCGTTCAGGGGCTGTGATGCAACCTGGATTGACCATATCTAGACCCACAGCTGGATGAGACATAAGGGTGGACACTGTTGCGGCTGAGAGGTTTGGTGAGGTTGGGTGAGCAAACACAGACCCTTTAAAGTAATACTGCGTGGTACCCATCGCATGGGTCCCAAATCTCCAGGTTCAAGGGCATCTTCCTACATCGAAAACATGCATGAGATACCCAGAAGATGGTACACCGTGTGATGGGGAAAGGTTTCTAAAACGCACCTCATTTCTCATCTGCTTGTGCCCGGGTTCGCCATTCCAGCCACTTTACTAGCAATCTCCCTCCTTGGAGCATCAGCACCTTTAACCTCCTGTTCCGTACAGGTTGCAATTTGTCCTGAGGATGAACGGGAAGACGTGGAACCAACGAGAGACTAGCTCTTGGTGTTGGGACAGGCACAGGTCACTCTATTTTCCCATCAGGAAGAAGAATTAACCACAGGATCAGCCTGCCCCCCAGAACCAGAACCGGGCCTGAAGCCATCCTGCGCTTTTGCGGCCAGCTCCCTAAAAAGCGAGTTGTAAAATGGAGGTTCAGGGCACTGCAATTCACAAACCTGCAGAGTTATAAATGATACCTCTCATCCACAAATATTTTGAGGGAAGGCAAAGAAGAGGATTTGAAATCAAGGCAGAATTGCAGGAAACAGATTTCAGGAGGTAGATTCGAATCGCCTTTAAATCACATGAAAAGCAGAAAATCGTTGACAATGATGCCCTTGGCCAAAAAGGGCGTATGCGTTTTTTCCTGAATATATTCAGGAAAAAACGCATACGCCCTTTTTGGCCAACCAAGCAACCTGGAAAGGCAAATCAGCGCTACAAACAAGTCTCGCTTCCCATCGGTCAAAAGGGCCATGCTGAAAACAATGTCAAAACCAGAAATGCAGGACAGGCCATGGAGAAATGGGAGCCTTCCTATACTGATGGGCGGGATGTAAACTGCCAACAGCCACTCTGCAGAAGTGTACGGTGTGTCCTGAAACATCTAAAAAACACAGCTTAGAGAGCATAGGGCACTTCCACTCAAGGGGGTATAAATTGGCAAAATGAAAAATCAGCAAGACACAAGCACCCCAAAGTTTAGGGCTGCTCTGTTGACAAGGACCTCCACTTCATTCCACCTTCAATATCCCAGGAAAGAGAAAAATGGATAAAGAAGTTGTGGTCCTTATGTACAATGGAATATCACTCAGCCATGAAATCAATGTCATAAGGCTAGTAGCAGCATGATGAGTGGATTTAGGTACGACGATTCTAAGTGAAATAAGTCACACAGAAAAGGACACTTCTCATACGGTATCACTTATAGAGGGAATGTAAAAACCGTTACACTTGAACTGAATCAGAAAACAGAACAGAGTCACACATGCAGAAAACACACTATGGCTGCTTAACGGGAAAGGTGAGGTGGGGTGATACATAAAACAAGGGATTCAAATTAGCTCAGATACCGTTCCATAAACCCAATATGTAATAGACAAGACCTACTCCTTGCTCAGAGAACTGGACTCAACACGCCCTATTCACCGCACAAGAATATATCTGACTAGTAATAATCTTAAAACCTATGTATTGATATCTCTCTGTTAGTGTGTCAAGTGGGTAAAAAGCGGCATAAACACAGCAGTGAAAAGCAGCTAAACCCCATTATAAAAATAAATTATTTTGAAAAACCCATGAAACAAAGACAGTGAAAGAGAGAGAAATTCTTACACAATGCGTTCAGGGGCTGTGATGCAACCTGGATTGACCATATCTAGACCCACAGCTGGATGAGACATAAGGGTGGACACTGTTGCGGCTGAGAGGTTTGGTGAGGTTGGGTGAGCAAACGCAGACCCTTTAAAGTAATACTGCGTGGTACCCATCGCATGGGTCCCAAATCTCCAGGTTCAAGGGCATCTTCCTACATCGAAAACATGCATGAGATACCCAGAAGATGGTACACCGTGTGATGGGGAAAGGTTTCTAAAACGCACCTCATTTCTCATCTGCTTGTGCCCGGGTTCGCCATTCCAGCCACTTTACTAGCAATCTCCCTCCTTGGAGCATCAGCACCTTTAACCTCCTGTTCCATACAGGTTGCAATTTGTACTGAGGATGAACGGGAAGACGTGGAACCAATGAAAGACTAGCTCTTGGTGTTGGGACAGGCACAGGTCACTCTATTTTCCCATCAGGAAGAAGAATTAACCACAGGATCAGCCTGCCCCCCGGAACCAGAACCGGGCCTGAAGCCATCCTGCGCTTTTGCGGCCAGCTCCCTAAAAAGCGAGTTGTAAAATGGAGGTTCAGGGCACTGCAATTCACAAACCTGCAGAGTTACAAATGATAACTCTCATCCACAAATATATTGAGGGAAGGCAAAGAAGAGGATTTGAAATCAAGGCAGAATTGCAGGAAACAGATTTCAGGAGGTAGATTCGAATCGCCTTTAAAGCACATGAAAACGGCAAAACGTTGACAATGATGCCCTTGGCCAAAAAGGGCGTATGCGTTTTTTCCTGAATATATTCAGGAAAAAACACATACGCCCTTTTTGGCCAACCAAGCAACCTGGAAAGGCAAATCAGTGCTAGAAAGATGTCTCGCTTCCCATCGGTCAAAAGGGCCATGCTGAAAAAAGTGTCAAAACCAGAAATGCAGGACAGGCCATGGAGAAATGGGAGCCTCGCTACACTGATGGGCGGGATGTAAATTGTCAACAGCCACTCTGGAGAAGTGTACGGTGAGTCCTGAAACGTCTAAAAAGCAAAGCTTAGAGAGCATAGGGCACTTCCACTCATGGGGGTATAAATTGGGAAAATGAAAAATCAGCAAGACACAAGCACCCCAAAGTTGAGGGCTGCTCTGTTGACAAGGACCTCCACTTCATTCCACCTTCAATATCCCAGGAAAGAGAAAAATGGATAAAGAAGTTGTGGTCCTTATGTACAATGGAATATCACTCAGCCATGAAATCAATGTCATAAGGCTAGTAGCAGCATGATGAGTGGATTTAGGTACGACGACTCTAAGTGAAATAAGTCACACAGAAAAGGACACTTCTCATAAGGTATCACTGATAGAGGGAATGTAAAAACCGTTACACTTGAACTGAATTACAAAACAGAACAGAGTCACACATGCAGAAAACACACTATGGCTGCTTAACGGGAAAGGTGAGGTGGGGTGATACATAAAACAAGGGTTTCAAATTAGCTCAGATACCGTTCCATAAACCCAATATGTAATAGACAAGACCTACTCCTTGCTCAGAGAACTGGACTCAACACGCCCTATTCACCGCACAAGAATATATCTGACTAGTAATAATCTTAAAACCTATGTATTGATATCTCTCTGTTAATGTGTCAAGTGGGTAAAAAGCGGCATAAACACAGCAGTGAAAAGCAGCTAAACCCCATTATAAAAATAAATTACTTTGAAAAAACCATGAAACAAAGACAGTGAAAGAGAGAGAAATTCTTACACAATGCGTTCACGGGCTGTGATGCAACCTGGATTGACCATATCTAGACCCACAGCTGGATGAGACATAAGGGTGGACACTGTTGCGGCTGAGAGGTTTGGTGAGGTTGGGTGAGCAAACGCAGACCCTTTAAAGTAATACTGCGTGGTACCCATCGCATGGGTCCCAAATCTCCAGGTTCAAGGGCATCTTCCTACATCGAAAACATGCATGAGATACCCAGAAGATGGTACACCGTGTGATGGGGAAAGGTTTCTAAAACGCACCTCATTTCTCATCTGCTTGTGCCCGGGTTTGCCATTCCAGCCACTTTACTAGCAATCTCCCTCCTTGGAGCATCAGCACCTTTAACCTCCTGTTCCGTACAGGTTGCAATTTGTCCTGAGGATGAACGGGAAGACGTGGAACCAACGAGAGACTAGCTCTTGGTGTTGGGACAGGCACAGGTCACTCTATTTTCCCATCAGGAAGAAGAATTAACCACAGGATCAGCCTGCCCCCCGGAACCAGAACCGGGCCTGAAGCCATCCTGCGCTTTTGCGGCCAGCTCCCTAAAAAGCGAGTTGTAAAATGGAGGTTCAGGGCACTGCAATTCACAAACCTGCAGAGTTATAAATGATAACTCTCGTCCACAAATATATTGAGGGAAGGCAAAGAAGAGGATTTGAAATCAAGGCAGAATTGCAGGAAACAGATTTCAGGAGGTAGATTCGAATCGCCTTTAAATCACATGAAAAGCAGAAAATCGTTGACAATGATGCCCTTGGCCAAAAAGGGCGTATGCGTTTTTTCCTGAATATATTCAGGAAAAAACGCATACGCCCTTTTTGGCCAACCAAGCAACCTGGAAAGGCAAATCAGCGCTACAAACAAGTCTCGCTTCCCATCGGTCAAAAGGGCCATGCTGAAAAAAATGTCAAAACCAGAAATGCAGGACAGGCCATGGAGAAATGGGAGCCTTCCTATACTGATGGGCGGGATGTAAATTGCCAACAGCCACTCTGCAGAAGTGTACGGTGTGTCCTGAAACATCTAAAAAACACAGCTTAGAGAGCATAGGGCACTTCCACTCATGGGGGTATAAATTGGGAAAATGAAAAATCAGCAAGACACAAGAACCCCAAAGTTTAGGGCTGCTCTGTTGACAAGGACCTCCACTTCATTCCACCTTCAATATCCCAGGAAAGAGAAAAATGGATAAAGAAGTTGTGGTCCTTATGTACAATGTAATATCACTCAGCCGTGAAATCAATGTCATAAGGCTAGTAGCAGCATGATGAGTGGATTTAGGTACAACGATTCTAAGTGAAATAAGTCACACAGAAAAGGACACTTCTCATAAGGTATCACTGATAGAGGGAATGTAAAAACCGTTACACTTGAACTGAATTACAAAACAGAACAGAGTCACACATGCAGAAAACACACTATGGCTGCTTAACGGGAAAGGTGAGGTGGGGTGATACATAAAACAAGGGTATCAAATTAGCTCAGATACCGTTCCATAAACCCAATATGTAATAGACAAGACCTACTCCTTGCTCAGAGAACTGGACTCAACACGCCCTATTCACCGCACAAGAATATATCTGACTAGTAATAATCTTAAAACCTATGTATTGATATCTCTCTGTTAGTGTGTCAAGTGGGTGAAAAGCGGCATAAACACAGCAGTGAAAAGCAGCTAAACCCATTTATAAAAATAAATTACTTTGAAAAACCCATGAAACAAAGACAGTGAAAGAGAGAGAAATTCTTACACAATGCGTTCACGGGCTGTGATGCAACCTGGATTGACCATATCTAGACCCACAGCTGGATGAGACATAAGGGTGGACACTGTTGCGGCTGAGAGGTTTGGTGAGGTTGGGTGAGCAAACGCAGACCCTTTAAAGTAATACTGCGTGGTACCCATCGCATGGGTCCCAAATCTCCAGGTTCAAGGGCATCTTCCTACATCGAAAACATGCATGAGATACCCAGAAGATGGTACACCGTATGATGGGGAAAGGTTTCTAAAACGCACCTCATTTCTCATCTGCTTGTGCCCGGGTTCGCCATTCCAGCCACTTTATTAGCAATCTCCCTCCTTGGAGCATCAGCACCTTTAACCTCCTGTTCCGTACAGGTTGCAATTTGTACTGAGGATGAACGGGAAGACGTGGAACCAATGAAAGACTAGCTCTTGGTGTTGGGACAGGCACAGGTCACTCTATTTTCCCATCAGGAAGAAGAATTAACCACAGGCTCAGCCTGCCCCCCGGAACAAGAAGAGGGCCTGAAGCCATCCTGCGCTTTTGCGGCCATCTCCCAAAAACGCGAGTTGTAAAATGGAGGTTCAGGGCACTGCAATTCACAAACCTGCAGAGTTATAAATGATAACTCTCGTCCACAAATATATTGAGGGAAGGCAAAGAAGAGGATTTGAAATCAAGGCAGAATTGCAGGAAACAGATTTCAGGAGGTAGATTCGAATCGCCTTTAAAGCACATGAAAAGCGGCAAAACGTTGACAATGATGCCCTTGGCCAAAAAGGGCGTATGCGTTTTTTCCTGAATATATTCAGGAAAAAACGCATACGCCCTTTTTGGCCAACCAAGCAACCTGGAAAGGCAAATCAGCGCTACAAAGATGTCTCGCTTCCCATCGGTTAAAAAGGCCATGCTGAATAAAGTGTCAAAACCAGAAATGCAGGACAGGCCATGGAGAAATGGGAGCCTTGCTACACTGATGGGCGGGATGTAAATTGCCAACAGCCACTCTGGAGAAGCGTACGGTGAGTCCTGAAACATCTAAAAAACAAAGCTTAGAGAGCATAGGGCACTTCCACTCATGGGGTTATAAATTGGGAAAATTAAAAATCAGCAAGACACAAGCACCCCAAAGTTTAGGGCTGCTCTGTTGACAAGGACCTCCACTTCATTCCACCTTCAATATCCCAGGAAAGAGAAAAATGGATAAAGAAGTTGTGGTCCTTATGTACAATGGAATATCACTCAGCCGTGAAATCAATGTCATAAGGCTAGTAGCAGCATGATGAGTGGATTTAGGTACAACGACTCTAAGTGAAATAAGTCACACAGAAAAGGACACTTCTCATAAGGTATCACTGATAGAGGGAATGTAAAAACCGTTACACTTGAACTGAATTACAAAACAGAACAGAGTCACACATGCAGAAAACACACTATGGCTGCTTAACGGGAAAGGTGAGGTGGGGTGATACATAAAACAAGGGTATCAAATTAGCTCAGATACCGTTCCATAAACCCAATATGTAATAGACAAGACCTACTCCTTGCTCAGAGAACTGGACTCAACACGCCCTATTCACCGCACAAGAATATATCTGACTAGTAATAATCTTAAAACCTATGTATTGATATCTCTCTGTTAGTGTGTCAAGTGGGTGAAAAGCGGCATAAACACAGCAGTGAAAAGCAGCTAAACCCATTTATAAAAATAAATTACTTTGAAAAACCCATGAAACAAAGACAGTGAAAGAGAGCGAAATTCTTACACAATGCGTTCACGGGCTGTGATGCAAAGTGGATTGACCATATCTAGACCCACAGCTGGATGAGACATAAGGGTGGACACTGTTGCGGCTGAGAGGTTTGGTGAGGTTGGGTGAGCAAACGCAGACCCTTTAAAGTAATACTGCGTGGTACCCATCGCATGGGTCCCAAATCTCCAGGTTCAAGGGCATCTTCCTACATCGAAAACATGCATGAGATACCCAGAAGATGGTACACCGTATGATGGGGAAAGGTTTCTAAAACGCACCTCATTTCTCATCTGCTTGTGCCCGGGTTCGCCATTCCAGCCACTTTACTAGCAATCTCCCTCCTTGGAGCATCAGCACCTTTAACCTCCTGTTCCGTACAGGTTGCAATTTGTACTGAGGATGAACGGGAAGACGTGGAACCAATGAAAGACTAGCTCTTGGTGTTGGGACAGGCACAGGTCACTCTATTTTCCCATCAGGAAGAAGAATTAACCACAGGCTCAGCCTGCCCCCCGGAACAAGAACAGGGCCTGAAGCCATCCTGTGCTTTTGCGGCCATCTCCCAAAAACGCGAGTTGTAAAATGGAGGTTCAGGGCACTGCAATTCACAAACCTGCAGAGTTATAAATGATAACTCTCGTCCACAAATATATTGAGGGAAGGCAAAGAAGAGGATTTGAAATCAAGGCAGAATTGCAGGAAACATATTTCAGGAGGTAGATTCGAATCGCCTTTAAAGCACATGAAAAGCGGCAAAACGTTGACAATGATGCCCTTGGCCAAAAAGGGCGTATGCGTTTTTTCCTGAATATATTCAGGAAAAAACGCATACGCCCTTTTTGGCCAACCAAGCAACCTGGAAAGGCAAATCAGCGCTACAAAGATGTCTCGCTTCCCATCGGTTAAAAAGGCCATGCTGAATAAAGTGTCAAAACCAGAAATGCAGGACAGGCCATGGAGAAATGGGAGCCTTGCTACACTGATGGGCGGGATGTAAATTGCCAACAGCCACTCTGGAGAAGCGTACGGTGAGTCCTGAAACATCTAAAAAACAAAGCTTAGAGAGCATAGGGCACTTCCACTCATGGGGTTATAAATTGGGAAAATTAAAAATCAGCAAGACACAAGCACCCCAAAGTTTAGGGCTGCTCTGTTGACAAGGACCTCCACTTCATTCCACCTTCAATATCCCAGGAAAGAGAAAAATGGATAAAGAAGTTGTGGTCCTTATGTACAATGGAATATCACTCAGCCGTGAAATCAATGTCATAAGGCTAGTACCAGCATGATGAGTGGATTTAGGTACGATGATTCTAAGTGAAATAAGTCACACAGAAAAGGGCACTTCTCATAAGGTATCACTTATAGAGGGAATGTAAAAACCGTTACACTTGAACTGAATTACAAAACAGAACAGAGTCACACATGCAGAAAACACACTATGCCTGCTTAACGGGAAAGGTGAGGTGGGGTGATACATAAAACAAGGGTTTCAAATTAGCTCAGATACCGTTCCATAAACCCAATATGTAATAGACAAGACCTACTCCTTGCTCAGAGAACTGGACTCAACACGCCCTATTCACCGCACAAGAATATATCTGACTAGTAATAATCTTAAAACCTATGTATTGATATCTCTCTGTTAGTGTGTCAAGTGGGTAAAAAGCGGCATAAACACAGCAGTGAAAAGCAGCTAAACCCCATTATAAAAATAAATTACTTTGAAAAACCCATGAAACAAAGACAGTGAAAGAGAGAGAAATTCTTACACAATGCGTTCAGGGGCTGTGATGCAACCTGGATTGACCATATCTAGACCCACAGCTGGATGAGACATAAGGGTGGACACTGTTGCGGCTGAGAGGTTTGGTGAGGTTGGGTGAGCAAACGCAGACCCTTTAAAGTAATACTGCGTGGTACCCATCGCATGGGTCCCAAATCTCCAGGTTCAAGGGCATCTTCCTACATCGAAAACATGCATGAGATACCCAGAAGATGGTACACCGTGTGATGGGGAAAGGTTTCTAAAACGCACCTCATTTCTCATCTGCTTGTGCCCGGGTTCGCCATTCCAGCCACTTTACTAGCAATCTCCCTCCTTGGAGCATCAGCACCTTTAACCTCCTGTTCCGTACAGGTTGCAATTTGTCCTGAGGATGAACGGGAAGACGTGGAACCAACGAGAGACTAGCTCTTGGTGTTGGGACAGGCACAGGTCACTCTATTTTCCCATCAGGAAGAAGAATTAACCACAGGATCAGCCTGCCCCCCGGAACCAGAACCGGGCCTGAAGCCATCCTGCGCTTTTGCGGCCAGCTCCCTAAAAAGCGAGTTGTAAAATGGAGGTTCAGGGCACTGCAATTCACAAACCTGCAGAGTTATAAATGATAACTCTCGTCCACAAATATATTGAGGGAAGGCAAAGAAGAGGATTTGAAATCAAGGCAGAATTGCAGGAAACAGATTTCAGGAGGTAGATTCGAATCGCCTTTAAATCACATGAAAAGCAGAAAATCGTTGACAATGATGCCCTTGGCCAAAAAGGGCGTATGCGTTTTTTCCTGAATATATTCAGGAAAAAACGCATACGCCCTTTTTGGCCAACCAAGCAACCTGGAAAGGCAAATCAGCGCTACAAACAAGTCTCGCTTCCCATCGGTCAAAAGGGCCATGCTGAAAAAAATGTCAAAACCAGAAATGCAGGACAGGCCATGGAGAAATGGGAGCCTTCCTATACTGATGGGCGGGATGTAAATTGCCAACAGCCACTCTGCAGAAGTGTACGGTGTGTCCTGAAACATCTAAAAAACACAGCTTAGAGAGCATAGGGCACTTCCACTCATGGGGGTATAAATTGGGAAAATGAAAAATCAGCAAGACACAAGAACCCCAAAGTTTAGGGCTGCTCTGTTGACAAGGACCTCCACTTCATTCCACCTTCAATATCCCAGGAAAGAGAAAAATGGATAAAGAAGTTGTGGTCCTTATGTACAATGGAATATCACTCAGCCGTGAAATCAATGTCATAAGGCTAGTAGCAGCATGATGAGTGGATTTAGGTACAACGACTCTAAGTGAAATAAGTCACACAGAAAAGGACACTTCTCATAAGGTATCACTGATAGAGGGAATGTAAAAACCGTTACACTTGAACTGAATTACAAAACAGAACAGAGTCACACATGCAGAAAACACACTATGGCTGCTTAACGGGAAAGGTGAGGTGGGGTGATACATAAAACAAGGGTATCAAATTAGCTCAGATACCGTTCCGTAAACCCAATATGTAATAGACAAGACCTACTCCTTGCTCAGAGAACTGGACTCAACACGCCCTATTCACCGCACAAGAATATATCTGACTAGTAATAATCTTAAAACCTATGTATTGATATCTCTCTGTTAGTGTGTCAAGTGGGTGAAAAGCGGCATAAACACAGCAGTGAAAAGCAGCTAAACCCATTTATAAAAATAAATTACTTTGAAAAACCCATGAAACAAAGACAGTGAAAGAGAGAGAAATTCTTACACAATGCGTTCACGGGCTGTGATGCAACCTGGATTGACCATATCTAGACCCACAGCTGGATGAGACATAAGGGTGGACACTGTTGCGGCTGAGAGGTTTGGTGAGGTTGGGTGAGCAAACGCAGACCCTTTAAAGTAATACTGCGTGGTACCCATCGCATGGGTCCCAAATCTCCAGGTTCAAGGGCATCTTCCTACATCGAAAACATGCATGAGATACCCAGAAGATGGTAAACCGTATGATGGGGAAAGGTTTCTAAAACGCACCTCATTTCTCATCTGCTTGTGCCCGGGTTCGCCATTCCAGCCACTTTATTAGCAATCTCCCTCCTTGGAGCATCAGCACCTTTAACCTCCTGTTCCGTACAGGTTGCAATTTGTACTGAGGATGAACGGGAAGACGTGGAACCAATGAAAGACTAGGTCTTGGTGTTGGGACAGGCACAGGTCACTCTATTTTCCCATCAGGAAGAAGAATTAACCACAGGCTCAGCCTGCCCCCCGGAACAAGAACAGGGCCTGAAGCCATCCTGCGCTTTTGCGGCCATCTCCCAAAAACGCGAGTTGTAAAATGGAGGTTCAGGGCACTGCAATTCACAAACCTGCAGAGTTATAAATGATAACTCTCGTCCACAAATATATTGAGGGAAGGCAAAGAAGAGGATTTGAAATCAAGGCAGAATTGCAGGAAACATATTTCAGGAGGTAGATTCGAATCGCCTTTAAAGCACATGAAAAGCGGCAAAACGTTGACAATGATGCCCTTGGCCAAAAAGGGCGTATGCGTTTTTTCCTGAATATATTCAGGAAAAAACGCATACGCCCTTTTTGGCCAACCAAGCAACCTGGAAAGGCAAATCAGCGCTACAAAGATGTCTCGCTTCCCATCGGTTAAAAAGGCCATGCTGAATAAAGTGTCAAAACCAGAAATGCAGGACAGGCCATGGAGAAATGGGAGCCTTGCTACACTGATGGGCGGGATGTAAATTGCCAGCAGCCACTCTGGAGAAGCGTACGGTGAGTCCTGAAACATCTAAAAAACAAAGCTTAGAGAGCATAGGGCACTTCCACTCATGGGGTTATAAATTGGGAAAATTAAAAATCAGCAAGACACAAGCACCCCAAAGTTTAGGGCTGCTCTGTTGACAAGGACCTCCACTTCATTCCACCTTCAATATCCCAGGAAAGAGAAAAATGGATAAAGAAGTTGTGGTCCTTATGTACAATGGAATATCACTCAGCCGTGAAATCAATGTCATAAGGCTAGTAGCAGCATGATGAGTGGATTTAGGTACAACGACTCTAAGTGAAATAAGTCACACAGAAAAGGACACTTCTCATAAGGTATCACTGATAGAGGGAATGTAAAAACCGTTACACTTGAACTGAATTACAAAACAGAACAGAGTCACACATGCAGAAAACACACTATGGCTGCTTAACGGGAAAGGTGAGGTGGGGTGATACATAAAACAAGGGTATCAAATTAGCTCAGATACCGTTCCATAAACCCAATATGTAATAGACAAGACCTACTCCTTGCTCAGAGAACTGGACTCAACACGCCCTATTCACCGCACAAGAATATATCTGACTAGTAATAATCTTAAAACCTATGTATTGATATCTCTCTGTTAGTGTGTCAAGTGGGTGAAAAGCGGCATAAACACAGCAGTGAAAAGCAGCTAAACCCATTTATAAAAATAAATTACTTTGAAAAACCCATGAAACAAAGACAGTGAAAGAGAGCGAAATTCTTACACAATGCGTTCACGGGCTGTGATGCAAAGTGGATTGACCATATCTAGACCCACAGCTGGATGAGACATAAGGGTGGACACTGTTGCGGCTGAGAGGTTTGGTGAGGTTGGGTGAGCAAACGCAGACCCTTTAAAGTAATACTGCGTGGTACCCATCGCATGGGTCCCAAATCTCCAGGTTCAAGGGCATCTTCCTACATCGAAAACATGCATGAGATACCCAGAAGATGGTACACCGTATGATGGGGAAAGGTTTCTAAAACGCACCTCATTTCTCATCTGCTTGTGCCCGGGTTCGCCATTCCAGCCACTTTACTAGCAATCTCCCTCCTTGGAGCATCAGCACCTTTAACCTCCTGTTCCGTACAGGTTGCAATTTGTACTGAGGATGAACGGGAAGACGTGGAACCAATGAAAGACTAGCTCTTGGTGTTGGGACAGGCACAGGTCACTCTATTTTCCCATCAGGAAGAAGAATTAACCACAGGCTCAGCCTGCCCCCCGGAACAAGAACAGGGCCTGAAGCCATCCTGTGCTTTTGCGGCCATCTCCCAAAAACGCGAGTTGTAAAATGGAGGTTCAGGGCACTGCAATTCACAAACCTGCAGAGTTATAAATGATAACTCTCGTCCACAAATATATTGAGGGAAGGCAAAGAAGAGGATTTGAAATCAAGGCAGAATTGCAGGAAACAGATTTCAGGAGGTAGATTCGAATCGCCTTTAAAGCACATGAAAAGCGGCAAAACGTTGACAATGATGCCCTTGGCCAAAAAGGGCGTATGCGTTTTTTCCTGAATATATTCAGGAAAAAACGCATACGCCCTTTTTGGCCAACCAAGCAACCTGGAAAGGCAAATCAGCGCTACAAAGATGTCTCGCTTCCCATCGGTTAAAAAGGCCATGCTGAATAAAGTGTCAAAACCAGAAATGCAGGACAGGCCATGGAGAAATGGGAGCCTTGCTACACTGATGGGCGGGATGTAAATTGCCAACAGCCACTCTGGAGAAGCGTACGGTGAGTCCTGAAACATCTAAAAAACAAAGCTTAGAGAGCATAGGGCACTTCCACTCATGGGGTTATAAATTGGGAAAATTAAAAATCAGCAAGACACAAGCACCCCAAAGTTTAGGGCTGCTCTGTTGACAAGGACCTCCACTTCATTCCACCTTCAATATCCCAGGAAAGAGAAAAATGGATAAAGAAGTTGTGGTCCTTATGTACAATGGAATATCACTCAGCCGTGAAATCAATGTCATAAGGCTAGTAGCAGCATGATGAGTGGATTTAGGTACGACGATTCTAAGTGAAATAAGTCACACAGAAAAGGACACTTCTCATAAGGTATCACTGATAGAGGGAATGTAAAAACCGTTACACTTGAACTGAATTACAAAACAGAACAGAGTCACACATGCAGAAAACACACTATGGCTGTTTAACGGGAAAGGTGAGGTGGGGTGATACATAAAACAAGGGTTTCAAATTAGCTCAGATACCGTTCCATAAACCCAATATGTAATAGACAAGACCTACTCCTTGCTCAGAGAACTGGACTCAACACGCCCTATTCACCGCACAAGAATATATCTGACTACTAATAATCTTAAAACCTATGTATTGATATCTCTCTGTTAGTGTGTCAAGTGGGTAAAAAGCGGCATAAACACAGCAGTGAAAAGCAGCTAAACCGCATTATGAAAATAAATTACTTTTAAAAACCCATGAAACAAAGACAGTGAAAGAGAGAAATTCTTACACAATGCGTTCAGGGGCTGTGATGCAACCTGGATTGACCATATCTAGACCCACAGCTGGATGAGACCTAAGGGTGGACACTCTTGGGGCTGAGAGGTTTGGTGAGGTTGGGTGAGCAAACGCAGACCCTTTAAAGTAATACTGCGTGGTACCCATCGCATGGGTCCCAAATCTCCATGTTCAAGGGCATCTTCCTACATCAAAAACATGCATGAGAAACCCAGAAGATGGTACACCGTGTGATGGGGAAAGGTTTCTAAAACGCACCTCATTTCTCATCTCCTTGTGCCCGGGTTCGCCATCCCAGCCGCTTTACTAGCAATCTCCCTACTTGGAGCATCAGCACCTTTAACCTCCTGTTCCCTACAGGTTGCAATTTTTCCTGAGGATGAACGGGAAGACGGGGAACCAATGAGAGACTGGCTCTTGGTGTTGGGACAGGCACAGGTCACTCTATTTTCCCATCAGGAAGAAGAATTAACCACAGGCTCAGCCTGCCCCCCGGAACCAGAACAGGGCCTGAAGCCATCCTGCGCTTTTGCGGCCAGCTCCCAAAAACGCGAGGTGTAAAATCGAGCTTCATGGCACTGCAATTCACAAACCTGCAGAGTTATAAATGATAACTCTCGTCCACAAATATATTGAGGGAAGGCAACGAAGAGGATTTGAAATCAAGGCAGAATTGCAGGAAACAGATTACAGGAGGTAGATTCGAATCTCCTTTAAAGCACATGAAAAGCGGCAAAACGTTGACAATGATGCCCTTGGCCAAAAAGGGCGTATGCGTTTTTTCCTGAATATATTCAGGAAAAAACGCATACGCCCTTTTTGGCCAACCAAGCAACCTGGAAAGGCAAATCAGCGCTACAAAGAAGTCTCGCTTCCCATCGGTCAAAAGGGCCATGCTGAAAAAAGTGTCAAAACCAGAAATGCAGGACAGGCCATGGAGAAATGGGAGCCTTGCTACACTGATGGGCGGGATGTAAATTGCCAACAGCCACTCTGGAGAAGTGTACGGTGAGTCCTGAAACATCTAAAAAACACAGCTTAGAGAGCATAGGGCACTTCCACTCATGGGGGTATAAATTGGGAAAATTAAAAATCAGCAAGACACAAGCACCCCAAAGTTTAGGGCTGCTCTGTTGACAAGGACCTCCACTTCATTCCACCTTAAATATCCCAGGAAAGAGAAAAATGGGTAAAGAAGTTCTGGTCCTTATGTACAATGGAATATCACTCAGCCATGAAATCAATGTCATAAGGCTAGTAGCAGCATGATGAGTGGATTTAGGTACGACGATTCTAAGTGAAATAAGTCACACAGAAAAGGACACTTCTCATAAGGTATCACTGATAGAGGGAATGTAAAAACCGTTACACTTGAACTGAATTACAAAACAGAACAGAGTCACACATGCAGAAAACACACTATGACTGCTTAACGGGAAAGGTGAGGTGGGGTGATACATAAAACAAGGGTTTCAAATTAGCTCAGATACCGTTCCATAAACCCAATATGTAATAGACAAGACCTACTCCTTGCTCAGAGAACTGGACTCAACACGCCCTATTCACCGCACAAGAATATATGTGACTACTAATAATCTTAAAACCTATGTATTGATATCTCTCTGTTAGTGTGTCAAGTGGGTGTAAAGCGGCATAAACACAGCAGTGAAAAGCAGCTAAACCGCATTATGAAAATAAATTACTTTGAAAAACCCATGAAAGAAAGACAGTGAAAGAGAGAGACATTCTTACACAATGCGTTCAGGGGCTGTGATGCAACCTGGATTGACCATATCTAGACCCACAGCTGGATGAGACATAAGGGTGGACACTCTTGGGGCTGAGAGGTTTGGTGAGGTTGGGTGAGCAAACGCAGACCCTTTATAGTAATACTGCGTGGTACCCATCGCATGGGTCCCATATCTCCAGGTTCAAGGGCATCTTCCTACATCGAAAACATGCATGAGAAACCCAGAAGATGGTACACCGTGTGATGGGGAAAGGTTTCTAAAACGCACCTCATTTCTCATCTCCTTGTGCCCGGGTTCGCCATTTCAGCCGCTTTACTAGCAATCTCCCTACTTGGAGCATCAGCACCTTTAACCTCCTGTTCCGTACAGGTTACAATTTTTCCTGAGGATGAACGGGAAGACGGGGAACCAATGAGAGACTGGCTCTTGGTGTTGGGACAGGCACAGGTCACTCTATTTTCCCATCAGGAAGAAGAATTAACCACAGGCTCAGCCTGACCCCGGAACCAGAACAGGGCCTGAAGCCATCCTGCGCTTTTGCGGCCAGCTCCCAAAAACGCGAGTTGTAAAATCGAGCTTCATGGCACTGCAATTCACAAACCTGCAGAGTTATAAATGATAACTCTCGTCCACAAATATATTGAGGGAAGGCAAAGAAGAGGATTTGAAATCAAGGCAGAATTGCAGGAAACAGATTTCAGGAGGTAGATTCGAATCTCCTTTAAAGCACATGAAAAGCGGCAAAACGTTGACAATGATGCCCTTGGCCAAAAAGGGCGTATGCGTTTTTTCCTGAATATATTCAGGAAAAAACGCATACGCCCTTTTTGGCCAACCAAGCAACCTGGAAAGGCAAATCAGCGCTACAAAGAAGTCTCGCTTCCCATCGGTCAAAAGGGCCATGCTGAAAAAAGTGTCAAAACCAGAAATGCAGGACAGGCCATGGAGAAATGGGAGCCTTGCTACACTGATGGGCGGGATGTAAATTGCCAACAGCCACTCTGGAGAAGTGTACGGTGAGTCCTGAAACATCTAAAAAACACAGCTTAGAGAGCATAGGGCACTTCCACTCATGGGGGTATAAATTGGGAAAATGAAAAATCAGCAAGACACAAGCACCCCAAAGTTTAGGGCTGCTCTGTTGACAAGGACCTCCACTTCATTCCACCTTAAATATCCCAGGAAAGAGAAAAATGGGTAAAGAAGTTCTGGTCCTTATGTACAATGGAATATCACTCAGCCATGAAATCAATGTCATAAGGCTAGGAGCAGCATGATGAGTGGATTTAGGTACGACGATTCTAAGTGAAATAAGTCACACAGAAAAGGACACTTCTCATAAGGTATCACTGATAGAGGGAATGTAAAAACCGTTACACTTGAACTGAATTACAAAACAGAACAGAGTCACACATGCAGAAAACACACTATGGCTGCTTAACGGGAAAGGTGAGGTGGGGTGATACATAAAACAAGGGTTTCAAATTAGCTCAGATACCGTTCCATAAACCCAATATGTAATAGACAAGACCTACTCCTTGCTCAGAGAACTGGACTCAACACGCCCTATTCACCGCACAAGAATATATGTGACTACTAATAATCTTAAAACCTATGTATTGATATCTCTCTGTTAGTGTGTCAAGTGGGTGTAAAGCGGCATAAACACAGCAGTGAAAAGCAGCTAAACCGCATTATGAAAATAAATTACTTTGAAAAACCCATGAAAGAAAGACAGTGAAAGAGAGAGACATTCTTACACAATGCGTTCAGGGGCTGTGATGCAACCTGGATTGACCATATCTAGACCCACAGCTGGATGAGACATAAGGGTGGACACTCTTGGGGCTGAGAGTTTTGGTGAGGTTGGGTGAGCAAACGCAGACCCTTTATAGTAATACTGCGTGGTACCCATCGCATGGGTCCCATATCTCCAGGTTCAAGGGCATCTTCCTACATCGAAAACATGCATGAGAAACCCAGAAGATGGTACACCGTGTGATGGGGAAAGGTTTCTAAAACGCACCTCATTTCTCATCTCCTTGTGCCCGGGTTCGCCATTTCAGCCGCTTTACTAGCAATCTCCCTACTTGGAGCATCAGCACCTTTAACCTCCTGTTCCGTACAGGTTACAATTTTTCCTGAGGATGAACGGGAAGACGGGGAACCAATGAGAGACTGGCTCTTGGTGTTGGGACAGGCACAGGTCACTCTATTTTCCCATCAGGAAGAAGAATTAACCACAGGCTCAGCCTGACCCCGGAACCAGAACAGGGCCTGAAGCCATCCTGCGCTTTTGCGGCCAGCTCCCAAAAACGCGAGTTGTAAAATCGAGCTTCAGGGCACTGCAATTCACAAACCTGCAGAGTTATAAATGATAACTCTCGTCCACAAATATATTGAGGGAAGGCAAAGAAGAGGATTTGAAATCAAGGCAGAATTGCAGGAAACAGATTTCAGGAGGTAGATTCGAATCTCCTTTAAAGCACATGAAAAGCGGCAAAACGTTGACAATGATGCCCTTGGCCAAAAAGGGCGTATTCGTTTTTTCCTGAATATATTCAGGAAAAAACGCATACGCCCTTTTTGGCCAACCAAGCAACCTGGAAAGGCAAATCAGCGCTACAAAGAAGTCTCGCTTCCCATCGGTCAAAAGGGCCATGCTGAAAAAAGTGTCAAAACCAGAAATGCAGGACAGGCCATGGAGAAATGGGAGCCTTGCTACACTGATGGGCGGGATGTAAATTGCCAACAGCCATTCTGGAGAAGTGTACGGTGAGTCCTGAAATATCTAAAAAACACAGCTTAGAGAGCATAGGGCACTTCCACTCATGGGGGTATAAATTGGGAAAATGAAAAATCAGCAAGACACAAGCACCCCAAAGTTTAGGGCTGCTCTGTTGACAAGGACCTCCACTTCATTCCACCTTAAATATCCCAGGAAAGAGAAAAATGGATAAAGAAGTTGTGGTCCTTATGTACAATGGAATATCACTCAGCCATGAAATCAATGTCCTAAGGCTAGTAGCAGCATGATGAGTGGATTTAGGTACGACGATTCTAAGTGAAATAAATCACACAGAAAAGGACACTTCTCATAAGGTATCACTTATAGAGGGAATGTAAAAACCGTTACAGTTGAACTGAATTACAAAACAGAATAGAGTCACATATGCAGAAAACACACTATGGCTGCTTAACGGGAAAGGGGAGGTGGGGTGACACATAAAACAAGGGTTTCAAATTAGCTCAGATACCGTTCCATAAACCCAATATGTAATAGACAAGACCTACTCCTTGCTCAGAGAACTGGACTCAACACGCCCTATTCACCGCACAAGAATATATCTGACTAGTAATAACCTTAAAACCTATGTATTGATATCTCTCTGTTAGTGTGTCAAGTGGGTATAAAGCGGCATAAACACAGCAGTGAAAAGCAGCTAAACCGCATTATGAAAATAAATTACTTTTAAAAACCCATGAAACAAAGACAGTGAAAGAGAGAGAAATTCTTACACAATGCGTTCATGGGCTGTGATGCAACCTGGATTGACCGTATCTAGACCCACAGCTGGATGAGACATAAGGGTGGACACTCTTGGGGCTGAGAGGTTTGGTGAGGTTGGGTGAGCAAACGCAGACCCTTTAAAGTAATACTGCGTGGTACCCATCGCATGGGTCCCATATCTCCAGGTTCAAGGTCATCTTCCTACATCGAAAACATGAATGAGAAACCCAGAAGATGGTACACCGTGTGATGGGGAAAGGTTTCTAAAACGCACCTCATTTCTCATCTCCTTGTGCCCGGGTTCGCCATTCCAGCCACTTTACTCGCAATCTCCCTACTTGGAGCATCAGCACCTTTAACCTCCTGTTCCCTACAGGTTGCAATTTTTCCTGAGGATGAATGGGAAGAAGGGGAACCAATGAGAGACTGGCTCTTGGTGTTGGGACAGGCACAGGTCACTCTATTTTCCCATCTGGAAGAAGAATTAACCACAGGCTCAACCTGCCCCCCGGAACCAGAACTGGGCCTGAAGCCATCCTGCGCTTTTGCGACCAGCTCCCAAAAACGCGAGTTGTAAAATTGAGCTTCAGGGCACTGCAATTCACAAAACTGCAGAGCTATAAATGATAACTCTCGTCCACAAATATATTGAGGGAAGGCAAAGAAGAGGATTTGAAATCAAGGCAGAATTGCAGGAAACAGATTTCAGGAGGTAGATTCGAATCTCCTTTAAAGCACATGAAAAGCGGCAAAACGTTGACAATGATGCCCTTGGCCAAAAAGGGCGTATGCGTTTTTTCCTGAATATATTCAGGAAAAAACGCATACGCCCTTTTTGGCCAACCAAGCAACCTGGAAAGGCAAATCAGCGCTACAAAGAAGTCTTGCTTCCCATCGGTCAAAAGGGCCATGCTGAAAAAAGTGTCAAAACCAGAAATGCAGGACAGGCCATGGAGAAATGGGAGCCTTGCTACACTGATGGGCGGGATGTAAATTGCCAAAAGCCACTCTGGAGAAGTGTACGGTGAGTCGTGAAACATCTAAAAAACACAGCTTAGAGAGCATAGGGCACTTCCACTCATGGGGGTATAAATTGGGAAAATGAAAAATCAGCAAGACACAAGCACCCCAAAGTTTAGGGCTGCTCTGTTGACAAGGACCTCCACTTCATTCCAACTTAAATATCCCAGGAAAGAGAAAAATGGATAAAGAAGTTGTGGTCCTTATGTACAATGGAAAATCACTCAGCCATGAAATCAATGTCATAAGGCTAGGAGCAGCATGATGAGTGGATTTAGGTACGACGATTCTAAGTGAAATAAGTCACACACAAAAGGACACTTCTCATAAGGTATCACTGATATAGGGAATGTAAAAACCGTTACACATGAACTGAATTACAAAACAGAACAGAGTCACACATGCAGAAAACACACTATGGCTGCTTAACGGGAAAGGTGAGGTGGGGTGATACATAAAACAAGGGTTTCAAATTAGCTCAGATACCGTTCCATAAACCCAACATGTAATAGACAAGACCTACTCTTTGCTCAGAGAACTGGACTCAACACGCCCTATTCACCGCACAAGAATATATCTGACTAGTAATAATCTTAAAACCTATGTATTGATATCTCTCTGTTAGTGTGTCAAGTGGGTGTAAAGCGGCATAAACACAGCAGTGAAAAGCAGCTAAACCCCATTATGAAAATAAATTACTTTTAAAAACCCATGAAACAAAGACAGTGAAAGAGAGAGACATTCTTACACAATGCGTTCAGGGGCTGTGATGCAACCTGGATTGACCATATCTAGACCCACAGCTGGATGAGACCTAAGGGTGGACACTCTTGGGGCTGAGAGGTTTGGTGAGGTTGGGTGAGCAAACGCAGACCCTTTAAAGTAATACTGCGTGGTACCCATCGCATGGGTCCCAAATCTCCAGGTTCAAGGGCATCTTCCTACATCGAAAACATGCATGAGAAACCCAGAAGATGGTACACCGTGTGATGGGGAAAGGTTTCTAAAACGCACCTCATTTCTCATCTCCTTGTGCCCGGGTTCACCATTCCAGCCGCTTTACTAGCAATCTCCCTACTTGGAGCATCAGCACCTTTAACCTCCTGTTCCGTACAGGTTACAATTTTTCCTGAGGATGAACGGGAAGATGGGGAACCAATGAGAGACTGGCTCTTGGTGTTGGGACAGGCACAGGTCACTCTATTTTCCCATCAGGAAGAAGAATTAACCACAGGCTCAGCCTGCCCCCCGGAACCAGAACAGGGCCTGAAGCCATCCTGCGCTTTTGCGGCCAGCTCCCAAAAACGCGAGGTGTAAAATCGAGCTTCATGGCACTGCAATTCACAAACCTGCAGAGTTATAAATGATAACTCTCGTCCACAAATATATTGAGGGAAGGCAACGAAGAGGATTTGAAATCAAGGCAGAATTGCAGGAAACAGATTACAGGAGGTAGATTCGAATCTCCTTTAAAGCACATGAAAAGCAGCAAAACGTTGACAATGATGCCCTTGGCCAAAAAGGGCGTATGCGTTTTTTCCTGAATATATTCAGGAAAAAACGCATACGCCCTTTTTGGCCAACCAAGCAACCTGGAAAGGCAAATCAGCGCTACAAAGAAGTCTCGCTTCCCATCGGTCAAAAGGGCCATGCTGAAAAAAGTGTCAAAACCAGAAATGCAGGACAGGCCATGGAGAAATGGGAGCCTTGCTACACTGATGGGCGGGATGTAAATTGCCAACAGCCACTCTGGAGAAGTGTACGGTGAGTCCTGAAACATCTAAAAAACACAGCTTAGAGAGCATAGGGCACTTCCACTCATGGGGGTATAAATTGGGAAAATTAAAAATCAGCAAGACACAAGCACCCCAAAGTTTAGGGCTGCTCTGTTGACAAGGACCTCCACTTCATTCCACCTTAAATATCCCAGGAAAGAGAAAAATGGGTAAAGAAGTTCTGGTCCTTATGTACAATGGAATATCACTCAGCCATGAAATCAATGTCATAAGGCTAGTAGCAGCATGATGAGTGGATTTAGGTACGACGATTCTAAGTGAAATAAGTCACACAGAAAAGGACACTTCTCATAAGGTATCACTGATAGAGGGAATGTAAAAACCGTTACACTTGAACTGAATTACAAAACAGAACAGAGTCACACATGCAGAAAACACACTATGGCTGTTTAACGGGAAAGGTGAGGTGGGGTGATACATAAAACAAGGGTTTCAAATTAGCTCAGATACCGTTCCATAAACCCAATATGTAATAGACAAGACCTACTCCTTGCTCAGAGAACTGGACTCAACACGCCCTATTCACCGCAAAAGAATATATCTGACTACTAATAATCTTAAAACCTATGTATTGATATCTCTCTGTTAGTGTGTCAAGTGGGTAAAAAGCGGCATAAACACAGCAGTGAAAAGCAGCTAAACCGCATTATGAAAATAAATTACTTTTAAAAACCCATGAAACAAAGACAGTGAAAGAGAGAAATTCTTACACAATGCGTTCAGGGGCTGTGATGCAACCTGGATTGACCATATCTAGACCCACAGCTGGATGAGACCTAAGGGTGGACACTCTTGGGGCTGAGAGGTTTGGTGAGGTTGGGTGAGCAAACGCAGACCCTTTAAAGTAATACTGCGTGGTACCCATCGCATGGGTCCCAAATCTCCATGTTCAAGGGCATCTTCCTACATCAAAAACATGCATGAGAAACCCAGAAGATGGTACACCGTGTGATGGGGAAAGGTTTCTAAAACGCACCTCATTTCTCATCTCCTTGTGCCCGGGTTCGCCATCCCAGCCGCTTTACTAGCAATCTCCCTACTTGGAGCATCAGCACCTTTAACCTCCTGTTCCCTACAGGTTGCAATTTTTCCTGAGGATGAACGGGAAGACGGGGAACCAATGAGAGACTGGCTCTTGGTGTTGGGACAGGCACAGGTCACTCTATTTTCCCATCAGGAAGAAGAATTAACCACAGGCTCAGCCTGCCCCCCGGAACCAGAACAGGGCCTGAAGCCATCCTGCGCTTTTGCGGCCAGCTCCCAAAAACGCGAGGTGTAAAATCGAGCTTCATGGCACTGCAATTCACAAACCTGCAGAGTTATAAATGATAACTCTCGTCCACAAATATATTGAGGGAAGGCAACGAAGAGGATTTGAAATCAAGGCAGAATTGCAGGAAACAGATTACAGGAGGTAGATTCGAATCTCCTTTAAAGCACATGAAAAGCCGCAAAACGTTGACAATGATGCCCTTGGCCAAAAAGGGCGTATGCGTTTTTTCCTGAATATATTCAGGAAAAAACGCATACGCCCTTTTTGGCCAACCAAGCAACCTGGAAAGGCAAATCAGCGCTACAAAGAAGTCTCGCTTCCCATCGGTCAAAAGGGCCATGCTGAAAAAAGTGTCAAAACCAGAAATGCAGGACAGGCCATGGAGAAATGGGAGCCTTGCTACACTGATGGGCGGGATGTAAATTGCCAACAGCCACTCTGGAGAAGTGTACGGTGAGTCCTGAAACATCTAAAAAACACAGCTTAGAGAGCATAGGGCACTTCCACTCATGGGGGTATAAATTGGGAAAATTAAAAATCAGCAAGACACAAGCACCCCAAAGTTTAGGGCTGCTCTGTTGACAAGGACCTCCACTTCATTCCACCTTAAATATCCCAGGAAAGAGAAAAATGGGTAAAGAAGTTCTGGTCCTTATGTACAATGGAATATCACTCAGCCATGAAATCAATGTCATAAGGCTAGTAGCAGCATGATGAGTGGATTTAGGTACGACGATTCTAAGTGAAATAAGTCACACAGAAAAGGACACTTCTCATAAGGTATCACTGATAGAGGGAATGTAAAAACCGTTACACTTGAACTGAATTACAAAACAGAACAGAGTCACACATGCAGAAAACACACTATGACTGCTTAACGGGAAAGGTGAGGTGGGGTGATACATAAAACAAGGGTTTCAAATTAGCTCAGATACCGTTCCATAAACCCAATATGTAATAGACAAGACCTACTCCTTGCTCAGAGAACTGGACTCAACACGCCCTATTCACCGCACAAGAATATATGTGACTACTAATAATCTTAAAACCTATGTATTGATATCTCTCTGTTAGTGTGTCAAGTGGGTGTAAAGCGGCATAAACACAGCAGTGAAAAGCAGCTAAACCGCATTATGAAAATAAATTACTTTGAAAAACCCATGAAAGAAAGACAGTGAAAGAGAGAGACATTCTTACACAATGCGTTCAGGGGCTGTGATGCAACCTGGATTGACCATATCTAGACCCACAGCTGGATGAGACATAAGGGTGGACACTCTTGGGGCTGAGAGGTTTGGTGAGGTTGGGTGAGCAAACGCAGACCCTTTATAGTAATACTGCGTGGTACCCATCGCATGGGTCCCATATCTCCAGGTTCAAGGGCATCTTCCTACATCGAAAACATGCATGAGAAACCCAGAAGATGGTACACCGTGTGATGGGGAAAGGTTTCTAAAACGCACCTCATTTCTCATCTCCTTGTGCCCGGGTTCGCCATTTCAGCCGCTTTACTAGCAATCTCCCTACTTGGAGCATCAGCACCTTTAACCTCCTGTTCCGTACAGGTTACAATTTTTCCTGAGGATGAACGGGAAGACGGGGAACCAATGAGAGACTGGCTCTTGGTGTTGGGACAGGCACAGGTCACTCTATTTTCCCATCAGGAAGAAGAATTAACCACAGGCTCAGCCTGACCCCGGAACCAGAACAGGGCCTGAAGCCATCCTGCGCTTTTGCGGCCAGCTCCCAAAAACGCGAGTTGTAAAATCGAGCTTCAGGGCACTGCAATTCACAAACCTGCAGAGTTATAAATGATAACTCTCGTCCACAAATATATTGAGGGAAGGCAAAGAAGAGGATTTGAAATCAAGGCAGAATTGCAGGAAACAGATTTCAGGAGGTAGATTCGAATCTCCTTTAAAGCACATGAAAAGCGGCAAAACGTTGACAATGATGCCCTTGGCCAAAAAGGGCGTATTCGTTTTTTCCTGAATATATTCAGGAAAAAACGCATACGCCCTTTTTGGCCAACCAAGCAACCTGGAAAGGCAAATCAGCGCTACAAAGAAGTCTCGCTTCCCATCGGTCAAAAGGGCCATGCTGAAAAAAGTGTCAAAACCAGAAATGCAGGACAGGCCATGGAGAAATGGGAGCCTTGCTACACTGATGGGCGGGATGTAAATTGCCAACAGCCATTCTGGAGAAGTGTACGGTGAGTCCTGAAATATCTAAAAAACACAGCTTAGAGAGCATAGGGCACTTCCACTCATGGGGGTATAAATTGGGAAAATGAAAAATCAGCAAGACACAAGCACCCCAAAGTTTAGGGCTGCTCTGTTGACAAGGACCTCCACTTCATTCCACCTTAAATATCCCAGGAAAGAGAAAAATGGATAAAGAAGTTGTGGTCCTTATGTACAATGGAATATCACTCAGCCATGAAATCAATGTCCTAAGGCTAGTAGCAGCATGATGAGTGGATTTAGGTACGACGATTCTAAGTGAAATAAATCACACAGAAAAGGACACTTCTCATAAGGTATCACTTATAGAGGGAATGTAAAAACCGTTACAGTTGAACTGAATTACAAAACAGAACAGAGTCACATATGCAGAAAACACACTATGGCTGCTTAACGGGAAAGGGGAGGTGGGGTGACACATAAAACAAGGGTTTCAAATTAGCTCAGATACCGTTCCATAAACCCAATATGTAATAGACAAGACCTACTCCTTGCTCAGAGAACTGGACTCAACACGCCCTATTCACCGCACAAGAATATATCTGACTAGTAATAACCTTAAAACTTATGTATTGATATCTCTCTGTTAGTGTGTCAAGTGGGTATAAAGCGGCATAAGCACAGCAGTGAAAAGCAGCTAAACCCCATTATGAAAATAAATTACTTTTAAAAACCCATGAAACAAAGACAGTGAAAGAGAGAGAAATTCTTACACAATGCGTTCATGGACTGTGATGCAACCTGGATTGACCGTATCTAGACCCACAGCTGGATGAGACATAAGGGTGGACACTCTTGGGGCTGAGAGGTTTGGTGAGGTTGGGTGAGCAAACGCAGACCCTTTAAAGTAATACTGCGTGGTACCCATCGCATGGGTCCCATATCTCCAGGTTCAAGGTCATCTTCCTACATCGAAAACATGAATGAGAAACCCAGAAGATGGTACACCGTGTGATGGGGAAAGGTTTCTAAAACGCACCTCATTTCTCATCTCCTTGTGCCCGGGTTCGCCATTCCAGCCACTTTACTAGCAATCTCCCTACTTGGAGCATCAGCACCTTTAACCTCCTGTTCCGTACAGGTTGCAATTTTTCCTGAGGATGAATGGGAAGAAGGGGAACCAATGAGAGACTGGCTCTTGGTGTTGGGACAGGCACAGGTCACTCTATTTTCCCATCTGGAAGAAGAATTAACCACAGGCTCAACCTGCCCCCCGGAACCAGAACTGGGCCTGAAGCCATCCTGCGCTTTTGCGACCAGCTCCCAAAAACGCGAGTTGTAAAATTGAGCTTCAGGGCACTGCAATTCACAAAACTGCAGAGCTATAAATGATAACTCTCGTCCACAAATATATTGAGGGAAGGCAAAGAAGAGGATTTGAAATCAAGGCAGAATTGCAGGAAACAGATTTCAGGAGGTAGATTCGAATCTCCTTTAAAGCACATGAAAAGCGGCAAAACGTTGACAATGATGCCCTTGGCCAAAAAGGGCGTATGCGTTTTTTCCTGAATATATTCAGGAAAAAACGCATACGCCCTTTTTGGCCAACCAAGCAACCTGGAAAGGCAAATCAGCGCTACAAAGAAGTCTTGCTTCCCATCGGTCAAAAGGGCCATGCTGAAAAAAGTGTCAAAACCAGAAATGCAGGACAGGCCATGGAGAAATGGGAGCCTTGCTACACTGATGGGCGGGATGTAAATTGCCAAAAGCCACTCTGGAGAAGTGTACGGTGAGTCGTGAAACATCTAAAAAACACAGCTTAGAGAGCATAGGGCACTTCCACTCATGGGGGTATAAATTGGGAAAATGAAAAATCAGCAAGACACAAGCACCCCAAAGTTTAGGGCTGCTCTGTTGACAAGGACCTCCACTTCATTCCACCTTAAATATCCCAGGAAAGAGAAAAATGGGTAAAGAAGTTGTGGTCCTTATGTACAATGGAAAATCACTCAGCCATGAAATCAATGTCATAAGGCTAGGAGCAGCATGATGAGTGGATTTAGGTACGACGATTCTAAGTGAAATAAGTCACACACAAAAGGACACTTCTCATAAGGTATCACTGATATAGGGAATGTAAAAACCGTTACACATGAACTGAATTACAAAACAGAACAGAGTCACACATGCAGAAAACACACTATGGCTGCTTAACGGGAAAGGTGAGGTGGGGTGATACATAAAACAAGGGTTTCAAATTAGCTCAGATACCGTTCCATAAACCCAATATGTAATAGACAAGACCTACTCTTTGCTCAGAGAACTGGACTCAACATGCCCTATTCACCGCACAAGAATATATCTGACTAGTAATAATCTTAAAACCTATGTATTGATATCTCTCTGTTAGTGTGTCAAGTGGGTGTAAAGCGGCATAAACACAGCAGTGAAAAGCAGCTAAACCCCATTATGAAAATAAATTACTTTTAAAAACCCATGAAACAAAGACAGTGAAAGAGAGAGACATTCTTACACAATGCGTTCAGGGGCTGTGATGCAACCTGGATTGACCATATCTAGACCCACAGCTGGATGAGACCTAAGGGTGGACACTCTTGGGGCTGAGAGGTTTGGTGAGGTTGGGTGAGCAAACGCAGACCCTTTAAAGTAATACTGCGTGGTACCCATCGCATGGGTCCCAAATCTCCAGGTTCAAGGGCATCTTCCTACATCGAAAACATGCATGAGAAACCCAGAAGATGGTACACCGTGTGATGGGGAAAGGTTTCTAAAACGCACCTCATTTCTCATCTCCTTGTGCCCGGGTTCGCCATTCCAGCCGCTTTACTAGCAATCTCCCTACTTGGAGCATCAGCACCTTTAACCTCCTGTTTGTACAGGTTACAATTTTTCCTGAGGATGAACGGGAAGATGGGGAACCAATGAGAGACTGGCTCTTGGTTTTGGGACAGGCACAGGTCACTCTATTTTCCCATCAGGAAGAAGAATTAACCACAGGCTCAGCCTGACCCCGGAACCAGAACAGGGCCTGAAGCCATCCTGCGCTTTTGCGGCCAGCGCCCAAAAACGCGAGGTGTAAAATCGAGCTTCATGGCACTGCAATTCACAAACCTGCAGAGTTATAAATGATAACTCTCGTCCACAAATATATTGAGGGAAGGCAAAGAAGAGGATTTGAAATCAAGGCAGAATTGCAGGAAACAGATTACAGGAGGTAGATTCGAATCTCCTTTAAAGCACATGAAAAGCGGCAAAACGTTGACAATGATGCCCTTGGCCAAAAAGGGCGTATGCGTTTTTTCCTGAATATATTCAGGAAAAAACGCATACGCCCTTTTTGGCCAACCAAGCAACCTGGAAAGGCAAATCAGCGCTACAAAGAAGTCTCGCTTCCCATCGGTCAAAAGGGCCATGCTGAAAAAAGTGTCAAAACCAGAAATGCAGGACAGGCCATGGAGAAATGGGAGCCTTGCTACACTGATGGGCGGGATGTAAATTGCCAACAGCCACTCTGGAGAAGTGTACGGTGAGTCCTGAAACATCTAAGAAACACAGCTTAGAGAGCATAGGGCACTTCCACTCATGGGGGTATAAATTGGGAAAATGAAAAATCAGCAAGACACAAGCACCCCAAAGTTTAGGGCTGCTCTGTTGACAAGGACCTCCACTTCATTCCACCTTAAATATCCCAGGAAAGAGAAAAATGGGTAAAGAAGTTCTGGTCCTTATGTACAATGGAATATCACTCAGCCATGAAATCAATGTCATAAGGCTAGTAGCAGCATGATGAGTGGATTTAGGTACGACGATTCTAAGTGAAATAAGTCACACAGAAAAGGACACTTCTCATAAGGTATCACTGATAGAGGGAATGTAAAAACCGTTAAACTTGAACTGAATTACAAAACAGGACAGAGTCACACATGCAGAAAACACACTATGGCTGTTTAACGGGAAAGGTGAGGTGGGGTGATACATAAAACAAGGGTTTCAAATTAGCTCAGATACCGTTCCATAAACCCAACATGTAATAGACAAGACCTACTCTTTGCTCAGAGAACTGGACTCAACACGCCCTATTCACCGCACAAGAATATATCTGACTAGTAATAATCTTAAAACCTATGTATTGATATCTCTCTGTTAGTGTGTCAAGTGGGTGTAAAGCGGCATAAACACAGCAGTGAAAAGCAGCTAAACCCCATTATGAAAATAAATTACTTTTAAAAACCCATGAAACAAAGACAGTGAAAGAGAGAGACATTCTTACACAATGCGTTCAGGGGCTGTGATGCAACCTGGATTGACCATATCTAGACCCACAGCTGGATGAGACCTAAGGGTGGACACTCTTGGGGCTGAGAGGTTTGGTGAGGTTGGGTGAGCAAACGCAGACCCTTTAAAGTAATACTGCGTGGTACCCATCGCATGGGTCCCAAATCTCCAGGTTCAAGGGCATCTTCCTACATCGAAAACATGCATGAGAAACCCAGAAGATGGTACACCGTGTGATGGGGAAAGGTTTCTAAAACGCACCTCATTTCTCATCTCCTTGTGCCCGGGTTCGCCATTCCAGCCACTTTATTCGCAATCTCCCTACTTGGAGCATCAGCACCTTTAACCTCCTGTTCCCTACAGGTTGCAATTTTTCCTGAGGATGAATGGGAAGAAGGGGAACCAATGAGAGACTGGCTCTTGGTGTTGGGACAGGCACAGGTCACTCTATTTTCCCATCTGGAAGAAGAATTAACCACAGGCTCAACCTGCCCCCCGGAACCAGAACTGGGCCTGAAGCCATCCTGCGCTTTTGCGACCAGCTCCCAAAAACGCGAGTTGTAAAATTGAGCTTCAGGGCACTGCAATTCACAAAACTGCAGAGCTATAAATGATAACTCTCGTCCACAAATATATTGAGGGAAGGCAAAGAAGAGGATTTGAAATCAAGGCAGAATTGCAGGAAACAGATTTCAGGAGGTAGATTCGAATCTCCTTTAAAGCACATGAAAAGCGGCAAAACGTTGACAATGATGCCCTTGGCCAAAAAGGGCGTATGCGTTTTTTCCTGAATATATTCAGGAAAAAACGCATACGCCCTTTTTGGCCAACCAAGCAACCTGGAAAGGCAAATCAGCGCTACAAAGAAGTCTTGCTTCCCATCGGTCAAAAGGGCCATGCTGAAAAAAGTGTCAAAACCAGAAATGCAGGACAGGCCATGGAGAAATGGGAGCCTTGCTACACTGATGGGCGGGATGTAAATTGCCAAAAGCCACTCTGGAGAAGTGTACGGTGAGTCGTGAAACATCTAAAAAACACAGCTTAGAGAGCATAGGGCACTTCCACTCATGGGGGTATAAATTGGGAAAATGAAAAATCAGCAAGACACAAGCACCCCAAAGTTTAGGGCTGCTCTGTTGACAAGGACCTCCACTTCATTCCAACTTAAATATCCCAGGAAAGAGAAAAATGGATAAAGAAGTTGTGGTCCTTATGTACAATGGAAAATCACTCAGCCATGAAATCAATGTCATAAGGCTAGGAGCAGCATGATGAGTGGATTTAGGTACGACGATTCTAAGTGAAATAAGTCACACACAAAAGGACACTTCTCATAAGGTATCACTGATATAGGGAATGTAAAAACCGTTACACATGAACTGAATTACAAAACAGAACAGAGTCACACATGCAGAAAACACACTATGGCTGCTTAACGGGAAAGGTGAGGTGGGGTGATACATAAAACAAGGGTTTCAAATTAGCTCAGATACCGTTCCATAAACCCAACATGTAATAGACAAGACCTACTCTTTGCTCAGAGAACTGGACTCAACACGCCCTATTCACCGCACAAGAATATATCTGACTAGTAATAATCTTAAAACCTATGTATTGATATCTCTCTGTTAGTGTGTCAAGTGGGTGTAAAGCGGCATAAACACAGCAGTGAAAAGCAGCTAAACCCCATTATGAAAATAAATTACTTTTAAAAACCCATGAAACAAAGACAGTGAAAGAGAGAGACATTCTTACACAATGCGTTCAGGGGCTGTGATGCAACCTGGATTGACCATATCTAGACCCACAGCTGGATGAGACCTAAGGGTGGACACTCTTGGGGCTGAGAGGTTTGGTGAGGTTGGGTGAGCAAACGCAGACCCTTTAAAGTAATACTGCGTGGTACCCATCGCATGGGTCCCAAATCTCCAGGTTCAAGGGCATCTTCCTACATCGAAAACATGCATGAGAAACCCAGAAGATGGTACACCGTGTGATGGGGAAAGGTTTCTAAAACGCACCTCATTTCTCATCTCCTTGTGCCCGGGTTCACCATTCCAGCCGCTTTACTAGCAATCTCCC
The DNA here is from genome assembly GCF_965194805.1 of Balaenoptera borealis. Taxonomy (NCBI): domain Eukaryota; kingdom Metazoa; phylum Chordata; class Mammalia; order Artiodactyla; family Balaenopteridae; genus Balaenoptera; species Balaenoptera borealis. The sequence continues at coordinate 249,495 of NW_028123550.1, forward strand.
TACTTGGAGCATCAGCACCTTTAACCTCCTGTTCCGTACAGGTTACAATTTTTCCTGAGGATGAACGGGAAGATGGGGAACCAATGAGAGACTGGCTCTTGGTGTTGGGACAGGCACAGGTCACTCTATTTTCCCATCAGGAAGAAGAATTAACCACAGGCTCAGCCTGCCCCCCGGAACCAGAACAGGGCCTGAAGCCATCCTGCGCTTTTGCGGCCAGCTCCCAAAAACGCGAGGTGTAAAATCGAGCTTCATGGCACTGCAATTCACAAACCTGCAGAGTTATAAATGATAACTCTCGTCCACAAATATATTGAGGGAAGGCAACGAAGAGGATTTGAAATCAAGGCAGAATTGCAGGAAACAGATTACAGGAGGTAGATTCGAATCTCCTTTAAAGCACATGAAAAGCAGCAAAACGTTGACAATGATGCCCTTGGCCAAAAAGGGCGTATGCGTTTTTTCCTGAATATATTCAGGAAAAAACGCATACGCCCTTTTTGGCCAACCAAGCAACCTGGAAAGGCAAATCAGCGCTACAAAGAAGTCTCGCTTCCCATCGGTCAAAAGGGCCATGCTGAAAAAAGTGTCAAAACCAGAAATGCAGGACAGGCCATGGAGAAATGGGAGCCTTGCTACACTGATGGGCGGGATGTAAATTGCCAACAGCCACTCTGGAGAAGTGTACGGTGAGTCCTGAAACATCTAAAAAACACAGCTTAGAGAGCATAGGGCACTTCCACTCATGGGGGTATAAATTGGGAAAATTAAAAATCAGCAAGACACAAGCACCCCAAAGTTTAGGGCTGCTCTGTTGACAAGGACCTCCACTTCATTCCACCTTAAATATCCCAGGAAAGAGAAAAATGGGTAAAGAAGTTCTGGTCCTTATGTACAATGGAATATCACTCAGCCATGAAATCAATGTCATAAGGCTAGTAGCAGCATGATGAGTGGATTTAGGTACGACGATTCTAAGTGAAATAAGTCACACAGAAAAGGACACTTCTCATAAGGTATCACTGATAGAGGGAATGTAAAAACCGTTACACTTGAACTGAATTACAAAACAGAACAGAGTCACACATGCAGAAAACACACTATGGCTGTTTAACGGGAAAGGTGAGGTGGGGTGATACATAAAACAAGGGTTTCAAATTAGCTCAGATACCGTTCCATAAACCCAATATGTAATAGACAAGACCTACTCCTTGCTCAGAGAACTGGACTCAACACGCCCTATTCACCGCAAAAGAATATATCTGACTACTAATAATCTTAAAACCTATGTATTGATATCTCTCTGTTAGTGTGTCAAGTGGGTAAAAAGCGGCATAAACACAGCAGTGAAAAGCAGCTAAACCGCATTATGAAAATAAATTACTTTTAAAAACCCATGAAACAAAGACAGTGAAAGAGAGAAATTCTTACACAATGCGTTCAGGGGCTGTGATGCAACCTGGATTGACCATATCTAGACCCACAGCTGGATGAGACCTAAGGGTGGACACTCTTGGGGCTGAGAGGTTTGGTGAGGTTGGGTGAGCAAACGCAGACCCTTTAAAGTAATACTGCGTGGTACCCATCGCATGGGTCCCAAATCTCCATGTTCAAGGGCATCTTCCTACATCAAAAACATGCATGAGAAACCCAGAAGATGGTACACCGTGTGATGGGGAAAGGTTTCTAAAACGCACCTCATTTCTCATCTCCTTGTGCCCGGGTTCGCCATCCCAGCCGCTTTACTAGCAATCTCCCTACTTGGAGCATCAGCACCTTTAACCTCCTGTTCCCTACAGGTTGCAATTTTTCCTGAGGATGAACGGGAAGACGGGGAACCAATGAGAGACTGGCTCTTGGTGTTGGGACAGGCACAGGTCACTCTATTTTCCCATCAGGAAGAAGAATTAACCACAGGCTCAGCCTGCCCCCCGGAACCAGAACAGGGCCTGAAGCCATCCTGCGCTTTTGCGGCCAGCTCCCAAAAACGCGAGGTGTAAAATCGAGCTTCATGGCACTGCAATTCACAAACCTGCAGAGTTATAAATGATAACTCTCGTCCACAAATATATTGAGGGAAGGCAACGAAGAGGATTTGAAATCAAGGCAGAATTGCAGGAAACAGATTACAGGAGGTAGATTCGAATCTCCTTTAAAGCACATGAAAAGCCGCAAAACGTTGACAATGATGCCCTTGGCCAAAAAGGGCGTATGCGTTTTTTCCTGAATATATTCAGGAAAAAACGCATACGCCCTTTTTGGCCAACCAAGCAACCTGGAAAGGCAAATCAGCGCTACAAAGAAGTCTCGCTTCCCATCGGTCAAAAGGGCCATGCTGAAAAAAGTGTCAAAACCAGAAATGCAGGACAGGCCATGGAGAAATGGGAGCCTTGCTACACTGATGGGCGGGATGTAAATTGCCAACAGCCACTCTGGAGAAGTGTACGGTGAGTCCTGAAACATCTAAAAAACACAGCTTAGAGAGCATAGGGCACTTCCACTCATGGGGGTATAAATTGGGAAAATTAAAAATCAGCAAGACACAAGCACCCCAAAGTTTAGGGCTGCTCTGTTGACAAGGACCTCCACTTCATTCCACCTTAAATATCCCAGGAAAGAGAAAAATGGGTAAAGAAGTTCTGGTCCTTATGTACAATGGAATATCACTCAGCCATGAAATCAATGTCATAAGGCTAGTAGCAGCATGATGAGTGGATTTAGGTACGACGATTCTAAGTGAAATAAGTCACACAGAAAAGGACACTTCTCATAAGGTATCACTGATAGAGGGAATGTAAAAACCGTTACACTTGAACTGAATTACAAAACAGAACAGAGTCACACATGCAGAAAACACACTATGACTGCTTAACGGGAAAGGTGAGGTGGGGTGATACATAAAACAAGGGTTTCAAATTAGCTCAGATACCGTTCCATAAACCCAATATGTAATAGACAAGACCTACTCCTTGCTCAGAGAACTGGACTCAACACGCCCTATTCACCGCACAAGAATATATGTGACTACTAATAATCTTAAAACCTATGTATTGATATCTCTCTGTTAGTGTGTCAAGTGGGTGTAAAGCGGCATAAACACAGCAGTGAAAAGCAGCTAAACCGCATTATGAAAATAAATTACTTTGAAAAACCCATGAAAGAAAGACAGTGAAAGAGAGAGACATTCTTACACAATGCGTTCAGGGGCTGTGATGCAACCTGGATTGACCATATCTAGACCCACAGCTGGATGAGACATAAGGGTGGACACTCTTGGGGCTGAGAGGTTTGGTGAGGTTGGGTGAGCAAACGCAGACCCTTTATAGTAATACTGCGTGGTACCCATCGCATGGGTCCCATATCTCCAGGTTCAAGGGCATCTTCCTACATCGAAAACATGCATGAGAAACCCAGAAGATGGTACACCGTGTGATGGGGAAAGGTTTCTAAAACGCACCTCATTTCTCATCTCCTTGTGCCCGGGTTCGCCATTTCAGCCGCTTTACTAGCAATCTCCCTACTTGGAGCATCAGCACCTTTAACCTCCTGTTCCGTACAGGTTACAATTTTTCCTGAGGATGAACGGGAAGACGGGGAACCAATGAGAGACTGGCTCTTGGTGTTGGGACAGGCACAGGTCACTCTATTTTCCCATCAGGAAGAAGAATTAACCACAGGCTCAGCCTGACCCCGGAACCAGAACAGGGCCTGAAGCCATCCTGCGCTTTTGCGGCCAGCTCCCAAAAACGCGAGTTGTAAAATCGAGCTTCAGGGCACTGCAATTCACAAACCTGCAGAGTTATAAATGATAACTCTCGTCCACAAATATATTGAGGGAAGGCAAAGAAGAGGATTTGAAATCAAGGCAGAATTGCAGGAAACAGATTTCAGGAGGTAGATTCGAATCTCCTTTAAAGCACATGAAAAGCGGCAAAACGTTGACAATGATGCCCTTGGCCAAAAAGGGCGTATTCGTTTTTTCCTGAATATATTCAGGAAAAAACGCATACGCCCTTTTTGGCCAACCAAGCAACCTGGAAAGGCAAATCAGCGCTACAAAGAAGTCTCGCTTCCCATCGGTCAAAAGGGCCATGCTGAAAAAAGTGTCAAAACCAGAAATGCAGGACAGGCCATGGAGAAATGGGAGCCTTGCTACACTGATGGGCGGGATGTAAATTGCCAACAGCCATTCTGGAGAAGTGTACGGTGAGTCCTGAAATATCTAAAAAACACAGCTTAGAGAGCATAGGGCACTTCCACTCATGGGGGTATAAATTGGGAAAATGAAAAATCAGCAAGACACAAGCACCCCAAAGTTTAGGGCTGCTCTGTTGACAAGGACCTCCACTTCATTCCACCTTAAATATCCCAGGAAAGAGAAAAATGGATAAAGAAGTTGTGGTCCTTATGTACAATGGAATATCACTCAGCCATGAAATCAATGTCCTAAGGCTAGTAGCAGCATGATGAGTGGATTTAGGTACGACGATTCTAAGTGAAATAAATCACACAGAAAAGGACACTTCTCATAAGGTATCACTTATAGAGGGAATGTAAAAACCGTTACAGTTGAACTGAATTACAAAACAGAACAGAGTCACATATGCAGAAAACACACTATGGCTGCTTAACGGGAAAGGGGAGGTGGGGTGACACATAAAACAAGGGTTTCAAATTAGCTCAGATACCGTTCCATAAACCCAATATGTAATAGACAAGACCTACTCCTTGCTCAGAGAACTGGACTCAACACGCCCTATTCACCGCACAAGAATATATCTGACTAGTAATAACCTTAAAACTTATGTATTGATATCTCTCTGTTAGTGTGTCAAGTGGGTATAAAGCGGCATAAGCACAGCAGTGAAAAGCAGCTAAACCCCATTATGAAAATAAATTACTTTTAAAAACCCATGAAACAAAGACAGTGAAAGAGAGAGAAATTCTTACACAATGCGTTCATGGACTGTGATGCAACCTGGATTGACCGTATCTAGACCCACAGCTGGATGAGACATAAGGGTGGACACTCTTGGGGCTGAGAGGTTTGGTGAGGTTGGGTGAGCAAACGCAGACCCTTTAAAGTAATACTGCGTGGTACCCATCGCATGGGTCCCATATCTCCAGGTTCAAGGTCATCTTCCTACATCGAAAACATGAATGAGAAACCCAGAAGATGGTACACCGTGTGATGGGGAAAGGTTTCTAAAACGCACCTCATTTCTCATCTCCTTGTGCCCGGGTTCGCCATTCCAGCCACTTTACTAGCAATCTCCCTACTTGGAGCATCAGCACCTTTAACCTCCTGTTCCGTACAGGTTGCAATTTTTCCTGAGGATGAATGGGAAGAAGGGGAACCAATGAGAGACTGGCTCTTGGTGTTGGGACAGGCACAGGTCACTCTATTTTCCCATCTGGAAGAAGAATTAACCACAGGCTCAACCTGCCCCCCGGAACCAGAACTGGGCCTGAAGCCATCCTGCGCTTTTGCGACCAGCTCCCAAAAACGCGAGTTGTAAAATTGAGCTTCAGGGCACTGCAATTCACAAAACTGCAGAGCTATAAATGATAACTCTCGTCCACAAATATATTGAGGGAAGGCAAAGAAGAGGATTTGAAATCAAGGCAGAATTGCAGGAAACAGATTTCAGGAGGTAGATTCGAATCTCCTTTAAAGCACATGAAAAGCGGCAAAACGTTGACAATGATGCCCTTGGCCAAAAAGGGCGTATGCGTTTTTTCCTGAATATATTCAGGAAAAAACGCATACGCCCTTTTTGGCCAACCAAGCAACCTGGAAAGGCAAATCAGCGCTACAAAGAAGTCTTGCTTCCCATCGGTCAAAAGGGCCATGCTGAAAAAAGTGTCAAAACCAGAAATGCAGGACAGGCCATGGAGAAATGGGAGCCTTGCTACACTGATGGGCGGGATGTAAATTGCCAAAAGCCACTCTGGAGAAGTGTACGGTGAGTCGTGAAACATCTAAAAAACACAGCTTAGAGAGCATAGGGCACTTCCACTCATGGGGGTATAAATTGGGAAAATGAAAAATCAGCAAGACACAAGCACCCCAAAGTTTAGGGCTGCTCTGTTGACAAGGACCTCCACTTCATTCCACCTTAAATATCCCAGGAAAGAGAAAAATGGGTAAAGAAGTTGTGGTCCTTATGTACAATGGAAAATCACTCAGCCATGAAATCAATGTCATAAGGCTAGGAGCAGCATGATGAGTGGATTTAGGTACGACGATTCTAAGTGAAATAAGTCACACACAAAAGGACACTTCTCATAAGGTATCACTGATAGAGGGAATGTAAAAACCGTTACACATGAACTGAATTACAAAACAGAACAGAGTCACACATGCAGAAAACACACTATGGCTGCTTAACGGGAAAGGTGAGGTGGGGTGATACATAAAACAAGGGTTTCAAATTAGCTCAGATACCGTTCCATAAACCCAATATGTAATAGACAAGACCTACTCTTTGCTCAGAGAACTGGACTCAACATGCCCTATTCACCGCACAAGAATATATCTGACTAGTAATAATCTTAAAACCTATGTATTGATATCTCTCTGTTAGTGTGTCAAGTGGGTGTAAAGCGGCATAAACACAGCAGTGAAAAGCAGCTAAACCCCATTATGAAAATAAATTACTTTTAAAAACCCATGAAACAAAGACAGTGAAAGAGAGAGACATTCTTACACAATGCGTTCAGGGGCTGTGATGCAACCTGGATTGACCATATCTAGACCCACAGCTGGATGAGACCTAAGGGTGGACACTCTTGGGGCTGAGAGGTTTGGTGAGGTTGGGTGAGCAAACGCAGACCCTTTAAAGTAATACTGCGTGGTACCCATCGCATGGGTCCCAAATCTCCAGGTTCAAGGGCATCTTCCTACATCGAAAACATGCATGAGAAACCCAGAAGATGGTACACCGTGTGATGGGGAAAGGTTTCTAAAACGCACCTCATTTCTCATCTCCTTGTGCCCGGGTTCGCCATTCCAGCCGCTTTACTAGCAATCTCCCTACTTGGAGCATCAGCACCTTTAACCTCCTGTTTGTACAGGTTACAATTTTTCCTGAGGATGAACGGGAAGATGGGGAACCAATGAGAGACTGGCTCTTGGTTTTGGGACAGGCACAGGTCACTCTATTTTCCCATCAGGAAGAAGAATTAACCACAGGCTCAGCCTGACCCCGGAACCAGAACAGGGCCTGAAGCCATCCTGCGCTTTTGCGGCCAGCGCCCAAAAACGCGAGGTGTAAAATCGAGCTTCATGGCACTGCAATTCACAAACCTGCAGAGTTATAAATGATAACTCTCGTCCACAAATATATTGAGGGAAGGCAAAGAAGAGGATTTGAAATCAAGGCAGAATTGCAGGAAACAGATTACAGGAGGTAGATTCGAATCTCCTTTAAAGCACATGAAAAGCGGCAAAACGTTGACAATGATGCCCTTGGCCAAAAAGGGCGTATGCGTTTTTTCCTGAATATATTCAGGAAAAAACGCATACGCCCTTTTTGGCCAACCAAGCAACCTGGAAAGGCAAATCAGCGCTACAAAGAAGTCTCGCTTCCCATCGGTCAAAAGGGCCATGCTGAAAAAAGTGTCAAAACCAGAAATGCAGGACAGGCCATGGAGAAATGGGAGCCTTGCTACACTGATGGGCGGGATGTAAATTGCCAACAGCCACTCTGGAGAAGTGTACGGTGAGTCCTGAAACATCTAAGAAACACAGCTTAGAGAGCATAGGGCACTTCCACTCATGGGGGTATAAATTGGGAAAATGAAAAATCAGCAAGACACAAGCACCCCAAAGTTTAGGGCTGCTCTGTTGACAAGGACCTCCACTTCATTCCACCTTAAATATCCCAGGAAAGAGAAAAATGGGTAAAGAAGTTCTGGTCCTTATGTACAATGGAATATCACTCAGCCATGAAATCAATGTCATAAGGCTAGTAGCAGCATGATGAGTGGATTTAGGTACGACGATTCTAAGTGAAATAAGTCACACAGAAAAGGACACTTCTCATAAGGTATCACTGATAGAGGGAATGTAAAAACCGTTAAACTTGAACTGAATTACAAAACAGGACAGAGTCACACATGCAGAAAACACACTATGGCTGTTTAACGGGAAAGGTGAGGTGGGGTGATACATAAAACAAGGGTTTCAAATTAGCTCAGATACCGTTCCATAAACCCAATATGTAATAGACAAGACCTACTCCTTGCTCAGAGAATTGGACTCAAAACGCCCTATTCACCGCACAAGAATATATCTGACTAGTAATAATCTTAAAACATATGTATTGATATCTCTCTGTTAGTGTGTCAAGTGGGTGTAAAGCGGCATAAACACAGCAGTGAAAAGCAGCTAAACCGCATTATGAAAATAAATTACTTTTAAAAAACCATGAAACAAAGACAGTGAAAGAGAGAAATTCTTACACAATGCGTTCAGGGGCTGTGATGCAACCTGGATTGACCATATCTAGACCCACAGCTGGATGAGACCTAAGGGTGGACACTCTTGGGGCTGAGAGGTTTGGTGAGGTTGGGTGAGCAAACGCAGACCCTTTAAAGTAATACTGCGTGGTACCCATCGCATGGGTCCCAAATCTCCATGTTCAAGGGCATCTTCCTACATCAAAAACATGCATGAGAAACACAGAAGATGGTACACCGTGTGATGGGGAAAGGTTTCTAAAACGCACCTCATTTCTCATCTCCTTGTGCCCGGGTTCGCCATCCCAGCCGCTTTACTAGCAATCTCCCTACTTGGAGCATCAGCACCTTTAACCTCCTGTTCCCTACAGGTTGCAATTTTTCCTGAGGATGAACGGGAAGACGGGGAACCAATGAGAGACTGGCTCTTGGTGTTGGGACAGGCACAGGTCACTCTATTTTCCCATCAGGAAGAAGAATTAACCACAGGCTCAGCCTGCCCCCCGGAACCAGAACAGGGCCTGAAGCCATCCTGCGCTTTTGCGGCCAGCTCCCAAAAACGCGAGGTGTAAAATCGAGCTTCATGGCACTGCAATTCACAAACCTGCAGAGTTATAAATGATAACTCTCGTCCACAAATATATTGAGGGAAGGCAACGAAGAGGATTTGAAATCAAGGCAGAATTGCAGGAAACAGATTACAGGAGGTAGATTCGAATCTCCTTTAAAGCACATGAAAAGCGGCAAAACGTTGACAATGATGCCCTTGGCCAAAAAGGGCGTATGCGTTTTTTCCTGAATATATTCAGGAAAAAACGCATACGGCCTTTTTGGCCAACCAAGCAACCTGGAAAGGCAAATCAGCGCTACAAAGAAGTCTCGCTTCCCATCGGTCAAAAGGGCCATGCTGAAAAAAGTGTCAAAACCAGAAATGCAGGACAGGCCATGGAGAAATGGGAGCCTTGCTACACTGATGGGCGGGATGTAAATTGCCAACAGCCACTCTGGAGAAGTGTACGGTGAGTCCTGAAACATCTAAAAAACACAGCTTAGAGAGCATAGGGCACTTCCACTCATGGGGGTATAAATTGGGAAAATTAAAAATCAGCAAGACACAAGCACCCCAAAGTTTAGGGCTGCTCTGTTGACAAGGACCTCCACTTCATTCCACCTTAAATATCCCAGGAAAGAGAAAAATGGGTAAAGAAGTTGTGGTCCTTATGTACAATGGAATATCACTCAGCCATGAAATCAATGTCATAAGGCTAGTAGCAGCATGATGAGTGGATTTAGGTACGACGATTCTAAGTGAAATAAGTCACACAGAAAAGGACACTTCTCATAAGGTATCACTGATAGAGGGAATGTAAAAACCGTTACACTTGAACTGAATTACAAAACAGAACAGAGTCACACATGCAGAAAACACACTATGGCTGCTTAACGGGAAAGGTGAGGTGGGGTGATACATAAAACAAGGGTTTCAAATTAGCTCAGATACCGTTCCATAAACCCAATATGTAATAGACAAGACCTACTCCTTGCTCAGAGAACTGGACTCAACACGCCCTATTCACGGCACAAGAATATATCTGACTAGTAATAATCGTAAAACCTATGTATTGATATCTCTCTGTTAGTGTGTCAAGTGGGTGTAAAGCGGCATAAACACAGCAGTGAAAAGCAGCTAAACCGCATTATGAAAATAAATTACTTTGAAAAACCCATGAAAGAAAGACAGTGAAAGAGAGAGACATTCTTACACAATGCGTTCAGGGGCTGTGATGCAACCTGGATTGACCATATCTAGACCCACAGCTGGATGAGACATAAGGGTGGACACTCTTGGGGCTGAGAGGTTTGGTGAGGTTGGGTGAGCAAACGCAGACCCTTTATAGTAATACTGCGTGGTACCCATCGCATGGGTCCCATATCTCCAGGTTCAAGGGCATCTTCCTACATCGAAAACATGCATGAGAAACCCAGAAGATGGTACACCGTGTGATGGGGAAAGGTTTCTAAAACGCACCTCATTTCTCATCTCCTTGTGCCCGGGTTCGCCATTTCAGCCGCTTTACTAGCAATCTCCCTACTTGGAGCATCAGCACCTTTAACCTCCTGTTCCGTACAGGTTACAATTTTTCCTGAGGATGAACGGGAAGACGGGGAACCAATGAGAGACTGGCTCTTGGTGTTGGGACAGGCACAGGTCACTCTATTTTCCCATCAGGAAGAAGAATTAACCACAGGCTCAGCCTGACCCCGGAACCAGAACAGGGCCTGAAGCCATCCTGCGCTTTTGCGGCCAGCTCCCAAAAACGCGAGTTGTAAAATCGAGCTTCAGGGCACTGCAATTCACAAACCTGCAGAGTTATAAATGATAACTCTCGTCCACAAATATATTGAGGGAAGGCAAAGAAGAGGATTTGAAATCAAGGCAGAATTGCAGGAAACAGATTTCAGGAGGTAGATTCGAATCTCCTTTAAAGCACATGAAAAGCGGCAAAACGTTGACAATGATGCCCTTGGCCAAAAAGGGCGTATGCGTTTTTTCCTGAATATATTCAGGAAAAAACGCATACGCCCTTTTTGGCCAACCAAGCAACCTGGAAAGGCAAATCAGCGCTACAAAGAAGTCTCGCTTCCCATCGGTCAAAAGGGCCATGCTGAAAAAAGTGTCAAAACCAGAAATGCAGGACAGGCCATGGAGAAATGGGAGCCTTGCTACACTGATGGGCGGGATGTAAATTGCCAACAGCCACTCTGGAGAAGTGTACGGTGAGTCCTGAAACATCTAAGAAACACAGCTTAGAGAGCATAGGGCACTTCCACTCATGGGGGTATAAATTGGGAAAATGAAAAATCAGCAAGACACAAGCACCCCAAAGTTTAGGGCTGCTCTGTTGACAAGGACCTCCACTTCATTCCACCTTAAATATCCCAGGAAAGAGAAAAATGGGTAAAGAAGTTCTGGTCCTTATGTACAATGGAATATCACTCAGCCATGAAATCAATGTCATAAGGCTAGTAGCAGCATGATGAGTGGATTTAGGTACGACGATTCTAAGTGAAATAAGTCACACAGAAAAGGACACTTCTCATAAGGTATCACTGATAGAGGGAATGTAAAAACCGTTAAACTTGAACTGAATTACAAAACAGGACAGAGTCACACATGCAGAAAACACACTATGGCTGTTTAACGGGAAAGGTGAGGTGGGGTGATACATAAAACAAGGGTTTCAAATTAGCTCAGATACCGTTCCATAAACCCAATATGTAATAGACAAGACCTACTCCTTGCTCAGAGAATTGGACTCAAAACGCCCTATTCACCGCACAAGAATATATCTGACTAGTAATAATCTTAAAACATATGTATTGATATCTCTCTGTTAGTGTGTCAAGTGGGTGTAAAGCGGCATAAACACAGCAGTGAAAAGCAGCTAAACCGCATTATGAAAATAAATTACTTTTAAAAAACCATGAAACAAAGACAGTGAAAGAGAGAAATTCTTACACAATGCGTTCAGGGGCTGTGATGCAACCTGGATTGACCATATCTAGACCCACAGCTGGATGAGACCTAAGGGTGGACACTCTTGGGGCTGAGAGGTTTGGTGAGGTTGGGTGAGCAAACGCAGACCCTTTAAAGTAATACTGCGTGGTACCCATCGCATGGGTCCCAAATCTCCATGTTCAAGGGCATCTTCCTACATCAAAAACATGCATGAGAAACCCAGAAGATGGTACACCGTGTGATGGGGAAAGGTTTCTAAAACGCACCTCATTTCTCATCTCCTTGTGCCCGGGTTCGCCATCCCAGCCGCTTTACTAGCAATCTCCCTACTTGGAGCATCAGCACCTTTAACCTCCTGTTCCCTACAGGTTGCAATTTTTCCTGAGGATGAACGGGAAGACGGGGAACCAATGAGAGACTGGCTCTTGGTGTTGGGACAGGCACAGGTCACTCTATTTTCCCATCAGGAAGAAGAATTAACCACAGGCTCAGCCTGCCCCCCGGAACCAGAACAGGGCCTGAAGCCATCCTGCGCTTTTGCGGCCAGCTCCCAAAAACGCGAGGTGTAAAATCGAGCTTCATGGCACTGCAATTCACAAACCTGCAGAGTTATAAATGATAACTCTCGTCCACAAATATATTGAGGGAAGGCAACGAAGAGGATTTGAAATCAAGGCAGAATTGCAGGAAACAGATTACAGGAGGTAGATTCGAATCTCCTTTAAAGCACATGAAAAGCGGCAAAACGTTGACAATGATGCCCTTGGCCAAAAAGGGCGTATGCGTTTTTTCCTGAATATATTCAGGAAAAAACGCATACGGCCTTTTTGGCCAACCAAGCAACCTGGAAAGGCAAATCAGCGCTACAAAGAAGTCTCGCTTCCCATCGGTCAAAAGGGCCATGCTGAAAAAAGTGTCAAAACCAGAAATGCAGGACAGGCCATGGAGAAATGGGAGCCTTGCTACACTGATGGGCGGGATGTAAATTGCCAACAGCCACTCTGGAGAAGTGTACGGTGAGTCCTGAAACATCTAAAAAACACAGCTTAGAGAGCATAGGGCACTTCCACTCATGGGGGTATAAATTGGGAAAATTAAAAATCAGCAAGACACAAGCACCCCAAAGTTTAGGGCTGCTCTGTTGACAAGGACCTCCACTTCATTCCACCTTAAATATCCCAGGAAAGAGAAAAATGGGTAAAGAAGTTCTGGTCCTTATGTACAATGGAATATCACTCAGCCATGAAATCAATGTCATAAGGCTAGTAGCAGCATGATGAGTGGATTTAGGTACGACGATTCTAAGTGAAATAAGTCACACAGAAAAGGACACTTCTCATAAGGTATCACTGATAGAGGGAATGTAAAAACCGTTACACTTGAACTGAATTACAAAACAGAACAGAGTCACACATGCAGAAAACACACTATGGCTGCTTAACGGGAAAGGTGAGGTGGGGTGATACATAAAACAAGGGTTTCAAATTAGCTCAGATACCGTTCCATAAACCCAATATGTAATAGACAAGACCTACTCCTTGCTCAGAGAACTGGACTCAACACGCCCTATTCACGGCACAAGAATATATCTGACTAGTAATAATCGTAAAACCTATGTATTGATATCTCTCTGTTAGTGTGTCAAGTGGGTGTAAAGCGGCATAAACACAGCAGTGAAAAGCAGCTAAACCGCATTATGAAAATAAATTACTTTGAAAAACCCATGAAAGAAAGACAGTGAAAGAGAGAGACATTCTTACACAATGCGTTCAGGGGCTGTGATGCAACCTGGATTGACCATATCTAGACCCACAGCTGGATGAGACATAAGGGTGGACACTCTTGGGGCTGAGAGGTTTGGTGAGGTTGGGTGAGCAAACGCAGACCCTTTATAGTAATACTGCGTGGTACCCATCGCATGGGTCCCATATCTCCAGGTTCAAGGGCATCTTCCTACATCGAAAACATGCATGAGAAACCCAGAAGATGGTACACCGTGTGATGGGGAAAGGTTTCTAAAACGCACCTCATTTCTCATCTCCTTGTGCCCGGGTTCGCCATTTCAGCCGCTTTACTAGCAATCTCCCTACTTGGAGCATCAGCACCTTTAACCTCCTGTTCCGTACAGGTTACAATTTTTCCTGAGGATGAACGGGAAGACGGGGAACCAATGAGAGACTGGCTCTTGGTGTTGGGACAGGCACAGGTCACTCTATTTTCCCATCAGGAAGAAGAATTAACCACAGGCTCAGCCTGACCCCGGAACCAGAACAGGGCCTGAAGCCATCCTGCGCTTTTGCGGCCAGCTCCCAAAAACGCGAGTTGTAAAATCGAGCTTCAGGGCACTGCAATTCACAAACCTGCAGAGTTATAAATGATAACTCTCGTCCACAAATATATTGAGGGAAGGCAAAGAAGAGGATTTGAAATCAAGGCAGAATTGCAGGAAACAGATTTCAGGAGGTAGATTCGAATCTCCTTTAAAGCACATGAAAAGCGGCAAAACGTTGACAATGATGCCCTTGGCCAAAAAGGGCGTATTCGTTTTTTCCTGAATATATTCAGGAAAAAACGCATACGCCCTTTTTGGCCAACCAAGCAACCTGGAAAGGCAAATCAGCGGTACAAAGAAGTCTCGCTTCCCATCGGTCAAAAGGGCCATGCTGAAAAAAGTGTCAAAACCAGAAATGCAGGACAGGCCATGGAGAAATGGGAGCCTTGCTACACTGATGGGCGGGATGTAAATTGCCAACAGCCACTCTGGAGAAGTGTACGGTGAGTCCTGAAACATCTAAAAAACACAGCTTAGAGAGCATAGGGCACTTCCACTCATGGGGGTATAAATTGGGAAAATGAAAAATCAGCAAGACACAAGCACCCCAAAGTTTAGGGCTGCTCTGTTGACAAGGACCTCCACTTCATTCCACCTTAAATATCCCAGGAAAGAGAAAAATGGGTAAAGAAGTTCTGGTCCTTATGTACAATGGAATATCACTCAGCCATGAAATCAATGTCATAAGGCTAGGAGCAGCATGATGAGTGGATTTAGGTACGACGATTCTAAGTGAAATAAGTCACACAGAAAAGGACACTTCTCATAAGGTATCACTGATAGAGGGAAGGTAAAAACCGTTACACTTGAACTGAATTACAAAACAGAACAGAGTCACACATGCAGAAAACACACTATAGCTGTTTAACGGGAAACGTGAGGTGGGGTGATACATAAAACAAGGGTTTCAAATTAGCTCAGATACCGTTCCATAAACCCAATATGTAATAGACAAGACCTACTCCTTGCTCAGAGAATTGGACTCAAAACGCCCTATTCACCGCACAAGAATATATCTGACTAGTAATAATCTTAAAACCTATGTATTGATATCTCTCTGTTAGTGTGTCAAGTGGGTGTAAAGCGGCATAAACACAGCAGTGAAAAGCAGCTAAACCACATTATGAAAATAAATTACTTTGAAAAACCCATGAAAGAAAGACAGTGAAAGAGAGAGACATTCTTACACAATGCGTTCAGGGGCTGTGATGCAACCTGGATTGACCATATCTAGACCCACAGCTGGATGAGACATAAGGGTGGACACTCTTGGGGCTGAGAGGTTTGGTGAGGTTGGGTGAGCAAACGCAGACCCTTTATAGTAATACTGCGTGGTACCCATCGCATGGGTCCCATATCTCCAGGTTCAAGGGCATCTTCCTACATCGAAAACATGCATGAGAAACCCAGAAGATGGTACACCGTGTGATGGGGAAAGGTTTCTAAAACGCACCTCATTTCTCATCTCCTTGTGCCCGGGTTCGCCATTTCAGCCGCTTTACTAGCAATCTCCCTACTTGGAGCATCAGCACCTTTAACCTCCTGTTCCGTACAGGTTACAATTTTTCCTGAGGATGAACGGGAAGACGGGGAACCAATGAGAGACTGGCTCTTGGTGTTGGGACAGGCACAGGTCACTCTATTTTCCCATCAGGAAGAAGAATTAACCACAGGCTCAGCCTGACCCCAGAACCAGAACAGGGCCTGAAGCCATCCTGCGCTTTTGCGGCCAGCTCCCAAAAACGCGAGTTGTAAAATCGAGCTTCAGGGCACTGCAATTCACAAACCTGCAGAGTTATAAATGATAACTCTCGTCCACAAATATATTGAGGGAAGGCAAAGAAGAGGATTTGAAATCAAGGCAGAATTGCAGGAAACAGATTTCAGGAGGTAGATTCGAATCTCCTTTAAAGCACATGAAAAGCGGCAAAACGTTGACAATGATGCCCTTGGCCAAAAAGGGCGTATGCGTTTTTTCCTGAATATATTCAGGAAAAAACGCATACGCCCTTTTTGGCCAACCAAGCAACCTGGAAAGGCAAATCAGCGCTACAAAGAAGTCTTGCTTCCCATCGGTCAAAAGGGCCATGCTGAAAAAAGTGTCAAAACCAGAAATGCAGGACAGGCCATGGAGAAATGGGAGCCTTGCTACACTGATGGGCGGGATGTAAATTGCCAAAAGCCACTCTGGAGAAGTGTACGGTGAGTCGTGAAACATCTAAAAAACACAGCTTAGAGAGCATAGGGCACTTCCACTCATGGGGGTATAAATTGGGAAAATGAAAAATCAGCAAGACACAAGCACCCCAAAGTTTAGGGCTGCTCTGTTGACAAGGACCTCCACTTCATTCCACCTTAAATATCCCAGGAAAGAGAAAAATGGGTAAAGAAGTTGTGGTCCTTATGTACAATGGAAAATCACTCAGCCATGAAATCAATGTCATAAGGCTAGGAGCAGCATGATGAGTGGATTTAGGTACGACGATTCTAAGTGAAATAAGTCACACACAAAAGGACACTTCTCATAAGGTATCACTGATAGAGGGAATGTAAAAACCGTTACACATGAACTGAATTACAAAACAGAACAGAGTCACACATGCAGAAAACACACTATGGCTGCTTAACGGGAAAGGTGAGGTGGGGTGATACATAAAACAAGGGTTTCAAATTAGCTCAGATACCGTTCCATAAACCCAATATGTAATAGACAAGACCTACTCTTTGCTCAGAGAACTGGACTCAACATGCCCTATTCACCGCACAAGAATATATCTGACTAGTAATAATCTTAAAACCTATGTATTGATATCTCTCTGTTAGTGTGTCAAGTGGGTGTAAAGCGGCATAAACACAGCAGTGAAAAGCAGCTAAACCCCATTATGAAAATAAATTACTTTTAAAAACCCATGAAACAAAGACAGTGAAAGAGAGAGACATTCTTACACAATGCGTTCAGGGGCTGTGATGCAACCTGGATTGACCATATCTAGACCCACAGCTGGATGAGACCTAAGGGTGGACACTCTTGGGGCTGAGAGGTTTGGTGAGGTTGGGTGAGCAAACGCAGACCCTTTAAAGTAATACTGCGTGGTACCCATCGCATGGGTCCCAAATCTCCAGGTTCAAGGGCATCTTCCTACATCGAAAACATGCATGAGAAACCCAGAAGATGGTACACCGTGTGATGGGGAAAGGTTTCTAAAACGCACCTCATTTCTCATCTCCTTGTGCCCGGGTTCGCCATTCCAGCCGCTTTACTAGCAATCTCCCTACTTGGAGCATCAGCACCTTTAACCTCCTGTTTGTACAGGTTACAATTTTTCCTGAGGATGAACGGGAAGATGGGGAACCAATGAGAGACTGGCTCTTGGTTTTGGGACAGGCACAGGTCACTCTATTTTCCCATCAGGAAGAAGAATTAACCACAGGCTCAGCCTGACCCCGGAACCAGAACAGGGCCTGAAGCCATCCTGCGCTTTTGCGGCCAGCGCCCAAAAACGCGAGGTGTAAAATCGAGCTTCATGGCACTGCAATTCACAAACCTGCAGAGTTATAAATGATAACTCTCGTCCACAAATATATTGAGGGAAGGCAAAGAAGAGGATTTGAAATCAAGGCAGAATTGCAGGAAACAGATTACAGGAGGTAGATTCGAATCTCCTTTAAAGCACATGAAAAGCGGCAAAACGTTGACAATGATGCCCTTGGCCAAAAAGGGCGTATGCGTTTTTTCCTGAATATATTCAGGAAAAAACGCATACGCCCTTTTTGGCCAACCAAGCAACCTGGAAAGGCAAATCAGCGCTACAAAGAAGTCTCGCTTCCCATCGGTCAAAAGGGCCATGCTGAAAAAAGTGTCAAAACCAGAAATGCAGGACAGGCCATGGAGAAATGGGAGCCTTGCTACACTGATGGGCGGGATGTAAATTGCCAACAGCCACTCTGGAGAAGTGTACGGTGAGTCCTGAAACATCTAAGAAACACAGCTTAGAGAGCATAGGGCACTTCCACTCATGGGGGTATAAATTGGGAAAATGAAAAATCAGCAAGACACAAGCACCCCAAAGTTTAGGGCTGCTCTGTTGACAAGGACCTCCACTTCATTCCACCTTAAATATCCCAGGAAAGAGAAAAATGGGTAAAGAAGTTCTGGTCCTTATGTACAATGGAATATCACTCAGCCATGAAATCAATGTCATAAGGCTAGTAGCAGCATGATGAGTGGATTTAGGTACGACGATTCTAAGTGAAATAAGTCACACAGAAAAGGACACTTCTCATAAGGTATCACTGATAGAGGGAATGTAAAAACCGTTAAACTTGAACTGAATTACAAAACAGGACAGAGTCACACATGCAGAAAACACACTATGGCTGTTTAACGGGAAAGGTGAGGTGGGGTGATACATAAAACAAGGGTTTCAAATTAGCTCAGATACCGTTCCATAAACCCAATATGTAATAGACAAGACCTACTCCTTGCTCAGAGAATTGGACTCAAAACGCCCTATTCACCGCACAAGAATATATCTGACTAGTAATAATCTTAAAACATATGTATTGATATCTCTCTGTTAGTGTGTCAAGTGGGTGTAAAGCGGCATAAACACAGCAGTGAAAAGCAGCTAAACCGCATTATGAAAATAAATTACTTTTAAAAAACCATGAAACAAAGACAGTGAAAGAGAGAAATTCTTACACAATGCGTTCAGGGGCTGTGATGCAACCTGGATTGACCATATCTAGACCCACAGCTGGATGAGACCTAAGGGTGGACACTCTTGGGGCTGAGAGGTTTGGTGAGGTTGGGTGAGCAAACGCAGACCCTTTAAAGTAATACTGCGTGGTACCCATCGCATGGGTCCCAAATCTCCATGTTCAAGGGCATCTTCCTACATCAAAAACATGCATGAGAAACACAGAAGATGGTACACCGTGTGATGGGGAAAGGTTTCTAAAACGCACCTCATTTCTCATCTCCTTGTGCCCGGGTTCGCCATCCCAGCCGCTTTACTAGCAATCTCCCTACTTGGAGCATCAGCACCTTTAACCTCCTGTTCCCTACAGGTTGCAATTTTTCCTGAGGATGAACGGGAAGACGGGGAACCAATGAGAGACTGGCTCTTGGTGTTGGGACAGGCACAGGTCACTCTATTTTCCCATCAGGAAGAAGAATTAACCACAGGCTCAGCCTGCCCCCCGGAACCAGAACAGGGCCTGAAGCCATCCTGCGCTTTTGCGGCCAGCTCCCAAAAACGCGAGGTGTAAAATCGAGCTTCATGGCACTGCAATTCACAAACCTGCAGAGTTATAAATGATAACTCTCGTCCACAAATATATTGAGGGAAGGCAACGAAGAGGATTTGAAATCAAGGCAGAATTGCAGGAAACAGATTACAGGAGGTAGATTCGAATCTCCTTTAAAGCACATGAAAAGCGGCAAAACGTTGACAATGATGCCCTTGGCCAAAAAGGCCGTATGCGTTTTTTCCTGAATATATTCAGGAAAAAACGCATACGGCCTTTTTGGCCAACCAAGCAACCTGGAAAGGCAAATCAGCGCTACAAAGAAGTCTCGCTTCCCATCGGTCAAAAGGGCCATGCTGAAAAAAGTGTCAAAACCAGAAATGCAGGACAGGCCATGGAGAAATGGGAGCCTTGCTACACTGATGGGCGGGATGTAAATTGCCAACAGCCACTCTGGAGAAGTGTACGGTGAGTCCTGAAACATCTAAAAAACACAGCTTAGAGAGCATAGGGCACTTCCACTCATGGGGGTATAAATTGGGAAAATTAAAAATCAGCAAGACACAAGCACCCCAAAGTTTAGGGCTGCTCTGTTGACAAGGACCTCCACTTCATTCCACCTTAAATATCCCAGGAAAGAGAAAAATGGGTAAAGAAGTTGTGGTCCTTATGTACAATGGAATATCACTCAGCCATGAAATCAATGTCATAAGGCTAGTAGCAGCATGATGAGTGGATTTAGGTACGACGATTCTAAGTGAAATAAGTCACACAGAAAAGGACACTTCTCATAAGGTATCACTGATAGAGGGAATGTAAAAACCGTTACACTTGAACTGAATTACAAAACAGAACAGAGTCACACATGCAGAAAACACACTATGGCTGCTTAACGGGAAAGGTGAGGTGGGGTGATACATAAAACAAGGGTTTCAAATTAGCTCAGATACCGTTCCATAAACCCAATATGTAATAGACAAGACCTACTCCTTGCTCAGAGAACTGGACTCAACACGCCCTATTCACGGCACAAGAATATATCTGACTAGTAATAATCGTAAAACCTATGTATTGATATCTCTCTGTTAGTGTGTCAAGTGGGTGTAAAGCGGCATAAACACAGCAGTGAAAAGCAGCTAAACCGCATTATGAAAATAAATTACTTTGAAAAACCCATGAAAGAAAGACAGTGAAAGAGAGAGACATTCTTACACAATGCGTTCAGGGGCTGTGATGCAACCTGGATTGACCATATCTAGACCCACAGCTGGATGAGACATAAGGGTGGACACTCTTGGGGCTGAGAGGTTTGGTGAGGTTGGGTGAGCAAACGCAGACCCTTTATAGTAATACTGCGTGGTACCCATCGCATGGGTCCCATATCTCCAGGTTCAAGGGCATCTTCCTACATCGAAAACATGCATGAGAAACCCAGAAGATGGTACACCGTGTGATGGGGAAAGGTTTCTAAAACGCACCTCATTTCTCATCTCCTTGTGCCCGGGTTCGCCATTTCAGCCGCTTTACTAGCAATCTCCCTACTTGGAGCATCAGCACCTTTAACCTCCTGTTCCGTACAGGTTACAATTTTTCCTGAGGATGAACGGGAAGACGGGGAACCAATGAGAGACTGGCTCTTGGTGTTGGGACAGGCACAGGTCACTCTATTTTCCCATCAGGAAGAAGAATTAACCACAGGCTCAGCCTGACCCCGGAACCAGAACAGGGCCTGAAGCCATCCTGCGCTTTTGCGGCCAGCTCCCAAAAACGCGAGTTGTAAAATCGAGCTTCAGGGCACTGCAATTCACAAACCTGCAGAGTTATAAATGATAACTCTCGTCCACAAATATATTGAGGGAAGGCAAAGAAGAGGATTTGAAATCAAGGCAGAATTGCAGGAAACAGATTACAGGAGGTAGATTCAAATCGCCTTTAAAGCACATGAAAAGCGGCAAAACGTTGACAATGATGCCCTTGGCCAAAAAGGGCGTATGCGTTTTTTCCTGAATATATTCAGGAAAAAACGCATACGCCCTTTTTGGCCAACCAAGCAACCTGGAAAGGCAAATCAGCGCTACAAAGAAGTCTCGCTTCCCATCGGTCAAAAGGGCCATGCTGAAAAAAGTGTCAAAACCAGAAATGCAGGACAGGCCATGGAGAAATGGGAGCCTTGCTACACTGATGGGCGGGATGTAAATTGCCAACAGCCACTCTGGAGAAGTGTACGGTGAGTCCTGAAACATCTAAGAAACACAGCTTAGAGAGCATAGGGCACTTCCACTCATGGGGGTATAAATTGGGAAAATGAAAAATCAGCAAGACACAAGCACCCCAAAGTTTAGGGCTGCTCTGTTGACAAGGACCTCCACTTCATTCCACCTTAAATATCCCAGGAAAGAGAAAAATGGGTAAAGAAGTTCTGGTCCTTATGTACAATGGAATATCACTCAGCCATGAAATCAATGTCATAAGGCTAGTAGCAGCATGATGAGTGGATTTAGGTACGACGATTCTAAGTGAAATAAGTCACACAGAAAAGGACACTTCTCATAAGGTATCACTGATAGAGGGAATGTAAAAACCGTTAAACTTGAACTGAATTACAAAACAGGACAGAGTCACACATGCAGAAAACACACTATGGCTGTTTAACGGGAAAGGTGAGGTGGGGTGATACATAAAACAAGGGTTTCAAATTAGCTCAGATACCGTTCCATAAACCCAATATGTAATAGACAAGACCTACTCCTTGCTCAGAGAATTGGACTCAAAACGCCCTATTCACCGCACAAGAATATATCTGACTAGTAATAATCTTAAAACATATGTATTGATATCTCTCTGTTAGTGTGTCAAGTGGGTGTAAAGCGGCATAAACACAGCAGTGAAAAGCAGCTAAACCGCATTATGAAAATAAATTACTTTTAAAAAACCATGAAACAAAGACAGTGAAAGAGAGAAATTCTTACACAATGCGTTCAGGGGCTGTGATGCAACCTGGATTGACCATATCTAGACCCACAGCTGGATGAGACCTAAGGGTGGACACTCTTGGGGCTGAGAGGTTTGGTGAGGTTGGGTGAGCAAACGCAGACCCTTTAAAGTAATACTGCGTGGTACCCATCGCATGGGTCCCAAATCTCCATGTTCAAGGGCATCTTCCTACATCAAAAACATGCATGAGAAACCCAGAAGATGGTACACCGTGTGATGGGGAAAGGTTTCTAAAACGCACCTCATTTCTCATCTCCTTGTGCCCGGGTTCGCCATCCCAGCCGCTTTACTAGCAATCTCCCTACTTGGAGCATCAGCACCTTTAACCTCCTGTTCCCTACAGGTTGCAATTTTTCCTGAGGATGAACGGGAAGACGGGGAACCAATGAGAGACTGGCTCTTGGTGTTGGGACAGGCACAGGTCACTCTATTTTCCCATCAGGAAGAAGAATTAACCACAGGCTCAGCCTGCCCCCCGGAACCAGAACAGGGCCTGAAGCCATCCTGCGCTTTTGCGGCCAGCTCCCAAAAACGCGAGGTGTAAAATCGAGCTTCATGGCACTGCAATTCACAAACCTGCAGAGTTATAAATGATAACTCTCGTCCACAAATATATTGAGGGAAGGCAACGAAGAGGATTTGAAATCAAGGCAGAATTGCAGGAAACAGATTACAGGAGGTAGATTCGAATCTCCTTTAAAGCACATGAAAAGCGGCAAAACGTTGACAATGATGCCCTTGGCCAAAAAGGGCGTATGCGTTTTTTCCTGAATATATTCAGGAAAAAACGCATACGGCCTTTTTGGCCAACCAAGCAACCTGGAAAGGCAAATCAGCGCTACAAAGAAGTCTCGCTTCCCATCGGTCAAAAGGGCCATGCTGAAAAAAGTGTCAAAACCAGAAATGCAGGACAGGCCATGGAGAAATGGGAGCCTTGCTACACTGATGGGCGGGATGTAAATTGCCAACAGCCACTCTGGAGAAGTGTACGGTGAGTCCTGAAACATCTAAAAAACACAGCTTAGAGAGCATAGGGCACTTCCACTCATGGGGGTATAAATTGGGAAAATTAAAAATCAGCAAGACACAAGCACCCCAAAGTTTAGGGCTGCTCTGTTGACAAGGACCTCCACTTCATTCCACCTTAAATATCCCAGGAAAGAGAAAAATGGGTAAAGAAGTTCTGGTCCTTATGTACAATGGAATATCACTCAGCCATGAAATCAATGTCATAAGGCTAGTAGCAGCATGATGAGTGGATTTAGGTACGACGATTCTAAGTGAAATAAGTCACACAGAAAAGGACACTTCTCATAAGGTATCACTGATAGAGGGAATGTAAAAACCGTTACACTTGAACTGAATTACAAAACAGAACAGAGTCACACATGCAGAAAACACACTATGGCTGCTTAACGGGAAAGGTGAGGTGGGGTGATACATAAAACAAGGGTTTCAAATTAGCTCAGATACCGTTCCATAAACCCAATATGTAATAGACAAGACCTACTCCTTGCTCAGAGAACTGGACTCAACACGCCCTATTCACGGCACAAGAATATATCTGACTAGTAATAATCGTAAAACCTATGTATTGATATCTCTCTGTTAGTGTGTCAAGTGGGTGTAAAGCGGCATAAACACAGCAGTGAAAAGCAGCTAAACCGCATTATGAAAATAAATTACTTTGAAAAACCCATGAAAGAAAGACAGTGAAAGAGAGAGACATTCTTACACAATGCGTTCAGGGGCTGTGATGCAACCTGGATTGACCATATCTAGACCCACAGCTGGATGAGACATAAGGGTGGACACTCTTGGGGCTGAGAGGTTTGGTGAGGTTGGGTGAGCAAACGCAGACCCTTTATAGTAATACTGCGTGGTACCCATCGCATGGGTCCCATATCTCCAGGTTCAAGGGCATCTTCCTACATCGAAAACATGCATGAGAAACCCAGAAGATGGTACACCGTGTGATGGGGAAAGGTTTCTAAAACGCACCTCATTTCTCATCTCCTTGTGCCCGGGTTCGCCATTTCAGCCGCTTTACTAGCAATCTCCCTACTTGGAGCATCAGCACCTTTAACCTCCTGTTCCGTACAGGTTACAATTTTTCCTGAGGATGAACGGGAAGACGGGGAACCAATGAGAGACTGGCTCTTGGTGTTGGGACAGGCACAGGTCACTCTATTTTCCCATCAGGAAGAAGAATTAACCACAGGCTCAGCCTGACCCCGGAACCAGAACAGGGCCTGAAGCCATCCTGCGCTTTTGCGGCCAGCTCCCAAAAACGCGAGTTGTAAAATCGAGCTTCAGGGCACTGCAATTCACAAACCTGCAGAGTTATAAATGATAACTCTCGTCCACAAATATATTGAGGGAAGGCAAAGAAGAGGATTTGAAATCAAGGCAGAATTGCAGGAAACAGATTTCAGGAGGTAGATTCGAATCTCCTTTAAAGCACATGAAAAGCGGCAAAACGTTGACAATGATGCCCTTGGCCAAAAAGGGCGTATTCGTTTTTTCCTGAATATATTCAGGAAAAAACGCATACGCCCTTTTTGGCCAACCAAGCAACCTGGAAAGGCAAATCAGCGGTACAAAGAAGTCTCGCTTCCCATCGGTCAAAAGGGCCATGCTGAAAAAAGTGTCAAAACCAGAAATGCAGGACAGGCCATGGAGAAATGGGAGCCTTGCTACACTGATGGGCGGGATGTAAATTGCCAACAGCCACTCTGGAGAAGTGTACGGTGAGTCCTGAAACATCTAAAAAACACAGCTTAGAGAGCATAGGGCACTTCCACTCATGGGGGTATAAATTGGGAAAATGAAAAATCAGCAAGACACAAGCACCCCAAAGTTTAGGGCTGCTCTGTTGACAAGGACCTCCACTTCATTCCACCTTAAATATCCCAGGAAAGAGAAAAATGGGTAAAGAAGTTCTGGTCCTTATGTACAATGGAATATCACTCAGCCATGAAATCAATGTCATAAGGCTAGGAGCAGCATGATGAGTGGATTTAGGTACGACGATTCTAAGTGAAATAAGTCACACAGAAAAGGACACTTCTCATAAGGTATCACTGATAGAGGGAAGGTAAAAACCGTTACACTTGAACTGAATTACAAAACAGAACAGAGTCACACATGCAGAAAACACACTATAGCTGTTTAACGGGAAACGTGAGGTGGGGTGATACATAAAACAAGGGTTTCAAATTAGCTCAGATACCGTTCCATAAACCCAATATGTAATAGACAAGACCTACTCCTTGCTCAGAGAATTGGACTCAAAACGCCCTATTCACCGCACAAGAATATATCTGACTAGTAATAATCTTAAAACCTATGTATTGATATCTCTCTGTTAGTGTGTCAAGTGGGTGTAAAGCGGCATAAACACAGCAGTGAAAAGCAGCTAAACCACATTATGAAAATAAATTACTTTGAAAAACCCATGAAAGAAAGACAGTGAAAGAGAGAGACATTCTTACACAATGCGTTCAGGGGCTGTGATGCAACCTGGATTGACCATATCTAGACCCACAGCTGGATGAGACATAAGGGTGGACACTCTTGGGGCTGAGAGGTTTGGTGAGGTTGGGTGAGCAAACGCAGACCCTTTATAGTAATACTGCGTGGTACCCATCGCATGGGTCCCATATCTCCAGGTTCAAGGGCATCTTCCTACATCGAAAACATGCATGAGAAACCCAGAAGATGGTACACCGTGTGATGGGGAAAGGTTTCTAAAACGCACCTCATTTCTCATCTCCTTGTGCCCGGGTTCGCCATTTCAGCCGCTTTACTAGCAATCTCCCTACTTGGAGCATCAGCACCTTTAACCTCCTGTTCCGTACAGGTTACAATTTTTCCTGAGGATGAACGGGAAGACGGGGAACCAATGAGAGACTGGCTCTTGGTGTTGGGACAGGCACAGGTCACTCTATTTTCCCATCAGGAAGAAGAATTAACCACAGGCTCAGCCTGACCCCGGAACCAGAACAGGGCCTGAAGCCATCCTGCGCTTTTGCGGCCAGCTCCCAAAAACGCGAGTTGTAAAATCGAGCTTCAGGGCACTGCAATTCACAAACCTGCAGAGTTATAAATGATAACTCTCGTCCACAAATATATTGAGGGAAGGCAAAGAAGAGGATTTGAAATCAAGGCAGAATTGCAGGAAACAGATTTCAGGAGGTAGATTCGAATCTCCTTTAAAGCACATGAAAAGCGGCAAAACGTTGACAATGATGCCCTTGGCCAAAAAGGGCGTATTCGTTTTTTCGTGAATATATTCAGGAAAAAACGCATACGCCCTTTTTGGCCAACCAAGCAACCTGGAAAGGCAAATCAGCGCTACAAAGAAGTCTCGCTTCCCATCGGTCAAAAGGGCCATGCTGAAAAAAGTGTCAAAACCAGAAATGCAGGACAGGCCATGGAGAAATGGGAGCCTTGCTACACTGATGGGCGGGATGTAAATTGCCAACAGCCATTCTGGAGAAGTGTACGGTGAGTCCTGAAATATCTAAAAAACACAGCTTAGAGAGCATAGGGCACTTCCACTCATGGGGGTATAAATTGGGAAAATGAAAAATCAGCAAGACACAAGCACCCCAAAGTTTAGGGCTGCTCTGTTGACAAGGACCTCCACTTCATTCCACCTTAAATATCCCAGGAAAGAGAAAAATGGATAAAGAAGTTGTGGTCCTTATGTACAATGGAATATCACTCAGCCATGAAATCAATGTCCTAAGGCTAGTAGCAGCATGATGAGTGGATTTAGGTACGACGATTCTAAGTGAAATAAATCACACAGAAAAGGACACTTCTCATAAGGTATCACTTATAGAGGGAATGTAAAAACCGTTACAGTTGAACTGAATTACAAAACAGAACAGAGTCACATATGCAGAAAACACACTATGGCTGCTTAACGGGAAAGGGGAGGTGGGGTGACACATAAAACAAGGGTTTCAAATTAGCTCAGATACCGTTCCATAAACCCAATATGTAATAGACAAGACCTACTCCTTGCTCAGAGAACTGGACTCAACACGCCCTATTCACCGCACAAGAATATATCTGACTAGTAATAACCTTAAAACCTATGTATTGATATCTCTCTGTTAGTGTGTCAAGTGGGTATAAAGCGGCATAAACACAGCAGTGAAAAGCAGCTAAACCGCATTATGAAAATAAATTACTTTTAAAAACCCATGAAACAAAGACAGTGAAAGAGAGAGAAATTCTTACACAATGCGTTCATGGGCTGTGATGCAACCTGGATTGACCGTATCTAGACCCACAGCTGGATGAGACATAAGGGTGGACACTCTTGGGGCTGAGAGGTTTGGTGAGGTTGGGTGAGCAAACGCAGACCCTTTAAAGTAATACTGCGTGGTACCCATCGCATGGGTCCCATATCTCCAGGTTCAAGGTCATCTTCCTACATCGAAAACATGAATGAGAAACCCAGAAGATGGTACACCGTGTGATGGGGAAAGGTTTCTAAAACGCACCTCATTTCTCATCTCCTTGTGCCCGGGTTCGCCATTCCAGCCACTTTACTAGCAATCTCCCTACTTGGAGCATCAGCACCTTTAACCTCCTGTTCCGTACAGGTTGCAATTTTTCCTGAGGATGAATGGGAAGAAGGGGAACCAATGAGAGACTGGCTCTTGGTGTTGGGACAGGCACAGGTCACTCTATTTTCCCATCTGGAAGAAGAATTAACCACAGGCTCAACCTGCCCCCCGGAACCAGAACTGGGCCTGAAGCCATCCTGCGCTTTTGCGACCAGCTCCCAAAAACGCGAGTTGTAAAATTGAGCTTCAGGGCACTGCAATTCACAAAACTGCAGAGCTATAAATGATAACTCTCGTCCACAAATATATTGAGGGAAGGCAAAGAAGAGGATTTGAAATCAAGGCAGAATTGCAGGAAACAGATTTCAGGAGGTAGATTCGAATCTCCTTTAAAGCACATGAAAAGCGGCAAAACGTTGACAATGATGCCCTTGGCCAAAAAGGGCGTATGCGTTTTTTCCTGAATATATTCAGGAAAAAACGCATACGCCCTTTTTGGCCAACCAAGCAACCTGGAAAGGCAAATCAGCGCTACAAAGAAGTCTTGCTTCCCATCGGTCAAAAGGGCCATGCTGAAAAAAGTGTCAAAACCAGAAATGCAGGACAGGCCATGGAGAAATGGGAGCCTTGCTACACTGATGGGCGGGATGTAAATTGCCAAAAGCCACTCTGGAGAAGTGTACGGTGAGTCGTGAAACATCTAAAAAACACAGCTTAGAGAGCATAGGGCACTTCCACTCATGGGGGTATAAATTGGGAAAATGAAAAATCAGCAAGACACAAGCACCCCAAAGTTTAGGGCTGCTCTGTTGACCAGGACCTCCACTTCATTCCACCTTAAATATCCCAAGAAAGAGAAAAATGGGTAAAGAAGTTGTGGTCCTTATGTACAATGGAAAATCACTCAGCCATGAAATCAATGTCATAAGGCTAGGAGCAGCATGATGAGTGGATTTAGGTACGACGATTCTAAGTGAAATAAGTCACACACAAAAGGACACTTCTCATAAGGTATCACTGATAGAGGGAATGTAAAAACCGTTACACATGAACTGAATTACAAAACAGAACAGAGTCACACATGCAGAAAACACACTATGGCTGCTTAACGGGAAACGTGAGGTGGGGTGATACATAAAACAAGGGTTTCAAATTAGCTCAGATACCGTTCCATAAACCCAATATGTAATAGACAAGACCTACTCTTTGCTCAGAGAACTGGACTCAACACGCCCTATTCACCGCACAAGAATATATCTGACTAGTAATAATCTTAAAACCTATGTATTGATATCTCTCTGTTAGTGTGTCAAGTGGGTGTAAAGCGGCATAAACACAGCAGTGAAAAGCAGCTAAACCCCATTATGAAAATAAATTACTTTTAAAAACCCATGAAACAAAGACAGTGAAAGAGAGAGACATTCTTACACAATGCGTTCAGGGGCTGTGATGCAACCTGGATTGACCATATCTAGACCCACAGCTGGATGAGACCTAAGGGTGGACACTCTTGGGGCTGAGAGGTTTGGTGAGGTTGGGTGAGCAAACGCAGACCCTTTAAAGTAATACTGCGTGGTACCCATCGCATGGGTCCCAAATCTCCAGGTTCAAGGGCATCTTCCTACATCGAAAACATGCATGAGAAACCCAGAAGATGGTACACCGTGTGATGGGGAAAGGTTTCTAAAACGCACCTCATTTCTCATCTGCTTGTGCCCGGGTTCGCCATTCCAGCCACTTTACTAGCAATCTCCCTCCTTGGAGCATCAGCACCTTTAACCTCCTGTTCCGTACAGGTTGCAATTTGTACTGAGGATGAACGCGAAGACGTGGAACCAATGAAAGACTAGCTCTTGGTGTTGGGACAGGCACAGGTCACTCTATTTTCCCATCAGGAAGAAGAATTAACCACAGGCTCAGCCTGACCCCGGAACCAGAACAGGGCCTGAAGCCATCCTGCGCTTTTGCGGCCAGCGCCCAAAAACGCGAGGTGTAAAATCGAGCTTCATGGCACTGCAATTCACAAACCTGCAGAGTTATAAATGATAACTCTCGTCCACAAATATATTGAGGGAAGGCAAAGAAGAGGATTTGAAATCAAGGCAGAATTGCAGGAAACAGATTTCAGGAGGTAGATTCGAATCTCCTTTAAAGCACATGAAAAGCGGCAAAACGTTGACAATGATGCCCTTGGCCAAAAAGGGCGTATGCGTTTTTTCCTGAATATATTCAGGAAAAAACGCATACGCCCTTTTTGGCCAACCAAGCAACCTGGAAAGGCAAATCAGCGCTACAAAGAAGTCTCGCTTCCCATCGGTCAAAAGGGCCATGCTGAAAAAAGTGTCAAAACCAGAAATGCAGGACAGGCCATGGAGAAATGGGAGCCTTGCTACACTGATGGGCGGGATGTAAATTGCCAACAGCCACTCTGGAGAAGTGTACGGTGAGTCCTGAAACATCTAAGAAACACAGCTTAGAGAGCATAGGGCACTTCCACTCATGGGGGTATAAATTGGGAAAATGAAAAATCAGCAAGACACAAGCACCCCAAAGTTTAGGGCTGCTCTGTTGACAAGGACCTCCACTTCATTCCACCTTAAATATCCCAGGAAAGAGAAAAATGGGTAAAGAAGTTCTGGTCCTTATGTACAATGGAATATCACTCAGCCATGAAATCAATGTCATAAGGCTAGTAGCAGCATGATGAGTGGATTTAGGTACGACGATTCTAAGTGAAATAAGTCACACAGAAAAGGACACTTCTCATAAGGTATCACTGATAGAGGGAATGTAAAAACCGTTACACTTGAACTGAATTACAAAACAGAACAGAGTCACACATGCAGAAAACACACTATGGCTGTTTAACGGGAAAGGTGAGGTGGGGTGATACATAAAACAAGGGTTTCAAATTAGCTCAGATACCGTTCCATAAACCCAATATGTAATAGACAAGACCTACTCCTTGCTCAGAGAATTGGACTCAAAACGCCCTATTCACCGCACAAGAATATATCTGACTAGTAATAATCTTAAAACCTATGTATTGATATCTCTCTGTTAGTGTGTCAAGTGGGTGTAAAGCGGCATAAACACAGCAGTGAAAAGCAGCTAAACCACATTATGAAAATAAATTACTTTTAAAAACCCATGAAACAAAGACACTGAAAGAGAGAAATTCTTACACAATGCGTTCAGGGGCTGTGATGCAACCTGGATTGACCATATCTAGACCCACAGCTGGATGAGACCTAAGGGTGGACACTCTTGGGGCTGAGAGGTTTGGTGAGGTTGGGTGAGCAAACGCAGACCCTTTAAAGTAATACTGCGTGGTACCCATCGCATGGGTCCCAAATCTCCATGTTCAAGGGCATCTTCCTACATCAAAAACATGCATGAGAAACCCAGAAGATGGTACACCGTGTGATGGGGAAAGGTTTCTAAAACGCACCTCATTTCTCATCTCCTTGTGCCCGGGTTCGCCATCCCAGCCGCTTTACTAGCAATCTCCCTACTTGGAGCATCAGCACCTTTAACCTCCTGTTCCCTACAGGTTGCAATTTTTCCTGAGGATGAACGGGAAGACGGGGAACCAATGAGAGACTGGCTCTTGGTGTTGGGACAGGCACAGGTCACTCTATTTTCCCATCAGGAAGAAGAATTAACCACAGGCTCAGCCTGCCCCCCGGAACCAGAACAGGGCCTGAAGCCATCCTGCGCTTTTGCGGCCAGCTCCCAAAAACGCGAGGTGTAAAATCGAGCTTCATGGCACTGCAATTCACAAACCTGCAGAGTTATAAATGATAACTCTCGTCCACAAATATATTGAGGGAAGGCAACGAAGAGGATTTGAAATCAAGGCAGAATTGCAGGAAACAGATTACAGGAGGTAGATTCGAATCTCCTTTAAAGCACATGAAAAGCGGCAAAACGTTGACAATGATGCCCTTGGCCAAAAAGGGCGTATGCGTTTTTTCCTGAATATATTCAGGAAAAAACGCATACGCCCTTTTTGGCCAACCAAGCAACCTGGAAAGGCAAATCAGCGCTACAAAGAAGTCTCGCTTCCCATCGGTCAAAAGGGCCATGCTGAGAAAAGTGTCAAAACCAGAAATGCAGGACAGGCCATGGAGAAATGGGAGCCTTGCTACACTGATGGGCGGGATGTAAATTGCCAACAGCCACTCTGGAGAAGTGTACGGTGAGTCCTGAAACATCTAAAAAACACAGCTTAGAGAGCATAGGGCACTTCCACTCATGGGGGTATAAATTGGGAAAATTAAAAATCAGCAAGACACAAGCACCCCAAAGTTTAGGGCTGCTCTGTTGACAAGGACCTCCACTTCATTCCACCTTAAATATCCCAGGAAAGAGAAAAATGGGTAAAGAAGTTGTGGTCCTTATGTACAATGGAATATCACTCAGCCATGAAATCAATGTCATAAGGCTAGTAGCAGCATGATGAGTGGATTTAGGTACGACGATTCTAAGTGAAATAAGTCACACAGAAAAGGACACTTCTCATAAGGTATCACTGATAGAGGGAATGTAAAAACCGTTACACTTGAACTGAATTACAAAACAGAACAGAGTCACACATGCAGAAAACACACTATGGCTGCTTAACGGGAAAGGTGAGGTGGGGTGATACATAAAACAAGGGTTTCAAATTAGCTCAGATACCGTTCCATAAACCCAATATGTAATAGACAAGACCTACTCCTTGCTCAGAGAACTGGACTCAACACGCCCTATTCACGGCACAAGAATATATCTGACTAGTAATAATCGTAAAACCTATGTATTGATATCTCTCTGTTAGTGTGTCAAGTGGGTGTAAAGCGGCATAAACACAGCAGTGAAAAGCAGCTAAACCGCATTATGAAAATAAATTACTTTGAAAAACCCATGAAAGAAAGACAGTGAAAGAGAGAGACATTCTTACACAATGCGTTCAGGGGCTGTGATGCAACCTGGATTGACCATATCTAGACCCACAGCTGGATGAGACATAAGGGTGGACACTCTTGGGGCTGAGAGGTTTGGTGAGGTTGGGTGAGCAAACGCAGACCCTGTATAGTAATACTGCGTGGTACCCATCGCATGGGTCCCATATCTCCAGGTTCAAGGGCATCTTCCTACATCGAAAACATGCATGAGAAACCCAGAAGATGGTACACCGTGTGATGGGGAAAGGTTTCTAAAACGCACCTCATTTCTCATCTCCTTGTGCCCGGGTTCGCCATTTCAGCCGCTTTACTAGCAATCTCCCTACTTGGAGCATCAGCACCTTTAACCTCCTGTTCCGTACAGGTTACAATTTTTCCTGAGGATGAACGGGAAGATGGGGAACCAATGAGAGACTGGCTCTTGGTGTTGGGACAGGCACAGGTCACTCTATTTTCCCATCAGGAAGAAGAATTAACCACAGGCTCAGCCTGACCCCGGAACCAGAACAGGGCCTGAAGCCATCCTGCGCTTTTGCGGCCAGCTCCCAAAAACGCGAGTTGTAAAATCGAGCTTCAGGGCACTGCAATTCACAAACCTGCAGAGTTATAAATGATAACTCTCGTCCACAAATATATTGAGGGAAGGCAAAGAAGAGGATTTGAAATCAAGGCAGAATTGCAGGAAACAGATTTCAGGAGGTAGATTCGAATCTCTTTAAAGCACATGAAAAGCGGCAAAACGTTGACAATGATGCCCTTGGCCAAAAAGGGCGTATTCGTTTTTTCCTGAATATATTCAGGAAAAAACGCATACGCCCTTTTTGGCCAACCAAGCAACCTGGAAAGGCAAATCAGCGGTACAAAGAAGTCTCGCTTCCCATCGGTCAAAAGGGCCATGCTGAAAAAAGTGTCAAAACCAGAAATGCAGGACAGGCCATGGAGAAATGGGAGCCTTGCTACACTGATGGGCGGGATGTAAATTGCCAACAGCCACTCTGGAGAAGTGTACGGTGAGTCCTGAAACATCTAAAAAACACAGCTTAGAGAGCATAGGGCACTTCCACTCATGGGGGTATAAATTGGGAAAATGAAAAATCAGCAAGACACAAGCACCCCAAAGTTTAGGGCTGCTCTGTTGACAAGGACCTCCACTTCATTCCACCTTAAATATCCCAGGAAAGAGAAAAATGGGTAAAGAAGTTCTGGTCCTTATGTACAATGGAATATCACTCAGCCATGAAATCAATGTCATAAGGCTAGGAGCAGCATGATGAGTGGATTTAGGTACGACGATTCTAAGTGAAATAAGTCACACAGAAAAGGACACTTCTCATAAGGTATCACTGATAGAGGGAAGGTAAAAACCGTTACACTTGAACTGAATTACAAAACAGAACAGAGTCACACATGCAGAAAACACACTATAGCTGTTTAACGGGAAACGTGAGGTGGGGTGATACATAAAACAAGGGTTTCAAATTAGCTCAGATACCGTTCCATAAACCCAATATGTAATAGACAAGACCTACTCCTTGCTCAGAGAATTGGACTCAAAACGCCCTATTCACCGCACAAGAATATATCTGACTAGTAATAATCTTAAAACCTATGTATTGATATCTCTCTGTTAGTGTGTCAAGTGGGTGTAAAGCGGCATAAACACAGCAGTGAAAAGCAGCTAAACCGCATTATGAAAATAAATTACTTTTAAAAACCCATGAAACAAAGACAGTGAAAGAGAGAAATGCTTACACAATGCGTTCAGGGGCTGTGATGCAACCTGGATTGACCATATCTAGACCCACAGCTGGATGAGACCTAAGGGTGGACACTCTTGGGGCTGAGAGGTTTGGTGAGGTTGGGTGAGCAAACGCAGACCCTTTAAAGTAATACTGCGTGGTACCCATCGCATGGGTCCCAAATCTCCATGTTCAAGGGCATCTTCCTACATCAAAAACATGCATGAGAAACCCAGAAGATGGTACACCGTGTGATGGGGAAAGGTTTCTAAAACGCACCTCATTTCTCATCTCCTTGTGCCCAGGTTCGCCATCCCAGCCGCTTTACTAGCAATCTCCCTACTTGGAGCATCAGCACCTTTAACCTCCTGTTCCCTACAGGTTGCAATTTTTCCTGAGGATGAACGGGAAGACGGGGAACCAATGAGAGACTGGCTCTTGGTGTTGGGACAGGCACAGGTCACTCTATTTTCCCATCAGGAAGAAGAATTAACCACAGGCTCAGCCTGCCCCCCGGAACCAGAACAGGGCCTGAAGCCATCCTGCGCTTTTGCGGCCAGCTCCCAAAAACGCGAGGTGTAAAATCGAGCTTCATGGCACTGCAATTCACAAACCTGCAGAGTTATAAATGATAACTCTCGTCCACAAATATATTGAGGGAAGGCAACGAAGAGGATTTGAAATCAAGGCAGAATTGCAGGAAACAGATTACAGGAGGTAGATTCGAATCTCCTTTAAAGCACATGAAAAGCGGCAAAACGTTGACAATGATGCCCTTGGCCAAAAAGGGCGTATGCGTTTTTTCCTGAATATATTCAGGAAAAAACGCATACGCCCTTTTTGGCCAACCAAGCAACCTGGAAAGGCAAATCAGCGCTACAAAGAAGTCTCGCTTCCCATCGGTCAAAAGGGCCATGCTGAGAAAAGTGTCAAAACCAGAAATGCAGGACAGGCCATGGAGAAATGGGAGCCTTGCTACACTGATGGGCGGGATGTAAATTGCCAACAGCCACTCTGGAGAAGTGTACGGTGAGTCGTGAAACATCTAAAAAACACAGCTTAGAGAGCATAGGGCACTTCCACTCATGGGGGTATAAATTGGGAAAATTAAAAATCAGCAAGACACAAGCACCCCAAAGTTTAGGGCTGCTCTGTTGACAAGGACCTCCACTTCATTCCACCTTAAATATCCCAGGAAAGAGAAAAATGGGTAAAGAAGTTGTGGTCCTTATGTACAATGGAATATCACTCAGCCATGAAATCAATGTCATAAGGCTAGTAGCAGCATGATGAGTGGATTTAGGTACGACGATTCTAAGTGAAATAAGTCACACAGAAAAGGACACTTCTCATAAGGTATCACTGATAGAGGGAATGTAAAAACCGTTACACTTGAACTGAATTACAAAACAGAACAGAGTCACACATGCAGAAAACACACTATGGCTGCTTAACGGGAAAGGTGAGGT
The DNA here is from genome assembly GCF_965194805.1 of Balaenoptera borealis. Lineage (NCBI taxonomy): Eukaryota > Metazoa > Chordata > Mammalia > Artiodactyla > Balaenopteridae > Balaenoptera > Balaenoptera borealis. Next base: position 285,796 of record NW_028123550.1, read on the forward strand.
GGGGTGATACATAAAACAAGGGTTTCAAATTAGCTCAGATACCGTTCCATAAACCCAATATGTAATAGACAAGACCTACTCCTTGCTCAGAGAACTGGACTCAACACGCCCTATTCACCACACAAGAATATATCTGACTACTAATAATCTTAAAACCTATGTATTGATATCTCTCTGTTAGTGTGTCAAGTGATGTAAAGCGGCATAAACACAGCAGTGAAAAGCAGCTAAACCGCATTATGAAAATAAATTACTTTGAAAAACCCATGAAAGAAAGACAGTGAAAGAGAGAGACATACTTACACAATGCGTTCAGGGGCTGTGATGCAACCTGGATTGACCATATCTAGACCCACAGCTGGATGAGACCTAAGGGTGGACACTCTTGGGGCTGAGAGGTTTGGTGAGGTTGGGTGAGCAAACGCAGACCCTTTATAGTAATACTGCGTGGTACCCATCGCATGGGTCCCATATCTCCAGGTTCAAGGGCATCTTCCTACATCGAAAACATGCATGAGAAACCCAGAAGATGGTACACCGTGTGATGGGGAAAGGTTTCTAAAACGCACCTCATTTCTCATCTCCTTGTGCCCGGGTTCGCCATTCCAGCCACTTTACTAGCAATCTCCCTACTTGGAGCATCAGCACCTTTAACCTCCTGTTCCGTACAGGTTACAATTTTTCCTGAGGATGAACGGGAAGACGGGGAACCAATGAGAGACTGGCTCTTGGTGTTGGGACAGGCACAGGTCACTCTATTTTCCCATCAGGAAGAAGAATTAACCACAGGCTCAGCCTGCCCCCCGGAACCAGAACTGGGTCTGAAGCCATCCTGCGCTTTTGCGGCCAGCTCCCAAAAACGCGAGTTGTAAAATCGAGCTTCAGGGCACTGCAATTCACAAACCTGCAGAGTTATAAATGATAACTCTCGTCCACAAATATATTGAGGGAAGGCAAAGAAGGGGATTTGAAATCAAGGCAGAATTGCAGGAAACAGATTTCAGGAGGTAGATTCGAATCTCCTTTAAAGCACATGAAAAGCGGCAAAACGTTGACAATGATGCCCTTGGCCAAAAAGGGCGTATGCGTTTTTTCCTGAATATATTCAGGAAAAAACGCATACGCCCTTTTTGGCCAACCAAGCAACCTGGAAAGGCAAATCAGCGCTACAAAGAAGTCTCGCTTCCCATCGGTCAAAAGGGCCATGCTGAAAAAAGTGTCAAAACCAGAAATGCAGGACAGGCCATGGAGAAATGGGAGCCTTGCTACACTGATGGGCGGGATGTAAATTGCCAACAGCCACTCTGGAGAAGTGTACGGTGAGTCCTGAAACATCTAAAAAACACAGCTTAGAGAGCATAGGGCACTTCCACTCATGGGGGTATAAATTGGGAAAATTAAAAATCAGCAAGACACAAGCACCCCAAAGTTTAGGGCTGCTCTGTTGACAAGGACCTCCACTTCATTCCACCTTAAATATCCCAGGAAAGAGAAAAATGGGTAAAGAAGTTGTGGTCCTTATGTACAATGGAATATCACTCAGCCATGAAATCAATGTCCTAAGGCTAGTAGCAGCATGAAGAGTGGATTTAGGTACGACGATTCTAAGTGAAATAAGTCACACAGAAAAGGACACTTCTCATAAGGTATCACTGATAGAGGGAATGTAAAAACCGTTACACTTGAACTGAATTACAAAACAGAACAGAGTCACACATGCAGAAAACACACTATGGCTGCTTAACGGGAAAGGTGAGGTGGGGTGATACATAAAACAAGGGTTTCAAATTAGCTCAGATACCGTTCCATAAACCCAATATGTAATAGACAAGACCTACTCCTTGCTCAGAGAACTGGACTCAACACGCCCTATTCACCGCACAAGAATATATCTGACTAGTAATAATCTTAAAACCTATGTATTGATATCTCTCTGTTAGTGTGTCAAGTGGGGGTAAAGCGGCATAAACACAGCAGTGAAAAGCAGCTAAACCCCATTATGAAAATAAATTACTTTGAAAAACCCATGAAAGAAAGACAGTGAAAGAGAGAGACATTCTTACACAATGCGTTCAGGGGCTGTGATGCAACCTGGATTGACCATATCTAGACCCACAGCTGGATGAGACCTAAGGGTGGACACTCTTGGGGCTGAGAGGTTTGGTGAGGTTGGGTGAGCAAACGCAGACCCTTTAAAGTAATACTGCGTGGTACCCATCGCATGGGTCCCAAATCTCCATGTTCAAGGGCATCTTCCTACATCAAAAACATGCATGAGAAACCCAGAAGATGGTACACCGTGTGATGGGGAAAGGTTTCTAAAACGCACCTCATTTCTCATCTCCTTGTGCCCGGGTTCGCCATCCCAGCCACTTTACTAGCAATCTCCCTACTTGGAGCATCAGCACCTTTAACCTCCTGTTCCCTACAGGTTGCAATTTTTCCTGAGGATGAACGGGAAGACGGGGAACCAATGAAAGACTGGCTCTTGGTGTTGGGACAGGCACAGGTCACTCTATTTTCCCATCAGGAAGAAGAATTAACCACAGGCTCAGCCTGCCCCCCGGAACCAGAACAGGGCCTGAAGCCATCCTGCGCTTTTGCGGCCAGCTCCCAAAAACGCGAGGTGTAAAATCGAGCTTCATGGCACTGCAATTCACAAACCTGCAGAGTTATAAATGATAACTCTCGTCCACAAATATATTGAGGGAAGGCAACGAAGAGGATTTGAAATCAAGGCAGAATTGCAGGAAACAGATTACAGGAGGTAGATTCGAATCTCCTTTAAAGCACATGAAAAGCGGCAAAACGTTGACAATGATGCCCTTGGCCAAAAAGGGCGTATGCGTTTTTTCCTGAATATATTCAGGAAAAAACGCATACGCCCTTTTTGGCCAACCAAGCAACCTGGAAAGGCAAATCAGCGCTACAAAGAAGTCTCGCTTCCCATCGGTCAAAAGGGCCATGCTGAAAAATGTGTCAAAACCAGAAATGCAGGACAGGCCATGGAGAAATGGGAGCCTTGCTACACTGATGGGCGGGATGTAAATTGCCAACAGCCACTCTGGAGAAGTGTACGGTGAGTCCTGAAACATCTAAAAAACACAGCTTAGAGAGCATAGGGCACTTCCACTCATGGGGGTATAAATTGGGAAAATTAAAAATCAGCAAGACACAAGCACCCCAAAGTTTAGGGCTGCTCTGTTGACAAGGACCTCCACTTCATTCCACCTTAAATATCCCAGGAAAGAGAAAAATGGGTAAAGAAGTTGTGGTCCTTATGTACAATGGAATATCACTCAGCCATGAAATCAATGTCCTAAGGCTAGTAGCAGCATGATGAGTGGATTTAGGTACGACGATTCTAAGTGAAATAAGTCACACAGAAAAGGACACTTCTCATAAGGTATCACTGATAGAGGGAATGTAAAAACCGTTACACTTGAACTGAATTACAAAACAGAACAGAGTCACACATGCAGAAAACACACTATGGCTGCTTAACGGGAAAGGTGAGGTGGGGTGATACATAAAACAAGGGTTTCAAATTAGCTCAGATACCGTTCCATAAACCCAATATGTAATAGACAAGACCTACTCCTTGCTCAGAGAACTGGACTCAACACGCCCTATTCACCGCACAAGAATATATCTGACTAGTAATAATCTTAAAACCTATGTATTGATATCTCTCTGTTAGTGTGTCAAGTGGGTGTAAAGCGGCATAAACACAGCAGTGAAAAGCAGCTAAACCGCATTATGAAAATAAATTACTTTTAAAAACCCATGAAACAAAGACAGTGAAAGAGAGAGACATTCTTACACAATGCGTTCAGGGGCTGTGATGCAACCTGGATTGACCATATCTAGACCCACAGCTGGATGAGACCTAAGGGTGGACACTCTTGGGGCTGAGAGGTTTGGTGAGGTTGGGTGAGCAAACGCAGACCCTTTATAGTAATACTGCGTGGTACCCATCGCATGGGTCCCATATCTCCAGGTTCAAGGGCATCTTCCTACATCGAAAACATGCATGAGAAACCCAGAAGATGGTACACCGTGTGATGGGGAAAGGTTTCTAAAACGCACCTCATTTCTCATCTCCTTGTGCCCGGGTTCGCCATTCCAGCCACTTTACTAGCAATTTCCCTACTTGGAGCATCAGCACCTTTAACCTCCTGTTCCGTACAGGTTACAATTTTTCCTGAGGATGAACGGGAAGACGGGGAACCAATGAGAGACTGGCTCTTGGTGTTGGGACAGGCACAGGTCACTCTATATTCCCATCAGGAAGAAGAATTAACCACAGGCTCAGCCTGCCCCCCGGAACCAGAACAGGGCCTGAAGCCATCCTGCGCTTTTGCGGCCAGCTCCCAAAAACGCGAGTTGTAAAATCGAGCTTCAGGGCACTGCAATTCACAAACCTGCAGAGTTATAAATGATAACTCTCATCCACAAATATATTGAGGGAAGGCAAAGAAGAGGATTTGAAATCAAGGCAGAATTGCAGGAAACAGATTTCAGGAGGTAGATTCGAATCGCCTTTAAAGCACATGAAAAGCGGCAAAACGTTCACAATGATGCCCTTGGCCAAAAAGGGCGTATGCGTTTTTTCCTGAATATATTCAGGAAAAAACGCATACGCCCTTTTTGGCCAACCAAGCAACCTGGAAAGGCAAATCAGCGCTACAAAGAAGTCTCGCTTCCCATCGGTCAAAAGGGCCATGCTGAAAAAAGTGTCAAAACCAGAAATGCAGGACAGGCCATGGAGAAATGGGAGCCTTGCTACACTGATGGGCGGGATGTAAATTGTCAACAGCCACTCTGGAGAAGTGTACGGTGAGTCCTGAAACGTCTAAAAAGCAAAGCTTAGAGAGCATAGGGCACTTCCACTCATGGGGGTATAAATTGGGAAAATGAAAAATCAGCAAGACACAAGCACCCCAAAGTTTAGGGCTGCTCTGTTGACAAGGACCTCCACTTCATTCCACCTTCAATATCCCAGGAAAGAGAAAAATGGATAAAGAAGTTTTGGTCCTTATGTACAATGGAATATCACTCAGCCATGAAATCAATGTCCTAAGGCTAGTAGCAGCATGATGAGTGGATTTAGGTACGACGATTCTAAGTGAAATAAGTCACACAGAAAAGGACACTTCTCATAAGTTATCACTGATAGAGGGAATGTAAAAACCGTTACACTTGAACTGAATTACAAAACAGAACAGAGTCACACATGCAGAAAACACACTATGGCTGCTTAACGGGAAAGGTGAGGTGGGGTGATACATAAAACAAGGGTTTCAAATTAGCTCAGATACCGTTCCATAAAACCAATATGTAATAGACAAGACCTACTCCTTGCTCAGAGAACTGGACTCAACACGCCCTATTCACCGCACAAGAATATATCTGACTAGTAATAATCTTAAAACCTATGTATTGATATCTCTCTGTTAGTGTGTCAAGTGGGTGTAAAGCGGCATAAACACAGCAGTGAAAAGCAGCTAAACCCCATTATAAAAATAAATTACTTTGAAAAACCCGTGAAACAAAGACAGTGAAAGAGAGCGAAATTCTTACACAATGCGTTCAGGGGCTGTGATGCAACCTGGATTGACCATATCTAGACCCACAGCTGGATGAGACCTAAGGGTGGACACTGTTGCGGCTGAGAGGTTTGGTGAGGTTGGGTGAGCAAACGCAGACCCTTTAAAGTAATACTGCGTGGTACCCATCGCATGGGTCCCAAATCTCCAGGTTCAAGGGCATCTTCCTACATCGAAAACATGCATGATATACCCAGAAGATGGTACACCGTGTGATGGGGAAAGGTTTCTAAAACACACCTCATTTCTCATTTGCTTGTGCCCGGGTTCGCCATTCCAGCCACTTTACTAGCAATCTCCCTCCTTGGAGCATCAGCACCTTTAACCTCCTGTTCCTTACAGGTTGCAATTTGTACTGAGGATGAACGGGAAGACGTGGAACCAATGAAAGACTAGCTCTTGGTGTTGGGACAGGCACAGGTCACTCTATTTTCCCATCAGGAAGAAGAATTAACCACAGGCTCAGCCTGCCCCCCGGAACCAGAACAGGGCCTGAAGCCATCCTGCGCTTTTGCGGCCAGCTCCCTAAAAAGCGAGTTGTAAAATGGAGGTTCAGGGCACTGCAATTCACAAACCTGCAGAGTTATAAATGATAACTCTCACCCACAAATATATTGAGGGAAGGCAAAGAAGAGGATTTGAAATCAAGGCAGAATTGCAGGAAACAGATTTCAGGAGGTAGATTCGAATCGCCTTTAAAGCACATGAAAAGCGGCAAAACGTTGACAATGATGCCCTTGGCCAAAAAGGGCGTATGCGTTTTTTCCTGAATATATTCAGGAAAAAACGCATACGCCCTTTTTGGCCAACCAAGCAACCTGGAAAGGCAAATCAGCGCTACAAAGATGTCTCGCTTCCCATTGGTCAAAAGGGCCATGCTGAAAAAAGTGTCAAAACCAGAAATGCAGGACAGGCCATGGAGAAATGGGAGCCTTGCTACACTGATGGGCGGGATGTAAATTGCCAAAAGCCACTCTGGAGAAGTGTACGGTGAGTCCTGAAACGTCGAAAAAGCAAAGCTTAGAGAGCATAGGGCACTTCCACTCATGGGGGTATAAATTGGGAAAATGAAAAATCAGCAAGACACAAGCACCCCAAAGTTTAGGGCTGCTCTCTTGACAAGGACCTCCACTTCATTCCACCTTCAATATCCCAGGAAAGAGAAAAATGGATAAAGAAGTTGTGGTCCTTATGTACAATGGAATATCACTCAGCCGTGAAATCAATGTCATAAGGCTAGTAGCAGCATGATGAGTGGATTTAGGTACGACGACTCTAAGTGAAATAAGTCACACAGCAAAGGACACTTCTCATAAGGTATCACTTACAGAGGGAATGTAAAAACCGTTACTCTTGAACTGAATTACAAAACAGAACAGAGTCACACATGCAGAAAACACACTATGGCTGCTTAACGGGAAAGGTGAGGTGGGGTGATACATAAAACAAGGGTTTCAAATTAGCTCAGATACCGTTCCATAAACCCAATATGTAATAGACAAGACCTACTCCTTGCTCAGAGAACTGGACTCAACACGCCCTATTCACCGCACAAGAATATATCTGACTAGTAATAATCTTAAAACCTATGTATTGATATCTCTCTGTTAGTGTGTCAAGTGGGTAAAAAGCGGCATAAACACAGCAGTGAAAAGCAGCTAAACCCCATTATAAAAATAAATTACTTTGAAAAACCCATGAAACAAAGACAGTAAAAGAGAGAGAAATTCTTACACAATGCGTTCAGGGGCTGTGATGCAACCTGGATTGACCATATCTAGACCCACAGCTGGATGAGACCTAAGGGTGGACACTGTTGCGGCTGAGAGGTTTGGTGAGGTTGGGTGAGCAAACGCAGACCCTTTAAAGTAATACTGCGTGGTACCCATCGCATGGGTCCCAAATCTCCAGGTTCAAGGGCATCTTCCTACATCGAAAACATGCATGAGATACCCAGAAGATGGTACACTGTGTGATGGGGAAAGGTTTCTAAAACGCACCTCATTTCTCATCTGCTTGTGCCCGGGTTCGCCATTCCAGCCACTTTACTAGCAATCTCCCTCCTTGGAGCATCAGCACCTTTAACCTCCTGTTCCGTACAGGTTGCAATTTGTACTGAGGATGAACGGGAAGACGTGGAACCAATGAAAGACTAGCTCTTGGTGTTGGGACAGGCACAGGTCACTCTATTTTCCCATCAGGAAGAAGAATTAACCACAGGCTCAGCCTGCCCCCCGGAACCAGAACAGGGCCTGAAGCCATCCTGCGCTTTTGCGGCCAGCTCCCTAAAAAGCGAGTTGTAAAATGGAGGTTCAGGGCACTGCAATTCACAAACCTGCAGAGTTATAAATGATAACTCTCATCCACAAATATATTGAGGGAAGGCAAAGAAGAGGATTTGAAATCAAGGCAGAATTGCAGGAAACAGATTTCAGGAGGTAGATTCGAATCGCCTTTAAAGCACATGAAAAGCGGCAAAACGTTGACAATGATGCCCTTGGCCAGAAAGGGCGTATGCGTTTTTTCCTGAATATATTCAGGAAAAAACGCATACGCCCTTTTTGGCCAACCAAGCAACCTGGAAAGGCAAATCAGCGCTACAAAGAAGTCTCGCTTCCCATCGGTCAAAAGGGCCATGCTGAAAAAAGTGTCAAAACCAGAAATGCAGGACAGGCCATGGAGAAATGGGAGCCTTGCTACACTGATGGGCGGGATGTAAATTGTCAACAGCCACTCTGGAGAAGTGTACGGTGACTCCTGAAACGTCTAAAAAGCAAAGCTTAGAGAGCATAGGGCACTTCCACTCATGGGGGTATAAATTGGGAAAATGAAAAATCAGCAAGACACAAGCACCCCAAAGTTTAGGGCTGCTCTGTTGACAAGGACCTCCACTTCATTCCACCTTCAATATCCCAGGAAAGAGAAAAATGGATAAAGAAGTTGTGGTCCTTATGTACAATGGAATATCACTCAGCCATGAAATCAATGTCCTAAGGCTAGTAGCAGCATGATGAGTGGATTTAGGTACGACGATTCTAAGTGAAATAAGTCACACAGAAAAGGACACTTCTCATAAGGTATCACTGATAGAGGGAATGTAAAAACCGTTACACTTGAACTGAATCAGAAAACAGAACAGAGTCACACATGCAGAAAACACACTATGGCTGCTTAACGGGAAAGGTGAGGTGGGGTGATACATAAAACAAGGGTTTCAAATTAGCTCAGATACCGTTCCATAAAACCAATATGTAATAGACAAGACCTACTCCTTGCTCAGAGAACTGGACTCAACACGCCCTATTCACCGCACAAGAATATATCTGACTAGTAATAATCTTAAAACCTATGTATTGATATCTCTCTGTTAGTGTGTCAAGTGGGTGTAAAGCGGCATAAACACAGCAGTGAAAAGCAGCTAAACCCCATTATAAAAATAAATTACTTTGAAAAACCCGTGAAACAAAGACAGTGAAAGAGAGAGAAATTCTTACACAATGCGTTCAGGGGCTGTGATGCAACCTGGATTGACCATATCTAGACCCACAGCTGGATGAGACCTAAGGGTGGACACTGTTGCGGCTGAGAGGTTTGGTGAGGTTGGGTGAGCAAACGCAGACCCTTTAAAGTAATACTGCGTGGTACCCATCGCATGGGTCCCAAATCTCCAGGTTCAAGGGCATCTTCCTACATCGAAAACATGCATGAGATACCCAGAAGATGGTACACCGTGTGATGGGGAAAGGTTTCTAAAACGCAACTCATTTCTCATTTGCTTGTGCCCGGGTTCGCCATTCCAGCCACTTTACTAGCAATCTCCCTCCTTGGAGCATCAGCACCTTTAACCTCCTGTTCCGTACAGGTTGCAATTTGTACTGAGGATGAACGGGAAGACGTGGAACCAATGAAAGACTAGCTCTTGGTGTTGGGACAGGCACAGGTCACTCTATTTTCCCATCAGGAAGAAGAATTAACCACAGGCTCAGCCTGCCCCCCGGAACCAGAACAGGGGCTGAAGCCATCCTGCGCTTTTGCGGCCACCTCCCTAAAAAGCGAGTTGTAAAATGGAGGTTCAGGGCACTGCAATTCACAAACCTGCAGAGTTATAAATGATAACTCTCATCCACAAATATATTGAGGGAAGGCAAAGAAGAGGATTTGAAATCAAGGCAGAATTGCAGGAAACAGATTTCAGGAGGTAGACTCGAATCGCCTTTAAAGCACATGAAAAGCTGCAAAACGTTGACAATGATGCCCTTGGCCAGAAAGGGCGTATGCGTTTTTTCCTGAATATATTCAGGAAAAAACGCATACGCCCTTTTTGGCCAACCAAGCAACCTGGAAAGGCAAATCAGCGCTACAAAGAAGTCTCGCTTCCCATCGGTCAAAAGGGCCATGCTGAAAAAAGTGTCAAAACCAGAAATGCAGGACAGGCCATGGAGAAATGGGAGCCTTGCTACACTGATGGGCGGGATGTAAATTGTCAACAGCCACTCTGGAGAAGTGTACGGTGAGTCCTGAAACGTCTAAAAAGCAAAGCTTAGAGAGCATAGGGCACTTCCACTCATGGGGGTATAAATTGGGAAAATGAAAAATCAGCAAGACACAAGCACCCCAAAGTTTAGGGCTGCTCTGTTGACAAGGACCTCCACTTCATTCCACCTTCAATATCCCAGGAAAGAGAAAAATGGATAAAGAAGTTGTGGTCCTTATGTACAATGGAATATCACTCAGCCATGAAATCAATGTCATAAGGCTAGTAGCAGCATGATGAGTGGATTTAGGTACGACGATTCTAAGTGAAATAAGTCACACAGAAAAGGACACTTCTCATAAAGTATCACTGATAGAGGGAATGTAAAAACCGTTACACTTGAACTGAATTACAAAACAGAACAGAGTCACACATGCAGAAAACACACTATGGCTGCTTAACGGGAAAGGTGAGGTGGGGTGATGCATAAAACAAGGGTTTCAAATTAGCTCAGATACCGTTCCATAAAACCAATATGTAATAGACAAGACCTACTCCTTGCTCAGAGAACTGGACTCAACACGCCCTATTCACCACACAAGAATATATCTGACTAGTAATAATCTTAAAACCTATGTATTGATATCTCTCTGTTAGTGTGTCAAGTGGGTGAAAAGCGGCATAAACACAGCAGTGAAAAGCAGCTAAACCCATTTATAAAAATAAATTACTTTGAAAAACCCATGAAACAAAGACAGTGAAAGAGATAGAAATTCTTACACAATTCGTCCACGGGCTGTGATGCAACCTGGATTGACCATATCTAGACCCACAGCTGGATGAGACATAAGGGTGGACACTCTTGGGGCTGAGAGGTTTGGTGAGGTTGGGTGAGCAAACGCAGACCCTTTAAAGTAATACTGCATGGTACCCATCGCATGGGTCCCAAATCGCCAGGTTCAAGGGCATCTTCCTACATCGAAAACATGCATGAGAAACCCAGAAGATGGTACACCGTGTGATGTGGAAAGGTTTCTAAAACGCACCTCATTTCTCATCTCCTTGTGCCCGGGTTCGCTATTCCAGCCGCTTTACTAGCAATCTCCCTACTTGGAGCATCAGCACCTTTAATCTCCTGTTCCGTACAGGTTGCAAATTGTCCTGAGGATAAACGGGAAGACGTGGAACCAACGAGAGACTAGCTCTTGGTGTTGGGACAGGCACAGGTCACTCTATTTTCCCATCAGGAAGAAGAATTAACCACAGGCTCAGCCTGCCCCCCGGAACCAGAACCGGGCCTGAAGCCATCCTGCGCTTTTGCGGCCAGCTCCCTAAAAAGCGAGTTGTAAAATGGAGGTTCAGGGCACTGCAATTCACAAACCTGCAGAGTTATAAATGATAACTCTCATCCACAAATATATTGAGGGAAGGCAAAGAAGAGGATTTGAAATCAAGGCAGAATTGCAGGAAACAGATTTCAGGAGGTAGATTCGAATCGCCCTTAAAACACATGAAAAGCGGCAAAACGTTGACAATGATGCCCTTGGCCAAAAAGGGCGTATGCGTTTTTTCCTGAATATATTCAGGAAAAAACGCATACGCCCTTTTTGGCCAACCAAGCAACCTGGAAAGGCAAATCAGCGCTACAAATATGTCTCGCTTCCCATTGGTCAAAAGGGCCATGCTGAAAAAAGTGTCAAAACCAGAAATGCAGGACAGGCCATGGAGAAATGGGAGCCTTGCTACACTGATGGGCGGGATGTAAATTGTCAACAGCCACTCTGGAGAAGTGTAGGGTGAGTCCTGAAACGTCTAAAAAGCAAAGCTTAGAGAGCATAGGGCACTTCCACTCATGGGGGTATAAATTGGGAAAATGAAAAATCAGCAAGACACAAGCACCCCAAAGTTTAGGGCTGCTCACTTGACAAGGACCTCCACTTCATTCCACCTTCAATATCCCAGGAAAGAGAAAACTGGATAAAGAAGTTGTGGTCCTTATGTACAATGGAATATCACTCAGCCGTGAAATCAATGTCATAAGGCTAGTAGCAGCATGATGAGTGGATTTAGGTACGATGACTCTAAGTGAAATAAGTCACACAGCAAAGGACACTTCTCATAAGGTATCACTTATAGAGGGAATGTAAAAACCGTTACACTTGAACTGAATTACAAAACAGAACAGAGTCACACATGCAGAAAACACACTGTGGCTGCTTAACGGGAAAGGTGAGGTGGGGTGATACATAAAACAAGGGTTTCAAATTAGCTCAGATACCGTTCCATAAACCCAATATGTAATAGACAAGACCTACTCCTTGCTCAGAGAACTGGACTCAACACGCCCTATTCACCGCACAAGAATATATCTGACTAGTAATAATCTTAAAACCTATGTATTGATATCTCTCTGTTAGTGTGTCAAGTGGGTAAAAAGCGGCATAAACACAGCAGTGAAAAGCAGCTAAACCCCATTATAAAAATAAATTACTTTGAAAAACCCATGAAACAAAGACAGTGAAAGAGAGAGAAATTCTTACACAATGCGTTCAGGGGCTGTGATGCAACCTGGATTGACCATATCTAGACCCACAGCTGGATGAGACCTAAGGGTGGACACTGTTGCGGCTGAGAGGTTTGGTGAGGTTGGGTGAGCAAACGCAGACCCTTTAAAGTAATACTGCGTGGTACCCATCGCATGGGTCCCAAATCTCCAGGTTCAAGGGCATCTTCCTACATCGAAAACATGCATGAGATACCCAGAAGATGGTACACTGTGTGATGGGGAAAGGTTTCTAAAACGCACCTCATTTCTCATCTGCTTGTGCCCGGGTTCGCCATTCCAGCCACTTTACTAGCAATCTCCCTCCTTGGAGCATCAGCACCTTTAACCTCCTGTTCCGTACAGGTTGCAATTTGTACTGAGGATGAACGGGAAGACGTGGAACTAATGAAAGACTAGCTCTTGGTGTTGGGACAGGCACAGGTCACTCTATTTTCCCATCAGGAAGAAGAATTAACCACAGGCTCAGCCTGCCCCCCGGAACCAGAACAGGGCCTGAAGCCATCCTGCGCTTTTGCGGCCAGCTCCCTAAAAAGCGAGTTGTAAAATGGAGGTTCAGGGCACTGCAATTCACAAACCTGCAGAGTTATAAATGATAACTCTCATCCACAAATATATTGAGGGAAGGCAAAGAAGAGGATTTGAAATCAAGGCAGAATTGCAGGAAACAGATTTCAGGAGGTAGATTCGAATCGCCTTTAAAGCACATGAAAAGCGGCAAAACGTTGACAATGATGCCCTTGGCCAAAAAGGGCGTATGCGTTTTTTCCTGAATATATTCAGGAAAAAACGCATACGCCCTTTTTGGCCAACCAAGCAACCTGGAAAGGCAAATCAGCGCTACAAAGAAGTCTCGCTTCCCATCGGTCAAAAGGGCCATGCTGAAAAAAGTGTCAAAACCAGAAATGCAGGACAGGCCATGGAGAAATGGGAGCCTTGCTACACTGATGGGCGGGATGTAAATTGTCAACAGCCACTCTGGAGAAGTGTACGGTGAGTCCTGAAACGTCTAAAAAGCAAAGCTTAGAGAGCATAGGGCACTTCCACTCATGGGGGTATAAATTGGGAAAATGAAAAATCAGCAAGACACAAGCACCCCAAAGTTTAGGGCTGCTCTGTTGACAAGGACCTCCACTTCATTCCACCTTCAATATCCCAGGAAAGAGAAAAATGGATAAAGAAGTTTTGGTCCTTATGTACAATGGAATATCACTCAGCCATGATATCAATGTCCTAAGGCTAGTAGCAGCATGATGAGTGGATTTAGGTACGACGATTCTAAGTGAAATAAGTCACACAGAAAAGGACACTTCTCATAAGTTATCACTGATAGAGGGAATGTAAAAACCGTTACACTTGAACTGAATTACAAAACAGAACAGAGTCACACATGCAGAAAACACACTATGGCTGCTTAACGGGAAAGGTGAGGTGGGGTGATACATAAAACAAGGGTTTCAAATTAGCTCAGATACCGTTCCATAAAACCAATATGTAATAGACAAGACCTACTCCTTGCTCAGAGAACTGGACTCAACACGCCCTATTCACCGCACAAGAATATATCTGACTAGTAATAATCTTAAAACCTATGTATTGATATCTCTCTGTTAGTGTGTCAAGTGGGTGTAAAGCGGCATAAACACAGCAGTGAAAAGCAGCTAAACCCCATTATAAAAATAAATTACTTTGAAAAACCCGTGAAACAAAGACAGTGAAAGAGAGCGAAATTCTTACACAATGCGTTCAGGGGCTGTGATGCAACCTGGATTGACCATATCTAGACCCACAGCTGGATGAGACCTAAGGGTGGACACTGTTGCGGCTGAGAGGTTTGGTGAGGTTGGGTGAGCAAACGCAGACCCTTTAAAGTAATACTGCGTGGTACCCATCGCATGGGTCCCAAATCTCCAGGTTCAAGGGCATCTTCCTACATCGAAAACATGCATGATATACCCAGAAGATGGTACACCGTGTGATGGGGAAAGGTTTCTAAAACACACCTCATTTCTCATTTGCTTGTGCCCGGGTTCGCCATTCCAGCCACTTTACTAGCAATCTCCCTCCTTGGAGCATCAGCACCTTTAACCTCCTGTTCCGTACAGGTTGCAATTTGTACTGAGGATGAACGGGAAGACGTGGAACCAATGAAAGACTAGCTCTTGGTGTTGGGACAGGCACAGGTCACTCTATTTTCCCATCAGGAAGAAGAATTAACCACAGGCTCAGCCTGCCCCCCGGAACCAGAACAGGGCCTGAAGCCATCCTGCGCTTTTGCGGCCAGCTCCCTAAAAAGCGAGTTGTAAAATGGAGGTTCAGGGCACTGCAATTCACAAACCTGCAGAGTTATAAATGATAACTCTCACCCACAAATATATTGAGGGAAGGCAAAGAAGAGGATTTGAAATCAAGGCAGAATTGCAGGAAACAGATTTCAGGAGGTAGATTCGAATCGCCTTTAAAGCACATGAAAAGCGGCAAAACGTTGACAATGATGCCCTTGGCCAAAAAGGGCGTATGCGTTTTTTCCTGAATATATTCAGGAAAAAACGCATACGCCCTTTTTGGCCAACCAAGCAACCTGGAAAGGCAAATCAGCGCTACAAAGATGTCTCGCTTCCCATTGGTCAAAAGGGCCATGCTGAAAAAAGTGTCAAAACCAGAAATGCAGGACAGGCCATGGAGAAATGGGAGCCTTGCTACACTGATGGGCGGGATGTAAATTGCCAAAAGCCACTCTGGAGAAGTGTACGGTGAGTCCTGAAACGTCGAAAAAGCAAAGCTTAGAGAGCATAGGGCACTTCCACTCATGGGGGTATAAATTGGGAAAATGAAAAATCAGCAAGACACAAGCACCCCAAAGTTTAGGGCTGCTCTCTTGACAAGGACCTCCACTTCATTCCACCTTCAATATCCCAGGAAAGAGAAAAATGGATAAAGAAGTTGTGGTCCTTATGTACAATGGAATATCACTCAGCCGTGAAATCAATGTCATAAGGCTAGTAGCAGCATGATGAGTGGATTTAGGTACGACGACTCTAAGTGAAATAAGTCACACAGCAAAGGACACTTCTCATAAGGTATCACTTACAGAGGGAATGTAAAAACCGTTACTCTTGAACTGAATTACAAAACAGAACAGAGTCACACATGCAGAAAACACACTATGGCTGCTTAACGGGAAAGGTGAGGTGGGGTGATACATAAAACAAGGGTTTCAAATTAGCTCAGATACCGTTCCATAAACCCAATATGTAATAGACAAGACCTACTCCTTGCTCAGAGAACTGGACTCAACACGCCCTATTCACCGCACAAGAATATATCTGACTAGTAATAATCTTAAAACCTATGTATTGATATCTCTCTGTTAGTGTGTCAAGTGGGTAAAAAGCGGCATAAACACAGCAGTGAAAAGCAGCTAAACCCCATTATAAAAATAAATTACTTTGAAAAACCCATGAAACAAAGACAGTGAAAGAGAGAGAAATTCTTACACAATGCGTTCAGGGGCTGTGATGCAACCTGGATTGACCATATCTAGACCCACAGCTGGATGAGACCTAAGGGTGGACACTGTTGCGGCTGAGAGGTTTGGTGAGGTTGGGTGAGCAAACGCAGACCCTTTAAAGTAATACTGCGTGGTACCCATCGCATGGGTCCCAAATCTCCAGGTTCAAGGGCATCTTCCTACATCGAAAACATGCATGAGATACCCAGAAGATGGTACACTGTGTGATGGGGAAAGGTTTCTAAAACGCACCTCATTTCTCATCTGCTTGTGCCCGGGTTCGCCATTCCAGCCACTTTACTAGCAATCTCCCTCCTTGGAGCATCAGCACCTTTAACCTCCTGTTCCGTACAGGTTGCAATTTGTACTGAGGATGAACGGGAAGACGTGGAACCAATGAAAGACTAGCTCTTGGTGTTGGGACAGGCACAGGTCACTCTATTTTCCCATCAGGAAGAAGAATTAACCACAGGCTCAGCCTGCCCCCCGGAACCAGAACAGGGCCTGAAGCCATCCTGCGCTTTTGCGGCCAGCTCCCTAAAAAGCGAGTTGTAAAATGGAGGTTCAGGGCACTGCAATTCACAAACCTGCAGAGTTATAAATGATAACTCTCATCCACAAATATATTGAGGGAAGGCAAAGAAGAGGATTTGAAATCAAGGCAGAATTGCAGGAAACAGATTTCAGGAGGTAGATTCGAATCGCCTTTAAAGCACATGAAAAGCGGCAAAACGTTGACAATGATGCCCTTGGCCAGAAAGGGCGTATGCGTTTTTTCCTGAATATATTCAGGAAAAAACGCATACGCCCTTTTTGGCCAACCAAGCAACCTGGAAAGGCAAATCAGCGCTACAAAGAAGTCTCGCTTCCCATCGGTCAAAAGGGCCATGCTGAAAAAAGTGTCAAAACCAGAAATGCAGGACAGGCCATGGAGAAATGGGAGCCTTGCTACACTGATGGGCGGGATGTAAATTGTCAACAGCCACTCTGGAGAAGTGTACGGTGACTCCTGAAACGTCTAAAAAGCAAAGCTTAGAGAGCATAGGGCACTTCCACTCATGGGGGTATAAATTGGGAAAATGAAAAATCAGCAAGACACAAGCACCCCAAAGTTTAGGGCTGCTCTGTTGACAAGGACCTCCACTTCATTCCACCTTCAATATCCCAGGAAAGAGAAAAATGGATAAAGAAGTTGTGGTCCTTATGTACAATGGAATATCACTCAGCCATGAAATCAATGTCCTAAGGCTAGTAGCAGCATGATGAGTGGATTTAGGTACGACGATTCTAAGTGAAATAAGTCACACAGAAAAGGACACTTCTCATAAGGTATCACTGATAGAGGGAATGTAAAAACCGTTACACTTGAACTGAATCAGAAAACAGAACAGAGTCACACATGCAGAAAACACACTATGGCTGCTTAACGGGAAAGGTGAGGTGGGGTGATACATAAAACAAGGGTTTCAAATTAGCTCAGATACCGTTCCATAAAACCAATATGTAATAGACAAGACCTACTCCTTGCTCAGAGAACTGGACTCAACACGCCCTATTCACCGCACAAGAATATATCTGACTAGTAATAATCTTAAAACCTATGTATTGATATCTCTCTGTTAGTGTGTCAAGTGGGTGTAAAGCGGCATAAACACAGCAGTGAAAAGCAGCTAAACCCCATTATAAAAATAAATTACTTTGAAAAACCCGTGAAACAAAGACAGTGAAAGAGAGAGAAATTCTTACACAATGCGTTCAGGGGCTGTGATGCAACCTGGATTGACCATATCTAGACCCACAGCTGGATGAGACCTAAGGGTGGACACTGTTGCGGCTGAGAGGTTTGGTGAGGTTGGGTGAGCAAACGCAGACCCTTTAAAGTAATACTGCGTGGTACCCATCGCATGGGTCCCAAATCTCCAGGTTCAAGGGCATCTTCCTACATCGAAAACATGCATGAGATACCCAGAAGATGGTACACCGTGTGATGGGGAAAGGTTTCTAAAACGCAACTCATTTCTCATTTGCTTGTGCCCGGGTTCGCCATTCCAGCCACTTTACTAGCAATCTCCCTCCTTGGAGCATCAGCACCTTTAACCTCCTGTTCCGTACAGGTTGCAATTTGTACTGAGGATGAACGGGAAGACGTGGAACCAATGAAAGACTAGCTCTTGGTGTTGGGACAGGCACAGGTCACTCTATTTTCCCATCAGGAAGAAGAATTAACCACAGGCTCAGCCTGCCCCCCGGAACCAGAACAGGGGCTGAAGCCATCCTGCGCTTTTGCGGCCACCTCCCTAAAAAGCGAGTTGTAAAATGGAGGTTCAGGGCACTGCAATTCACAAACCTGCAGAGTTATAAATGATAACTCTCATCCACAAATATATTGAGGGAAGGCAAAGAAGAGGATTTGAAATCAAGGCAGAATTGCAGGAAACAGATTTCAGGAGGTAGACTCGAATCGCCTTTAAAGCACATGAAAAGCTGCAAAACGTTGACAATGATGCCCTTGGCCAGAAAGGGCGTATGCGTTTTTTCCTGAATATATTCAGGAAAAAACGCATACGCCCTTTTTGGCCAACCAAGCAACCTGGAAAGGCAAATCAGCGCTACAAAGAAGTCTCGCTTCCCATCGGTCAAAAGGGCCATGCTGAAAAAAGTGTCAAAACCAGAAATGCAGGACAGGCCATGGAGAAATGGGAGCCTTGCTACACTGATGGGCGGGATGTAAATTGTCAACAGCCACTCTGGAGAAGTGTACGGTGAGTCCTGAAACGTCTAAAAAGCAAAGCTTAGAGAGCATAGGGCACTTCCACTCATGGGGGTATAAATTGGGAAAATGAAAAATCAGCAAGACACAAGCACCCCAAAGTTTAGGGCTGCTCTGTTGACAAGGACCTCCACTTCATTCCACCTTCAATATCCCAGGAAAGAGAAAAATGGATAAAGAAGTTGTGGTCCTTATGTACAATGGAATATCACTCAGCCATGAAATCAATGTCATAAGGCTAGTAGCAGCATGATGAGTGGATTTAGGTACGACGATTCTAAGTGAAATAAGTCACACAGAAAAGGACACTTCTCATAAAGTATCACTGATAGAGGGAATGTAAAAACCGTTACACTTGAACTGAATTACAAAACAGAACAGAGTCACACATGCAGAAAACACACTATGGCTGCTTAACGGGAAAGGTGAGGTGGGGTGATGCATAAAACAAGGGTTTCAAATTAGCTCAGATACCGTTCCATAAAACCAATATGTAATAGACAAGACCTACTCCTTGCTCAGAGAACTGGACTCAACACGCCCTATTCACCACACAAGAATATATCTGACTAGTAATAATCTTAAAACCTATGTATTGATATCTCTCTGTTAGTGTGTCAAGTGGGTGAAAAGCGGCATAAACACAGCAGTGAAAAGCAGCTAAACCCATTTATAAAAATAAATTACTTTGAAAAACCCATGAAACAAAGACAGTGAAAGAGATAGAAATTCTTACACAATTCGTCCACGGGCTGTGATGCAACCTGGATTGACCATATCTAGACCCACAGCTGGATGAGACATAAGGGTGGACACTCTTGGGGCTGAGAGGTTTGGTGAGGTTGGGTGAGCAAACGCAGACCCTTTAAAGTAATACTGCATGGTACCCATCGCATGGGTCCCAAATCGCCAGGTTCAAGGGCATCTTCCTACATCGAAAACATGCATGAGAAACCCAGAAGATGGTACACCGTGTGATGTGGAAAGGTTTCTAAAACGCACCTCATTTCTCATCTCCTTGTGCCCGGGTTCGCTATTCCAGCCGCTTTACTAGCAATCTCCCTACTTGGAGCATCAGCACCTTTAATCTCCTGTTCCGTACAGGTTGCAAATTGTCCTGAGGATAAACGGGAAGACGTGGAACCAACGAGAGACTAGCTCTTGGTGTTGGGACAGGCACAGGTCACTCTATTTTCCCATCAGGAAGAAGAATTAACCACAGGCTCAGCCTGCCCCCCGGAACCAGAACCGGGCCTGAAGCCATCCTGCGCTTTTGCGGCCAGCTCCCTAAAAAGCGAGTTGTAAAATGGAGGTTCAGGGCACTGCAATTCACAAACCTGCAGAGTTATAAATGATAACTCTCATCCACAAATATATTGAGGGAAGGCAAAGAAGAGGATTTGAAATCAAGGCAGAATTGCAGGAAACAGATTTCAGGAGGTAGATTCGAATCGCCCTTAAAACACATGAAAAGCGGCAAAACGTTGACAATGATGCCCTTGGCCAAAAAGGGCGTATGCGTTTTTTCCTGAATATATTCAGGAAAAAACGCATACGCCCTTTTTGGCCAACCAAGCAACCTGGAAAGGCAAATCAGCGCTACAAATATGTCTCGCTTCCCATTGGTCAAAAGGGCCATGCTGAAAAAAGTGTCAAAACCAGAAATGCAGGACAGGCCATGGAGAAATGGGAGCCTTGCTACACTGATGGGCGGGATGTAAATTGTCAACAGCCACTCTGGAGAAGTGTAGGGTGAGTCCTGAAACGTCTAAAAAGCAAAGCTTAGAGAGCATAGGGCACTTCCACTCATGGGGGTATAAATTGGGAAAATGAAAAATCAGCAAGACACAAGCACCCCAAAGTTTAGGGCTGCTCACTTGACAAGGACCTCCACTTCATTCCACCTTCAATATCCCAGGAAAGAGAAAACTGGATAAAGAAGTTGTGGTCCTTATGTACAATGGAATATCACTCAGCCGTGAAATCAATGTCATAAGGCTAGTAGCAGCATGATGAGTGGATTTAGGTACGACGACTCTAAGTGAAATAAGTCACACAGAAAAGGACACTTCTCATAAGGTATCACTTATAGAGGGAATGTAAAAACCGTTACACTTGAACTGAATTACAAAACAGAACAGAGTCACACATGCAGAAAACACACTGTGGCTGCTTAACGGGAAAGGTGAGGTGGGGTGATACATAAAACAAGGGTTTCAAATTAGCTCAGATACCGTTCCATAAACCCAATATGTAATAGACAAGACCTACTCCTTGCTCAGAGAACTGGACTCAACACGCCCTATTCACCGCACAAGAATATATCTGACTAGTAATAATCTTAAAACCTATGTATTGATATCTCTCTGTTAGTGTGTCAAGTGGGTAAAAAGCGGCATAAACACAGTAGTGAAAAGCAGCTAAACCCCATTATAAAAATAAATTACTTTGAAAAACCCATGAAACAAAGACAGTGAAAGAGAGAGAAATTCTTACACAATGCGTTCAGGGGCTGTGATGCAACCTGGATTGACCATATCTAGACCCACAGCTGGATGAGACATAAGGGTGGACACTGTTGCGGCTGAGAGGTTTGGTGAGGTTGGGTGAGCAAACGCAGACCCTTTAAAGTAATACTGCGTGGTACCCATCGCATGGGTCCCAAATCTCCAGGTTCAAGGGCATCTTCCTACATCGAAAACATGCATGAGATACCCAGAAGATGGTACACTGTGTGATGGGGAAAGGTTTCTAAAACGCACCTCATTTCTCATCTGCTTGTGCCCGGGTTCGCCATTCCAGCCACTTTACTAGCAATCTCCCTCCTTGGAGCATCAGCACCTTTAACCTCCTGTTCCGTACAGGTTGCAATTTGTACTGAGGATGAACGGGAAGACGTGGAACCAATGAAAGACTAGCTCTTGGTGTTGGGACAGGCACAGGTCACTCTATTTTCCCATCAGGAAGAAGAATTAACCACAGGCTCAGCCTGCCCCCCGGAACCAGAACAGGGCCTGAAGCCATCCTGCGCTTTTGCGGCCAGCTCCCTAAAAAGCGAGTTGTAAAATGGAGGTTCAGGGCACTGCAATTCACAAACCTGCAGAGTTATAAATGATAACTCTCACCCACAAATATATTGAGGGAAGGCAAAGAAGAGGATTTGAAATCAAGGCAGAATTGCAGGAAACAGATTTCAGGAGGTAGATTCGAATCGCCTTTAAAGCACATGAAAAGCGGCAAAACGTTGACAATGATGCCCTTGGCCAAAAAGGGCGTATGCGTTTTTTCCTGAATATATTCAGGAAAAAACGCATACGC
Source organism: Balaenoptera borealis (assembly GCF_965194805.1). Taxonomy (NCBI): domain Eukaryota; kingdom Metazoa; phylum Chordata; class Mammalia; order Artiodactyla; family Balaenopteridae; genus Balaenoptera; species Balaenoptera borealis. Next base: position 308,041 of record NW_028123550.1, read on the forward strand.
CCTTTTTGGCCAACCAAGCAACCTGGAAAGGCAAATCAGCGCTACAAAGATGTCTCGCTTCCCATTGGTCAAAAGGGCCATGCTGAAAAAAGTGTCAAAACCAGAAATGCAGGACAGGCCATGGAGAAATGGGAGCCTTGCTACACTGATGGGCGGGATGTAAATTGCCAAAAGCCACTCTGGAGAAGTGTACGGTGAGTCCTGAAACGTCGAAAAAGCAAAGCTTAGAGAGCATAGGGCACTTCCACTCATGGGGGTATAAATTGGGAAAATGAAAAATCAGCAAGACACAAGCACCCCAAAGTTTAGGGCTGCTCTCTTGACAAGGACCTCCACTTCATTCCACCTTCAATATCCCAGGAAAGAGAAAAATGGATAAAGAAGTTGTGGTCCTTATGTACAATGGAATATCACTCAGCCGTGAAATCAATGTCATAAGGCTAGTAGCAGCATGATGAGTGGATTTAGGTACGACGACTCTAAGTGAAATAAGTCACACAGCAAAGGACACTTCTCATAAGGTATCACTTACAGAGGGAATGTAAAAACCGTTACTCTTGAACTGAATTACAAAACAGAACAGAGTCACACATGCAGAAAACACACTATGGCTGCTTAACGGGAAAGGTGAGGTGGGGTGATACATAAAACAAGGGTTTCAAATTAGCTCAGATACCGTTCCATAAACCCAATATGTAATAGACAAGACCTACTCCTTGCTCAGAGAACTGGACTCAACACGCCCTATTCACCGCACAAGAATATATCTGACTAGTAATAATCTTAAAACCTATGTATTGATATCTCTCTGTTAGTGTGTCAAGTGGGTAAAAAGCGGCATAAACACAGCAGTGAAAAGCAGCTAAACCCCATTATAAAAATAAATTACTTTGAAAAACCCATGAAACAAAGACAGTGAAAGAGAGAGAAATTCTTACACAATGCGTTCAGGGGCTGTGATGCAACCTGGATTGACCATATCTAGACCCACAGCTGGATGAGACCTAAGGGTGGACACTGTTGCGGCTGAGAGGTTTGGTGAGGTTGGGTGAGCAAACGCAGACCCTTTAAAGTAATACTGCGTGGTACCCATCGCATGGGTCCCAAATCTCCAGGTTCAAGGGCATCTTCCTACATCGAAAACATGCATGAGATACCCAGAAGATGGTACACTGTGTGATGGGGAAAGGTTTCTAAAACGCACCTCATTTCTCATCTGCTTGTGCCCGGGTTCGCCATTCCAGCCACTTTACTAGCAATCTCCCTCCTTGGAGCATCAGCACCTTTAACCTCCTGTTCCGTACAGGTTGCAATTTGTACTGAGGATGAACGGGAAGACGTGGAACCAATGAAAGACTAGCTCTTGGTGTTGGGACAGGCACAGGTCACTCTATTTTCCCATCAGGAAGAAGAATTAACCACAGGCTCAGCCTGCCCCCCGGAACCAGAACAGGGCCTGAAGCCATCCTGCGCTTTTGCGGCCAGCTCCCTAAAAAGCGAGTTGTAAAATGGAGGTTCAGGGCACTGCAATTCACAAACCTGCAGAGTTATAAATGATAACTCTCATCCACAAATATATTGAGGGAAGGCAAAGAAGAGGATTTGAAATCAAGGCAGAATTGCAGGAAACAGATTTCAGGAGGTAGATTCGAATCGCCTTTAAAGCACATGAAAAGCGGCAAAACGTTGACAATGATGCCCTTGGCCAGAAAGGGCGTATGCGTTTTTTCCTGAATATATTCAGGAAAAAACGCATACGCCCTTTTTGGCCAACCAAGCAACCTGGAAAGGCAAATCAGCGCTACAAAGAAGTCTCGCTTCCCATCGGTCAAAAGGGCCATGCTGAAAAAAGTGTCAAAACCAGAAATGCAGGACAGGCCATGGAGAAATGGGAGCCTTGCTACACTGATGGGCGGGATGTAAATTGTCAACAGCCACTCTGGAGAAGTGTACGGTGACTCCTGAAACGTCTAAAAAGCAAAGCTTAGAGAGCATAGGGCACTTCCACTCATGGGGGTATAAATTGGGAAAATGAAAAATCAGCAAGACACAAGCACCCCAAAGTTTAGGGCTGCTCTGTTGACAAGGACCTCCACTTCATTCCACCTTCAATATCCCAGGAAAGAGAAAAATGGATAAAGAAGTTGTGGTCCTTATGTACAATGGAATATCACTCAGCCATGAAATCAATGTCCTAAGGCTAGTAGCAGCATGATGAGTGGATTTAGGTACGACGATTCTAAGTGAAATAAGTCACACAGAAAAGGACACTTCTCATAAGGTATCACTGATAGAGGGAATGTAAAAACCGTTACACTTGAACTGAATCAGAAAACAGAACAGAGTCACACATGCAGAAAACACACTATGGCTGCTTAACGGGAAAGGTGAGGTGGGGTGATACATAAAACAAGGGTTTCAAATTAGCTCAGATACCGTTCCATAAAACCAATATGTAATAGACAAGACCTACTCCTTGCTCAGAGAACTGGACTCAACACGCCCTATTCACCGCACAAGAATATATCTGACTAGTAATAATCTTAAAACCTATGTATTGATATCTCTCTGTTAGTGTGTCAAGTGGGTGTAAAGCGGCATAAACACAGCAGTGAAAAGCAGCTAAACCCCATTATAAAAATAAATTACTTTGAAAAACCCGTGAAACAAAGACAGTGAAAGAGAGAGAAATTCTTACACAATGCGTTCAGGGGCTGTGATGCAACCTGGATTGACCATATCTAGACCCACAGCTGGATGAGACCTAAGGGTGGACACTGTTGCGGCTGAGAGGTTTGGTGAGGTTGGGTGAGCAAACGCAGACCCTTTAAAGTAATACTGCGTGGTACCCATCGCATGGGTCCCAAATCTCCAGGTTCAAGGGCATCTTCCTACATCGAAAACATGCATGAGATACCCAGAAGATGGTACACCGTGTGATGGGGAAAGGTTTCTAAAACGCAACTCATTTCTCATTTGCTTGTGCCCGGGTTCGCCATTCCAGCCACTTTACTAGCAATCTCCCTCCTTGGAGCATCAGCACCTTTAACCTCCTGTTCCGTACAGGTTGCAATTTGTACTGAGGATGAACGGGAAGACGTGGAACCAATGAAAGACTAGCTCTTGGTGTTGGGACAGGCACAGGTCACTCTATTTTCCCATCAGGAAGAAGAATTAACCACAGGCTCAGCCTGCCCCCCGGAACCAGAACAGGGGCTGAAGCCATCCTGCGCTTTTGCGGCCACCTCCCTAAAAAGCGAGTTGTAAAATGGAGGTTCAGGGCACTGCAATTCACAAACCTGCAGAGTTATAAATGATAACTCTCATCCACAAATATATTGAGGGAAGGCAAAGAAGAGGATTTGAAATCAAGGCAGAATTGCAGGAAACAGATTTCAGGAGGTAGACTCGAATCGCCTTTAAAGCACATGAAAAGCTGCAAAACGTTGACAATGATGCCCTTGGCCAGAAAGGGCGTATGCGTTTTTTCCTGAATATATTCAGGAAAAAACGCATACGCCCTTTTTGGCCAACCAAGCAACCTGGAAAGGCAAATCAGCGCTACAAAGAAGTCTCGCTTCCCATCGGTCAAAAGGGCCATGCTGAAAAAAGTGTCAAAACCAGAAATGCAGGACAGGCCATGGAGAAATGGGAGCCTTGCTACACTGATGGGCGGGATGTAAATTGTCAACAGCCACTCTGGAGAAGTGTACGGTGAGTCCTGAAACGTCTAAAAAGCAAAGCTTAGAGAGCATAGGGCACTTCCACTCATGGGGGTATAAATTGGGAAAATGAAAAATCAGCAAGACACAAGCACCCCAAAGTTTAGGGCTGCTCTGTTGACAAGGACCTCCACTTCATTCCACCTTCAATATCCCAGGAAAGAGAAAAATGGATAAAGAAGTTGTGGTCCTTATGTACAATGGAATATCACTCAGCCATGAAATCAATGTCATAAGGCTAGTAGCAGCATGATGAGTGGATTTAGGTACGACGATTCTAAGTGAAATAAGTCACACAGAAAAGGACACTTCTCATAAAGTATCACTGATAGAGGGAATGTAAAAACCGTTACACTTGAACTGAATTACAAAACAGAACAGAGTCACACATGCAGAAAACACACTATGGCTGCTTAACGGGAAAGGTGAGGTGGGGTGATGCATAAAACAAGGGTTTCAAATTAGCTCAGATACCGTTCCATAAAACCAATATGTAATAGACAAGACCTACTCCTTGCTCAGAGAACTGGACTCAACACGCCCTATTCACCACACAAGAATATATCTGACTAGTAATAATCTTAAAACCTATGTATTGATATCTCTCTGTTAGTGTGTCAAGTGGGTGAAAAGCGGCATAAACACAGCAGTGAAAAGCAGCTAAACCCATTTATAAAAATAAATTACTTTGAAAAACCCATGAAACAAAGACAGTGAAAGAGATAGAAATTCTTACACAATTCGTCCACGGGCTGTGATGCAACCTGGATTGACCATATCTAGACCCACAGCTGGATGAGACATAAGGGTGGACACTCTTGGGGCTGAGAGGTTTGGTGAGGTTGGGTGAGCAAACGCAGACCCTTTAAAGTAATACTGCATGGTACCCATCGCATGGGTCCCAAATCGCCAGGTTCAAGGGCATCTTCCTACATCGAAAACATGCATGAGAAACCCAGAAGATGGTACACCGTGTGATGTGGAAAGGTTTCTAAAACGCACCTCATTTCTCATCTCCTTGTGCCCGGGTTCGCTATTCCAGCCGCTTTACTAGCAATCTCCCTACTTGGAGCATCAGCACCTTTAATCTCCTGTTCCGTACAGGTTGCAAATTGTCCTGAGGATAAACGGGAAGACGTGGAACCAACGAGAGACTAGCTCTTGGTGTTGGGACAGGCACAGGTCACTCTATTTTCCCATCAGGAAGAAGAATTAACCACAGGCTCAGCCTGCCCCCCGGAACCAGAACCGGGCCTGAAGCCATCCTGCGCTTTTGCGGCCAGCTCCCTAAAAAGCGAGTTGTAAAATGGAGGTTCAGGGCACTGCAATTCACAAACCTGCAGAGTTATAAATGATAACTCTCATCCACAAATATATTGAGGGAAGGCAAAGAAGAGGATTTGAAATCAAGGCAGAATTGCAGGAAACAGATTTCAGGAGGTAGATTCGAATCGCCCTTAAAACACATGAAAAGCGGCAAAACGTTGACAATGATGCCCTTGGCCAAAAAGGGCGTATGCGTTTTTTCCTGAATATATTCAGGAAAAAACGCATACGCCCTTTTTGGCCAACCAAGCAACCTGGAAAGGCAAATCAGCGCTACAAATATGTCTCGCTTCCCATTGGTCAAAAGGGCCATGCTGAAAAAAGTGTCAAAACCAGAAATGCAGGACAGGCCATGGAGAAATGGGAGCCTTGCTACACTGATGGGCGGGATGTAAATTGTCAACAGCCACTCTGGAGAAGTGTAGGGTGAGTCCTGAAACGTCTAAAAAGCAAAGCTTAGAGAGCATAGGGCACTTCCACTCATGGGGGTATAAATTGGGAAAATGAAAAATCAGCAAGACACAAGCACCCCAAAGTTTAGGGCTGCTCACTTGACAAGGACCTCCACTTCATTCCACCTTCAATATCCCAGGAAAGAGAAAACTGGATAAAGAAGTTGTGGTCCTTATGTACAATGGAATATCACTCAGCCGTGAAATCAATGTCATAAGGCTAGTAGCAGCATGATGAGTGGATTTAGGTACGACGACTCTAAGTGAAATAAGTCACACAGAAAAGGACACTTCTCATAAGGTATCACTTATAGAGGGAATGTAAAAACCGTTACACTTGAACTGAATTACAAAACAGAACAGAGTCACACATGCAGAAAACACACTGTGGCTGCTTAACGGGAAAGGTGAGGTGGGGTGATACATAAAACAAGGGTTTCAAATTAGCTCAGATACCGTTCCATAAACCCAATATGTAATAGACAAGACCTACTCCTTGCTCAGAGAACTGGACTCAACACGCCCTATTCACCGCACAAGAATATATCTGACTAGTAATAATCTTAAAACCTATGTATTGATATCTCTCTGTTAGTGTGTCAAGTGGGTAAAAAGCGGCATAAACACAGTAGTGAAAAGCAGCTAAACCCCATTATAAAAATAAATTACTTTGAAAAACCCATGAAACAAAGACAGTGAAAGAGAGAGAAATTCTTACACAATGCGTTCAGGGGCTGTGATGCAACCTGGATTGACCATATCTAGACCCACAGCTGGATGAGACATAAGGGTGGACACTGTTGCGGCTGAGAGGTTTGGTGAGGTTGGGTGAGCAAACGCAGACCCTTTAAAGTAATACTGCGTGGTACCCATCGCATGGGTCCCAAATCTCCAGGTTCAAGGGCATCTTCCTACATCGAAAACATGCATGAGATACCCAGAAGATGGTACACTGTGTGATGGGGAAAGGTTTCTAAAACGCACCTCATTTCTCATCTGCTTGTGCCCGGGTTCGCCATTCCAGCCACTTTACTAGCAATCTCCCTCCTTGGAGCATCAGCACCTTTAACCTCCTGTTCCGTACAGGTTGCAATTTGTACTGAGGATGAACGGGAAGACGTGGAACCAATGAAAGACTAGCTCTTGGTGTTGGGACAGGCACAGGTCACTCTATTTTCCCATCAGGAAGAAGAATTAACCACAGGCTCAGCCTGCCCCCCGGAACCAGAACAGGGCCTGAAGCCATCCTGCGCTTTTGCGGCCAGCTCCCTAAAAAGCGAGTTGTAAAATGGAGGTTCAGGGCACTGCAATTCACAAACCTGCAGAGTTATAAATGATAACTCTCATCCACAAATATATTGAGGGAAGGCAAAGAAGAGGATTTGAAATCAAGGCAGAATTGCAGGAAACAGATTTCAGGAGGTAGATTCGAATCGCCTTTAAAGCACATGAAAAGCGGCAAAACGTTGACAATGATGCCCTTGGCCAAAAAGGGCGTATGCGTTTTTTCCTGAATATATTCAAGAAAAAACGCATACGCCCTTTTTGGCCAACCAAGCAACCTGGAAAGGCAAATCAGCGCTACAAAGAAGTTTCGCTTCCCATCGGTTAAAAGGGCCATGCTGAAAAAAGTGTCAAAACCAGAAATGCAGGACAGGCCATGGAGAAATGGGAGCCTTGCTACACTGATGGGCGGGATGTAAATTGTCAACAGCCACTCTGGAGAAGTGTACGGTGAGTCCTGAAACGTCTAAAAAGCAAAGCTTACAGAGCATAGGGCACTTCCACTCATGGGGGTATAAATTGGGAAAATGAAAAATCAGCAAGACACAAGCACCCCAAAGTTTAGGGCTGCTCTGTTGACAAGGACCTCCACTTCATTCCACCTTCAATATCCCAGGAAAGAGAAAAATGGATAAAGAAGTTGTGGTCCTTATGTACAATGGAATATCACTCAGCCGTGAAATCAATGTCATAAGGCTAGTAGCAGCATGATGAGTGGATTTAGGTACAACGACTCTAAGTGAAATAAGTCACACAGAAAAGGACACTTCTCATAAGGTATCACTGATAGAGGGAATGTAAAAACCGTTACACTTGAACTGAATTACAAAACAGAACAGAGTCACACATGCAGAAAACACACTATGGCTGCTTAACGGGAAAGGTGAGGTGGGGTGATACATAAAACAAGGGTTTCAAATTAGCTCAGATACCGTTCCATAAAACCAATATGTAATAGACAAGACCTACTCCTTGCTCAGAGAACTGGACTCAACACGCCCTATTCACCGCACAAGAATATATCTGACTAGTAATAATCTTAAAACTTATGTATTGATATCTCTCTGTTAGTGTGTCAAGTGGGTGTAAAGCGGCATAAACACAGCAGTGAAAAGCAGCTAAACCCCATTATAAAAATAAATTACTTTGAAAAACCCATGAAACAAAGACAGTGAAAGAGATAGAAATTCTTACACAATGCGTTCAGGGGCTGTGATGCAACCTGGATTGACCATATCTAGACCCACAGCTGGATGAGACATAAGGGTGGACACTCTTGGGGCTGAGAGGTTTGGTGAGGTTGGGTGAGCAAACGCAGACCCTTTAAAGTAATACTGCGTGGTACCCATCGCATGGGTCCCAAATCGCCAGGTTCAAGGGCATCTTCCTACATCGAAAACATGCATGAGATACCCAGAAGATGGTACACCGTGTGATGGGGAAAGGTTTCTAAAACGCAACTCATTTCTCATTTGCTTGTGCCCGGGTTCGCCATTCCAGCCACTTTACTAGCAATCTCCCTCCTTGGAGCATCAGCACCTTTAACCTCCTGTTCCGTACAGGTTGCAATTTGTACTGAGGATGAACGGGAAGACGTGGAACCAATGAAAGACTAGCTCTTGGTGTTGGGACAGGCACAGGTCACTCTATTTTCCCATCAGGAAGAAGAATTAACCACAGGCTCCGCCTGCCCCCCGGAACCAGAACAGGGGCTGAAGCCATCCTGCGCTTTTGCGGCCAGCTCCCTAAAAAGCGAGTTGTAAAATGGAGGTTCAGGGCACTGCAATTCACAAACCTGCAGAGTTATAAATGATAACTCTCATCCACAAATATATTGAGGGAAGGCAAAGAAGAGGATTTGAAATCAAGGCAGAATTGCAGGAAACAGATTTCAGGAGGTAGATTCGAATCGCCTTTAAAGCACATGAAAAGCGGCAAAACGTTGACAATGATGCCCTTGGCCAAAAAGGGCGTATGCGTTTTTTCCTGAATATATTCAGGAAAAAACGCATACGCCCTTTTTGGCCAACCAAGCAACCTGGAAAGGCAAATCAGCGCTACAAAGATGTCTCGCTTCCCATCGGTCAAAAGGGCCATGCTGAAAAAAGTGTCAAAACCAGAAATGCAGGACAGGCCATGGAGAAATGGGAGCCTTGCTACACTGATGGGCGGGATGTAAATTGCCAACAGCCACTCTGGAGAAGTGTACGGTGAGTCCTGAAACGTCTAAAAAGCAAAGCTTAGAGAGCATAGGGGACTTCCACTCATGGGGGTATAAATTGGGAAAATTAAAAATCAGCAAGACACAAGCACCCCAAAGTTTAGGGCTGCTCTGTTGACAAGGACCTCCACTTCATTCCACCTTCAATATCCCAGGAAAGAGAAAAATGGATAAAGAAGTTGTGGTCCTTATGTACAATGGAATATCACTCAGCCGTGAAATCAATGTCATAAGACTAGTAGCAGCATGATGAGGGGATTTAGGTACGACGATTCTAAGTGAAATAAGTCACACAGAAAACGACACTTCTCATAAGGTATCACTGATAGAGGGAATGTAAAAACCGTTACACTTGAACTGAATCAGAAAACAGAACAGAGTCACACATGCAGAAAACACACTATGGCTGCTTAACGGGAAAGGTGAGGTGGGGTGATACATAAAACAAGGGATTCAAATTAGCTCAGATACCGTTCCATAAACCCAATATGTAATAGACAAGACCTACTCCTTGCTCAGAGAACTGGACTCAACACGCCCTATTCACCGCACAAGAATATATCTGACTAGTAATAATCTTAAAACCTATGTATTGATATCTCTCTGTTAGTGTGTCAAGTGGGTAAAAAGCGGCATAAACACAGCAGTGAAAAGCAGCTAAACCCCATTATAAAAATAAATTACTTTGAAAAACCCATGAAACAAAGACAGTGAAAGAGAGAGAAATTCTTACACAATGCGTTCAGGGGCTGTGATGCAACCTGGATTGACCATATCTAGACCCACAGCTGGATGAGACATAAGGGTGGACACTGTTGCGGCTGAGAGGTTTGATGAGGTTGGGTGAGCAAACGCAGACCCTTTAAAGTAATACTGCGTGGTACCCATCGCATGGGTCCCAAATCTCCAGGTTCAAGGTCATCTTCCTACATCGAAAACATGCATGAGATACCCAGAAGATGGTACACCGTGTGATGGGGAAAGGTTTCTAAAACGCACCTCATTTCTCATCTGCTTGTGCCCGGGTTCGCCATTCCAGCCACTTTACTAGCAATCTCCCTCCTTGGAGCATCAGCACCTTTAACCTCCTGTTCCGTACACGTTGCAATTTGTACTGAGGATGAACGGGAAGACGTGGAACCAATGAAAGACTAGCTCTTGGTGTTGGGACAGGCACAGGTCACTCTATTTTCCCATCAGGAAGAAGAATTAACCACAGGCTCAGCCTGCCCCCCGGAACCAGAACAGGGCCTGAAGCCATCCTGCGCTTTTGCGGCCAGCTCCCTAAAAAGCGAGTTGTAAAATGGAGGTTCAGGGCACTGCAATTCACAAACCTGCAGACTTATAAATGATAACTCTCATCCACAAATATATTGAGGGAAGGCAAAGAAGAGGATTTGAAATCAAGGCAGAATTGCAGGAAACAGATTTCAGGAGGTAGATTCGAATCGCCTTTAAAGCACATGAAAAGCGGCAAAACGTTGACAATGATGCCCTTGGCCAAAAAGGGCGTATGCGTTTTTTCCTGAATATATTCAGGAAAAAACGCATACGCCCTTTTTGGCCAACCAAGCAACCTGGAAAGGCAAATCAGCGCTACAAAGAAGTCTCGCTTCCCATCGGTTAAAAGGGCCATGCTGAAAAAAGTGTCAAAACCAGAAATGCAGGACAGGCCATGGAGAAATGGGAGCCTTGCTACACTGATGGGCGGGATGTAAATTGTCAACAGCCACTCTGGAGAAGTATACGGTGAGTCCTGAAACGTCTAAAAAGCAAAGCTTAGAGAGCATAGGGCACTTCCACTCATGGGGGTATAAATTGGGAAAATGAAAAATCAGCAAGACACAAGCACCCCAAAGTTTAGGGCTGCTCTCTTGACAAGGACCTCCACTTCATTCCACCTTCAATATCCCAGGAAAGAGAAAAATGGATAAAGAAGTTGTGGTCCTTATGTACAATGGAATATCACTCAGCCGTGAAATCAATGTCATAAGGCTAGTAGCAGCATGATGAGTGGATTTAGGTACAACGACTCTAAGTGAAATAAGTCACACAGAAAAGGACACTTCTCATAAGGTATCACTGATAGAGGGAATGTAAAAACCGTTACACTTGAACTGAATTACAAAACAGAACAGAGTCACACATGCAGAAAACACACTATGGCTGCTTAACGGGAAAGGTGAGGTGGGGTGATACATAAAACAAGGGTTTCAAATTAGCTCAGATACCGTTCCATAAAACCAATATGTAATAGACAAGACCTACTCCTTGCTCAGAGAACTGGACTCAACACGCCCTATTCACCGCACAAGAATATATCTGACTAGTAATAATCTTAAAACTTATGTATTGATATCTCTCTGTTAGTGTGTCAAGTGGGTGTAAAGTGGCATAAACACAGCAGTGAAAAGCAGCTAAACCCCATTATAAAAATAAATTACTTTGAAAAACCCATGAAACAAAGACAGTGAAAGAGAGCGAAATTCTTACACAATGCGTTCAGGGGCTGTGATGCAACCTGGATTGACCATATCTAGACCCACAGCTGGATGAGACATAAGGGTGGACACTCTTGGGGCTGAGAGGTTTGGTGAGGTTGGGTGAGCAAACGCAGACCCTTTAAAGTAATACTGCATGGTACCCATCGCATGGGTCCCAAATCGCCAGGTTCAAGGGCATCTTCCTACATCGAAAACATGCATGAGATACCCAGAAGATGGTACACCGTGTGATGGGGAAAGGTTTCTAAAACGCACCTCATTTCTCATCTGCTTGTGCCCGGGTTCGCCATTCCAGCCACTTTACTAGCAATCTCCCTCCTTGGAGCATCAGCACCTTTAACCTCCTGTTCCGTACACGTTGCAATTTGTACTGAGGATGAACGGGAAGACGTGGAACCAATGAAAGACTAGCTCTTGGTGTTGGGACAGGCACAGGTCACTCTATTTTCCCATCAGGAAGAAGAATTAACCACAGGCTCAGCCTGCCCCCCGGAACCAGAACAGGGCCTGAAGCCATCCTGTGCTTTTGCGGCCAGCTCCCTAAAAAGCGAGTTGTAAAATGGAGGTTCAGGGCACTGCAATTCACAAACCTGCAGAGTTATAAATGATAACTCTCATCCACAAATATATTGAGGGAAGGCAAAGAAGAGGATTTGAAATCAAGGCAGAATTGCAGGAAACAGATTTCACGAGGTAGATTCGAATCGCCTTTAAAGCACATGAAAAGCGGCAAAACGTTGACAATGATGCCCTTGGCCAAAAAGGGCGTATGCGTTTTTTCCTGAATATATTCAGGAAAAAACGCATACGCCCTTTTTGGCCAACCAAGCAACCTGGAAAGGCAAATCAGCGCTACAAAGATGTCTCGCTTCCCATCGGTCAAAAAGGCCATGCTGAAAAAAGTGTCAAAACCAGAAATGCAGGAAAGGCCATGGAGAAATGGGAGCCTTGCTACACTGATGGGCGGGATGTAAATTGTCAACAGCCACTCTGGAGAAGTGTACGGTGAGTCCTGAAACGTCTAAAAAGCAAAGCTTAGAGAGCATAGGGCACTTCCACTCATGGGGGTATAAATTGGGAAAATGAAAAATCAGCAAGACACAAGCACCCCAAAGTTTAGGGCTGCTCTCTTGACAAGGACCTCCACTTCATTCCACCTTCAATATCCCAGGAAAGAGAAAAATGGATAAAGAAGTTGTGGTCCTTATGTACAATGGAATATCACTCAGCCGTGAAATCAATGTCATAAGGCTAGTAGCAGCATGATGAGTGGATTTAGGTACAACGACTCTAAGTGAAATAAGTCACACAGAAAAGGACACTTCTCATAAGGTATCACTGATAGAGGGAATGTAAAAACCGTTACACTTGAACTGAATTACAAAACAGAACAGAGTCACACATGCAGAAAACACACTATGGCTGCTTAACGGGAAAGGTGAGGTGGGGTGATACATAAAACAAGGGTTTCAAATTAGCTCAGATACCGTTCCATAAAACCAATATGTAATAGACAAGACCTACTCCTTGCTCAGAGAACTGGACTCAACACGCCCTATTCACCGCACAAGAATATATCTGACTAGTAATAATCTTAAAACTTATGTATTGATATCTCTCTGTTAGTGTGTCAAGTGGGTGTAAAGTGGCATAAACACAGCAGTGAAAAGCAGCTAAACCCCATTATAAAAATAAATTACTTTGAAAAACCCATGAAACAAAGACAGTGAAAGAGAGCGAAATTCTTACACAATGCGTTCAGGGGCTGTGATGCAACCTGGATTGACCATATCTAGACCCACAGCTGGATGAGACATAAGGGTGGACACTCTTGGGGCTGAGAGGTTTGGTGAGGTTGGGTGAGCAAACGCAGACCCTTTAAAGTAATACTGCATGGTACCCATCGCATGGGTCCCAAATCGCCAGGTTCAAGGGCATCTTCCTACATCGAAAACATGCATGAGATACCCAGAAGATGGTACACCGTGTGATGGGGAAAGGTTTCTAAAACGCACCTCATTTCTCATCTGCTTGTGCCCGGGTTCGCCATTCCAGCCACTTTACTAGCAATCTCCCTCCTTGGAGCATCAGCACCTTTAACCTCCTGTTCCGTACACGTTGCAATTTGTACTGAGGATGAACGGGAAGACGTGGAACCAATGAAAGACTAGCTCTTGGTGTTGGGACAGGCACAGGTCACTCTATTTTCCCATCAGGAAGAAGAATTAACCACAGGCTCAGCCTGCCCCCCGGAACCAGAACAGGGCCTGAAGCCATCCTGTGCTTTTGCGGCCAGCTCCCTAAAAAGCGAGTTGTAAAATGGAGGTTCAGGGCACTGCAATTCACAAACCTGCAGAGTTATAAATGATAACTCTCATCCACAAATATATTGAGGGAAGGCAAAGAAGAGGATTTGAAATCAAGGCAGAATTGCAGGAAACAGATTTCACGAGGTAGATTCGAATCGCCTTTAAAGCACATGAAAAGCGGCAAAACGTTGACAATGATGCCCTTGGCCAAAAAGGGCGTATGCGTTTTTTCCTGAATATATTCAGGAAAAAACGCATACGCCCTTTTTGGCCAACCAAGCAACCTGGAAAGGCAAATCAGCGCTACAAAGATGTCTCGCTTCCCATCGGTCAAAAAGGCCATGCTGAAAAAAGTGTCAAAACCAGAAATGCAGGAAAGGCCATGGAGAAATGGGAGCCTTGCTACACTGATGGGCGGGATGTAAATTGTCAACAGCCACTCTGGAGAAGTGTACGGTGAGTCCTGAAACGTCTAAAAAGCAAAGCTTAGAGAGCATAGGGCACTTCCACTCATGCGGGTATAAATTGGGAAAATTAAAAATCAGCAAGACACAAGCACCCCAAAGTTTAGGGCTGCTCTGTTGACAAGGACCTCCACTTCATTCCACCTTCAATATCACAGGAAAGAGAAAAATGGATAAAGAAGTTGTGGTCCTTATGTACAATGGAATATCACTCAGCCATGAAATCAATGTCATAAGGCTAGTAGCAGCATGATGAGTGGATTTAGGTACGACGACTCTAAGTGAAATAAGTCACACAGAAAAGGACACTTCTCATAAGGTATCACTGATAGAGGGAATGTAAAAACCGTTACACTTGAACTGAATTACAAAACAGAACAGAGTCACACATGCAGAAAACACACTATGGCTGCTTAACGGGAAAGGTGAGGTGGGGTGATACATAAAACAAGGGTTTCAAATTAGCTCAGATACCGTTCCATAAAACCAATATGTAATAGACAAGACCTACTCCTTGCTCAGAGAACTGGACTCAACACGCCCTATTCACCGCACAAGAATATATCTGACTAGTAATAACCTTAAAACCTATGTATTGATATCTCTCTGTTAGTGTGTCAAGTGGGTGTAAAGCGGCATAAACACAGCAGTGAAAAGCAGCTAAACCCCATTATAAAAATAAATTACTTTGAAAAACCCGTGAAACAAAGACAGTGAAAGAGAGCGAAATTCTTACACAATGCGTTCAGGGGCTGTGATGCAACCTGGATTGACCATATCTAGACCCACAGCTGGATGAGACCTAAGGGTGGACACTGTTGCGGCTGAGAGGTTTGGTGAGGTTGGGTGAGCAAACGCAGACCCTTTAAAGTAATACTGCGTGGTACCCATCGCATGGGTCCCAAATCTCCAGGTTCAAGGGCATCTTCCTACATCGAAAACATGCATGAGATACCCAGAAGATGGTACACCGTGTGATGGGGAAAGGTTTCTAAAACGCACCTCATTTCTTATTTGCTTGTGCCCGGGTTCGCCATTCCAGCCACTTTACTAGCAATCTCCCTCCTTGGAGCATCAGCACCTTTAACCTCCTGTTCCGTACAGGTTGCAATTTGTACTGAGGATGAACGGGAAGACGTGGAACCAACGAAAGACTAGCTCTTGGTGTTGGGACAGGCACACGTCACTCTATTTTCCCATCAGGAAGAAGAATTAACCACAGGCTCAGCCTGCCCCCCGGAACCAGAACAGGGGCTGAAGCTATCCTGTGCTTTTGCGGCCAGCTCCCTAAAAAGCGAGTTGTAAAATGGAGGTTCAGGGCACTGCAATTCACAAACCTGCAGAGTTATAAATGATAACTCTCATCCACAAATATACTGAGGGAAGGCAAAGAAGAGGATTTGAAATCAAGGCAGAATTGCAGGAAACAGATTTCAGGAGGTAGATTCGAATCGCCTTTAAAGCACATGAAAAGCAGAAAATCGTTGACAATGATGCCCTTGGCCAAAAAGGGCGTATGCGTTTTTTCCTGAATATATTCAGGAAAAAACGCATACGCCCTTTTTGGCCAACCAAGCAACCTGGAAAGGCAAATCAGCGCTACAAAGATGTCTCGCTTCCCATCGGTCAAAAGGGCCATGCTGAAAAAAGTGTCAAAACCAGAAATGCAGGACAGGCCATGGAGAAATGGGAGCCTTCCTATACTGATGGGCGGGATGTAAATTGCCAACAGCCACTCTGCAGAAGTGTACGGTGTGTCCTGAAACATCTAAAAAACACAGCTTAGAGAGCATAGGGCACTTCCACTCATGGGGGTATAAATTGGGAAAATGAAAAATCAGCAAGACACAAGCACCCCAAAGATTAGGGCTGCTCTGTTGACAAGGACCTCCACTTCATTCCACCTTCAATATCCCAGGAAAGAGAAAAATGGATAAAGAAGTTGTGGTCCTTATGTACAATGGAATATCACTCAGCCGTGAAATCAATGTCATAAGGCTAGTAGCAGCATGATGAGTGGATTTAGGTACGACGATTCTAAGTGAAATAAGTCACACAGAAAAGGACACTTCTCATAAGGTATCACTGATAGAGGGAATGTAAAAACCATTACACTTGAACTGAATCAGAAAACAGAACAGAGTCACACATGCAGAAGACACACTATGGCTGCTTAACGGGAAAGGTGAGGTGGGGTGATACATAAAACAAGGGATTCAAATTAGCTCAGATACCGTTCCATAAACCCAATATGTAATAGACAAGACCTACTCCTTGCTCAGAGAACTGGACTCAACACGCCCTATTCACCGCACAAGAATATATCTGACTAGTAATAATCTTAAAACCTATGTATTGATATCTCTCTGTTAGTGTGTCAAGTGGGTAAAAAGCGGCATAAACACAGCAGTGAAAAGCAGCTAAACCCCATTATAAAAATAAATTACTTTGAAAAACCCATGAAACAAAGACAGTGAAAGAGAGAGAAATTCTTACACAATGCGTTCAGGGGCTGTGATGCAACCTGGATTGACCATATCTAGACCCACAGCTGGATGAGACATAAGGGTGGACACTGTTGCGGCTGAGAGGTTTGGTGAGGTTGGGTGAGCAAACGCAGACCCTTTAAAGTAATACTGCGTGGTACCCATCGCATGGGTCCCAAATCTCCAGGTTCAAGGTCATCTTCCTACATCGAAAACATGCATGAGATACCCAGAAGATGGTACACCGTGTGATGGGGAAAGGTTTCTAAAACGCACCTCATTTCTCATCTGCTTGTGCCCGGGTTCACCATTCCAGCCACTTTACTAGCAATCTCCCTCCTTGGAGCATCAGCACCTTTAACCTCCTGTTCCGTACAGGTTGCAATTTGTCCTGAGGATGAACGGGAAGACGTGGAACCAATGAGAGACTAGCTCTTGGTGTTGGGACAGGCACAGGTCACTCTATTTTCCCATCAGGAAGAAGAATTAACCACAGGCTCAGCCTGCCCCCCGGAACAAGAACAGGGCCTGAAGCCATCCTGCGCTTTTGCGGCCAGCTCCCTAAAAAGCGAGTTGTAAAATGGAGGTTCAGGGCACTGCAATTCACAAACCTGCAGAGTTATAAATGATAACTCTCATCCACAAATATATTGAGGGAAGGCAAAGAAGAGGATTTGAAATCAAGGCAGAATTGCAGGAAACAGATTTCACGAGGTAGATTCGAATCGCCTTTAAAGCACATGAAAAGCGGCAAAACGTTGACAATGATGCCCTTGGCCAAAAAGGGCGTATGCGTTTTTTCCTGAATATATTCAGGAAAAAACGCATACGCCCTTTTTGGCCAACCAAGCAACCTGGAAAGGCAAATCAGCGCTACAAAGATGTCTCGCTTCCCATCGGTCAAAAGGGCCATGCTGAAAAAAGTGTCAAAACCAGAAATGCAGGACAGGCCATGGAGAAATGGGAGCCTTGCTACACTGATGGGCGGGATGTAAATTGTCAACAGCCACTCTGGAGAAGTGTACGGTGAGTCCTGAAACGTCTAAAAAGCAAAGCTTACAGAGCATAGGGCACTTCCACTCATGGGGGTATAAATTGGGAAAATGAAAAATCAGCAAGACACAAGCACCCCAAAGTTTAGGGCTGCTCTGTTGACAAGGACCTCCACTTCATTCCACCTTCAATATCCCAGGAAAGAGAAAAATGGATAAAGAAGTTGTGGTCCTTATGTACAATGGAATATCACTCAGCCGTGAAATCAATGTCATAAGGCTAGTAGCAGCATGATGAGTGGATTTAGGTACGACGATTCTAAGTGAAATAAGTCACACAGAAAAGGACACTTCTCATAAGGTATCACTGATAGAGGGAATGTAAAAACCGTTACACTTGAACTGAATTACAAAACAGAACAGAGTCACACATGCAGAAAACACACTATGGCTGCTTAACGGGAAAGGTGAGGTGGGGTGATACATAAAACAAAGGTTTCAAATTAGGTCAGATACCGTTCCATAAAACCAATATGTAATAGACAAGACCTACTCCTTGCTCAGAGAACTGGACTCAACACGCCCTATTCACCGCACAAGAATATATCTGACTAGTAATAATCTTAAAACCTATGTATTGATATCTCTCTGTTAGTGTGTCAAGTGGGTGTAAAGCGGCATAAACACAGCAGTGAAAAGCAGCTAAACCCCATTATAAAAATAAATTACTTTGAAAAACCCGTGAAACAAAGACAGTGAAAGAGAGCGAAATTCTTACACAATGCGTTCAGGGGCTGTGATGCAACCTGGATTGACCATATCTAGACCCACAGCTGGATGAGACCTAAGGGTGGACACTGTTGCGGCTGAGAGGTTTGGTGAGGTTGGGTGAGCAAACGCAGACCCTTTAAAGTAATACTGCGTGGTACTCATCGCATGGTTCCCAAATCTCCAGGTTCAAGGGCATCTTCCTACATCGAAAACATGCATCAGAAACCCCGAAGATGGTACACCGTGTGATGGGGAGAGGTTTCTAAAACTCACCTCATTTCTCATCTCCTTGTGCCCGGGTTCGCTATTCCAGCCGCTTTACTAGCAATCTCCCTACTTGGAGCATCAGCACCTTTAAACTCCTGTTCCGTACAGGTTGCAATTTGTCCTGAGGATGAACGGGAAGACATGGAACCAATGAAAGACTAGCTCTTGGTGTTGGGACAGGCACAGGTCACTCTATTTTCCCATCAGGAAGAAGAATTAACCACAGGCTCAGCCTGCCCACCGGAACCAGAACAGGGCCTGAAGCCATCCTGCGCTTTTGCGGCCAGCTCCCTGAAAAGCGAGTTGTAAAATGGAGGTTCAGGGCACTGCAATTCACAAACCTGCAGAGTTATAAATGATAACTCTCATCCACAAATATATTGAGGGAAGGCAAAGAAGAGGATTTGAAATCAAGGCAGAATTGCAGGAAACAGATTTCAGGAGGTAGATTCGAATCGCCTTTAAAGCACATGAAAAGCGGCAAAACGTTGACAATGATGCCCTTGGCCAAAAAGGGCGTATGCGTTTTTTCCTGAATATATTCAGGAAAAAACGCATACGCCCTTTTTGGCCAACCAAGCAACCTGGAAAGGCAAATCAGCGCTACAAAGATGTCTCGCTTCCCATCGGTCAAAAGGGCCATGCTGAAAAAAGTGTCAAAACCAGAAATGCAGGACAGGCCATGGAGAAATGGGAGCCTTGCTACACTGATGGGCGGGATGTAAATTGTCAACAGCCACTCTGGAGAAGTGTACGGTGAGTCCTGAAACGTCTAAAAAACACAGCTTAGAGAGCATAGGGCACTTCCACTCATGGGGGTATAAATTGGGAAAATGAAAAATCAGCAAGACACAAGCACCCCAAAGTTTAGGGCTGCTCTGTTGACAAGGACCTCCACTTCATTCCACCTTCAATATCGCAGGAAAGAGAAAAATGGATAAAGAAGTTTTGGTCCTTATGTACAATGGAATATCACTCAGCCGTGAAATCAATGTCATAAGGCTAGTAGCAGCATGATGAGTGGATTTAGGTACGACGACTCTAAGTGAAATAAGTCACACAGAAAAGGACACTTCTCAAAAGGTATCACTGATAGAGGGAATGTAAAAACCGTTACACTTGAACTGAATTACAAAACAGAACAGAGTCACACATGCAGAAAACACACTATGGCTGCTTAACGGGAAAGGTGAGGTGGGGTGATACATAAAACAAGGGTTTCAAATTAGCTCAGATACCGTTCCATAAACCCAATATGTAATAGACAAGACCTACTCCTTGCTCAGAGAACTGGACTCAACACGCCCTATTCACCGCACAAGAATATATCTGACTAGTAATAATCTTAAAACGTATGTATTGATATCTCTCTGTTAGTGTGTCAAGTGGGTAAAAAGCGGCATAAACACAGCAGTGAAAAGCAGCTAAACCCCATTATAAAAATAAATTACTTTGAAAAACCCATGAAACAAAGACAGTGAAAGAGAGAGAAATTCTTACACAATGCGTTCACGGGCTGTGATGCAACCTGGATTGACCATATCTAGACCCACAGCTGGATGAGACATAAGGGTGGACACTGTTGCGGCTGAGAGGTTTGGTGAGGTTGGGTGAGCAAACGCAGACCCTTTAAATAATACTGCGTGGTACCCATCGCATGGGTCCCAAATCTCCAGGTTCAAGGGCATCTTCCTACATCGAAAACATGCATGAGATACCCAGAAGACGGTACACCGTGTGATGGGGAAAGGTTTCTAAAACGCACCTCATTTCTCATCTGCTTGTGCCGGGTTCGCCATTCCAGCCACTTTACTAGCAATCTCCCTCCTTGGAGCATCAGCACCTTTAACCTCCTGTTCCGTACAGGTTGCAATTTGTACTGAGGATGAACGGGAAGACGTGGAACCAATGAAAGACTAGCTCTTGGTGTTGGGACAGGCACAGGTCACTCTATTTTCCCATCAGGAAGAAGAATTAACCACAGGCTCAGCCTGCCCCCCGGAACCAGAACAGGGCCTGAAGCCATCCTGCGCTTTTGCGGCCAGGTACCTAAAAAGCGAGTTGTAAAATGGAGGTTCAGGGCACTGCAATTCACAAACCTGCAGACTTATAAATGATAACTCTCATCCACAAATATATTGAGGGAAGGCAAAGAAGAGGATTTGAAATCAAGGCAGAATTGCAGGAAACAGATTTCAGGAGGTAGATTCGAATTGCCTTTAAAGCACATGAAAAGCGGCAAAACGTTGACAATGATGCCCTTGGCCAAAAAGGGCGTATGCGTTTTTTCCTAAATATATTCAGGAAAAAACGCATACGCACTTTTTGGCCAACCAAGCAACCTGGAAAGGCAAATCAGCGCTACAAAGATGTCTCGCTTCCCATCGGTCAAAAGGGCCATGCTGAAAAGAGTGTCAAAACCAGAAATGCAGGACAGGCCATGGAGAAATGGGAGCCTTGCTACACTGATGGGTGGGATGTAAATTGCCAACAGCCACTCTGGAGAAGTGTACGGTGAGTCCTGAAACGTCTAAAAAGCAAAGCTTAGAGAGCATAGGGCACTTCCACTCATGGGGGTATAAATTGGGAAAATTAAAAATCAGCAAGACACAAGCACCCCAAAGTTTAGGGCTGCTCTGTTGACAAGGACCTCCACTTCATTCCACCTTCAATATCGCAGGAAAGAGAAAAATGGATAAAGAAGTTGTGGTCCTTATGTACAATGGAATATCACTCAGCCGTGAAATCAATGTCATAAGGCTAGTAGCAGCATGATGAGTGGATTTAGGTACGACGACTCTAAGTGAAATAAGTCACACAGAAAAGGGCACTTCTCATAAGGTATCACTTATAGAGGGAATGTAAAAACCGTTACACTTGAACTGAATTACAAAACAGAACAGAGTCACACATGCAGAAAACATACTATGGCTGCTTAACGGGAAAGCTGAGGTGGGGTGATACATAAAACAAGGGTTTCAAATTAGCTCAGATACCGTTCCATAAACCCAATATGTAATAGACAAGACCTACTCCTTGCTCAGAGAACTGGACTCAACACGCCCTATTCACCGCACAAGAATATATCTGACTAGTAATAATCTTAAAACCTACGTATAGATATCTCTCTGTTAGTGTGTCAAGTGGGTAAAAAGCGGCATAAACACAGCAGTGAAAAGCAGCTAAACCCCATTATAAAAATAAATTACTTTGAAAAACCCATGAAACAAAGACAGTGAAAGAGAGAGAAATTCTTACACAATGCGTTCAGGGGCTGTGATGCAACCTGGATTGACCATATCTAGACCCACAGCTGGATGAGACATAAGGGTGGACACTGTTGCGGCTGAGAGGTTTGGTGAGGTTGGGTGAGCAAACGCAGACCCTTTAAAGTAACACTGTGTCGTTCCCATCGCATGGGTCCCAAATCTCCAGGTTCAAGGTCATCTTCCTACATCGAAAACATGCATGAGATACCCAGAAGATGGTACACCGTGTGATGGGGAAAGGTTTCTAAAACGCACCTCATTTCTCATCTGCTTGTGCCCGGGTTCGCCATTCCAGCCACTTTACTAGCAATCTCCCTCCTTGGAGCATCAGCACCTTTAACCTCCTGTTCCGTACAGGTTGCAATTTGTCCTGAGGATGAACGGGAAGACGTGGAACCAATGAGAGACTAGCTCTTGGTGTTGGGACAGGCACAGGTCACTCTATTTTCCCATCAGGAAGAAGAATTAACCACAGGCTCAGCCTGCCCACTGGAACCAG
This sequence comes from Balaenoptera borealis, assembly GCF_965194805.1. Lineage (NCBI taxonomy): Eukaryota > Metazoa > Chordata > Mammalia > Artiodactyla > Balaenopteridae > Balaenoptera > Balaenoptera borealis. Next base: position 330,607 of record NW_028123550.1, read on the forward strand.
AAAAGGGCCTGAAGCCATCCTGTGCTTTTGCGGCCAGCTCCCAAAAAAGCGAGTTGTAAAATGGAGGTTCAGGGCACTGCAATTCACAAACCTGCAGAGTTATAAATGATAACTCTCGTCCACAAATATATTGAGGGAAGGCAAAGAAGAGGATTTGAAATCAAGGCAGAATTGCAGGAAACAGATTTCAGGAGGTAGATTCGAATCGCCTTTAAAGCACATGAAAAGCGGCAAAACGTTGACAATGATGCCCTTGGCCAAAAAGGGCGTATGCGTTTTTTCCTGAATATATTCAGGAAAAAACGCATACGCCCTTTTTGGCCAACCAAGCAACCTGGAAAGGCAAATCAGTGCTACAAAGATGTCTCGCTTCCCATTGGTCAAAAGGGCCATGCTGAAAAATGTGTCAAAACCAGAAATGCAGGACAGGCCATGGAGAAATGGGAGCCTTGCTACACTGATGGGCGGGATGTAAATTGTCAACAGCCACTCTGGAGAAGTGTACGGTGAGTCCTGAAACGTCTAAAAAGCAAAGCTTAGAGAGCATAGGGCACTTCCACTCATGGGGGTATAAATTGGGAAAATGAAAAATCAGCAAGACACAAGCACCCCAAAGTTTAGGGCTGCTCTGTTGACAAGGACCTCCACTTCATTCCACCTTCAATATCCCAGGAAAGAGAAAAATGGATAAAGAAGTTGTGGTCCTTATGTACAATGGAATATCACTCAGCCGTGAAATCAATGTCATAAGGCTAGTAGCAGCATGATGAGTGGATTTAGGTACAACGACTCTAAGTGAAATAAGTCACACAGAAAAGGACACTTCTCATAAGGTATCACTGATAGAGGGAATGTAAAAACCGTTACACTTCAACTGAATTACAAAACAGAACAGAGTCACACATGCAGAAAACACACTATGGCTGCTTAACGGGAAAGGTGAGGTGGGGTGATACATAAAACAAGGGTTTCAAATTAGCTCAGATACCGTTCCATAAACCCAATATGTAATAGACAAGACCTACTCCTTGCTCAGAGAACTGGACTCAACACGCCCTATTCACCGCACAAGAATATATCTGACTAGTAATAATCTTAAAACTTATGTATTGATATCTCTCTGTTAGTGTGACAAGTGGGTGTAAAGCGGCATAAACACAGCAGTGAAAAGCAGCTAAACCCCATTATAAAAATAAATTACTTTGAAAAACCCATGAAACAAAGACAGTGAAAGAGATAGAAATTCTTACACAATGCGTTCACGGGCTGTGATGCAACCTGGATTGACCATATCTAGACCCACAGCTGGATGAGACATAAGGGTGGACACTCTTGGGGCTGAGAGGTTTGGTGAGGTTGGGTGAGCAAATGCAGACCCTTTAAAGTAATACTGCATGGTACCCATCGCATGGGTCCCAAATCGCCAGGGTCAAGGGCATCTTCCTACATCGAAAACATGCATGAGAAACCCAGAAGATGGTACACCGTGTGATGTGGAAAGGTTTCTAAAACTCACCTCATTTCTCATCTCCTTCTGCCCGGGTTCGCTATTCCAGCCACTTTACTAGCAATCTCCCTACTTGGAGCATCAGCACCTTTAACCTCCTGTTCCGTACAGGTTGCAATTTGTACTGAGGATGAACGGGAAGACGTGGAACCAATGAAAGACTAGCTCTTGGTGTTGGGACAGGCACAGGTCACTCTATTTTCCCATCAGGAAGAAGAATTAACCACAGGCTCAGCCTGCCCCCCGGAACCAGAACAGGGCCTGAAGCCATCCTGTGCTTTTGCGGCCAGCTCCCTAAAAAGCGAGTTGTAAAATGGAGGTTCAGGGCACTGCAATTCACAAACCTGCAGAGTTATAAATGATAACTCTCATCCACAAATATATTGAGGGAAGGCAAAGAAGAGGATTTGAAATCAAGGCAGAATTGCAGGAAACAGATTTCACGAGGTAGATTCGAATCGCCTTTAAAGCACATGAAAAGCGGCAAAACGTTGACAATGATGCCCTTGGCCAAAAAGGGCGTATGCGTTTTTTCCTGAATATATTCAGGAAAAAACGCATACGCCCTTTTTGGCCAACCAAGCAACCTGGAAAGGCAAATCAGCGCTACAAAGATGTCTCGCTTCCCATCGGTCAAAAAGGCCATGCTGAAAAAAGTGTCAAAACCAGAAATGCAGGAAAGGCCATGGAGAAATGGGAGCCTTGCTACACTGATGGGCGGGATGTAAATTGTCAACAGCCACTCTGGAGAAGTGTACGGTGAGTCCTGAAACGTCTAAAAAGCAAAGCTTAGAGAGCATAGGGCACTTCCACTCATGCGGGTATAAATTGGGAAAATGAAAAATCAGCAAGACACAAGCACCCCAAAGTTTAGGGCTGCTCTGTTGACAAGGACCTCCACTTCATTCCACCTTCAATATCACAGGAAAGAGAAAAATGGATAAAGAAGTTGTGGTCCTTATGTACAATGGAATATCACTCAGCCATGAAATCAATGTCATAAGGCTAGTAGCAGCATGATGAGTGGATTTAGGTACGACGACTCTAAGTGAAATAAGTCACACAGAAAAGGACACTTCTCATAAGGTATCACTGATAGAGGGAATGTAAAAACCGTTACACTTGAACTGAATTACAAAACAGAACAGAGTCACACATGCAGAAAACACACTATGGCTGCTTAACGGGAAAGGTGAGGTGGGGTGATACATAAAACAAGGGTTTCAAATTAGCTCAGATACCGTTCCATAAAACCAATATGTAATAGACAAGACCTACTCCTTGCTCAGAGAACTGGACTCAACACGCCCTATTCACCGCACAAGAATATATCTGACTAGTAATAACCTTAAAACCTATGTATTGATATCTCTCTGTTAGTGTGTCAAGTGGGTGTAAAGCGGCATAAACACAGCAGTGAAAAGCAGCTAAACCCCATTATAAAAATAAATTACTTTGAAAAACCCGTGAAACAAAGACAGTGAAAGAGAGCGAAATTCTTACACAATGCGTTCAGGGGCTGTGATGCAACCTGGATTGACCATATCTAGACCCACAGCTGGATGAGACCTAAGGGTGGACACTGTTGCGGCTGAGAGGTTTGGTGAGGTTGGGTGAGCAAACGCAGACCCTTTAAAGTAATACTGCGTGGTACCCATCGCATGGGTCCCAAATCTCCAGGTTCAAGGGCATCTTCCTACATCGAAAACATGCATGAGATACCCAGAAGATGGTACACCGTGTGATGGGGAAAGGTTTCTAAAACGCACCTCATTTCTTATTTGCTTGTGCCCGGGTTCGCCATTCCAGCCACTTTACTAGCAATCTCCCTCCTTGGAGCATCAGCACCTTTAACCTCCTGTTCCGTACAGGTTGCAATTTGTACTGAGGATGAACGGGAAGACGTGGAACCAACGAAAGACTAGCTCTTGGTGTTGGGACAGGCACACGTCACTCTATTTTCCCATCAGGAAGAAGAATTAACCACAGGCTCAGCCTGCCCCCCGGAACCAGAACAGGGGCTGAAGCTATCCTGTGCTTTTGCGGCCAGCTCCCTAAAAAGCGAGTTGTAAAATGGAGGTTCAGGGCACTGCAATTCACAAACCTGCAGAGTTATAAATGATAACTCTCATCCACAAATATACTGAGGGAAGGCAAAGAAGAGGATTTGAAATCAAGGCAGAATTGCAGGAAACAGATTTCAGGAGGTAGATTCGAATCGCCTTTAAAGCACATGAAAAGCAGAAAATCGTTGACAATGATGCCCTTGGCCAAAAAGGGCGTATGCGTTTTTTCCTGAATATATTCAGGAAAAAACGCATACGCCCTTTTTGGCCAACCAAGCAACCTGGAAAGGCAAATCAGCGCTACAAAGATGTCTCGCTTCCCATCGGTCAAAAGGGCCATGCTGAAAAAAGTGTCAAAACCAGAAATGCAGGACAGGCCATGGAGAAATGGGAGCCTTCCTATACTGATGGGCGGGATGTAAATTGCCAACAGCCACTCTGCAGAAGTGTACGGTGTGTCCTGAAACATCTAAAAAACACAGCTTAGAGAGCATAGGGCACTTCCACTCATGGGGGTATAAATTGGGAAAATGAAAAATCAGCAAGACACAAGCACCCCAAAGATTAGGGCTGCTCTGTTGACAAGGACCTCCACTTCATTCCACCTTCAATATCCCAGGAAAGAGAAAAATGGATAAAGAAGTTGTGGTCCTTATGTACAATGGAATATCACTCAGCCGTGAAATCAATGTCATAAGGCTAGTAGCAGCATGATGAGTGGATTTAGGTACGACGATTCTAAGTGAAATAAGTCACACAGAAAAGGACACTTCTCATAAGGTATCACTGATAGAGGGAATGTAAAAACCATTACACTTGAACTGAATCAGAAAACAGAACAGAGTCACACATGCAGAAGACACACTATGGCTGCTTAACGGGAAAGGTGAGGTGGGGTGATACATAAAACAAGGGATTCAAATTAGCTCAGATACCGTTCCATAAACCCAATATGTAATAGACAAGACCTACTCCTTGCTCAGAGAACTGGACTCAACACGCCCTATTCACCGCACAAGAATATATCTGACTAGTAATAATCTTAAAACCTATGTATTGATATCTCTCTGTTAGTGTGTCAAGTGGGTAAAAAGCGGCATAAACACAGCAGTGAAAAGCAGCTAAACCCCATTATAAAAATAAATTACTTTGAAAAACCCATGAAACAAAGACAGTGAAAGAGAGAGAAATTCTTACACAATGCGTTCAGGGGCTGTGATGCAACCTGGATTGACCATATCTAGACCCACAGCTGGATGAGACATAAGGGTGGACACTGTTGCGGCTGAGAGGTTTGGTGAGGTTGGGTGAGCAAACGCAGACCCTTTAAAGTAATACTGCGTGGTACCCATCGCATGGGTCCCAAATCTCCAGGTTCAAGGTCATCTTCCTACATCGAAAACATGCATGAGATACCCAGAAGATGGTACACCGTGTGATGGGGAAAGGTTTCTAAAACGCACCTCATTTCTCATCTGCTTGTGCCCGGGTTCACCATTCCAGCCACTTTACTAGCAATCTCCCTCCTTGCAGCATCAGCACCTTTAACCTCCTGTTCCGTACAGGTTGCAATTTGTCCTGAGGATGAACGGGAAGACGTGGAACCAATGAGAGACTAGCTCTTGGTGTTGGGACAGGCACAGGTCACTCTATTTTCCCATCAGGAAGAAGAATTAACCACAGGCTCAGCCTGCCCCCCGGAACAAGAACAGGGCCTGAAGCCATCCTGCGATTTTGCGGCCAGCTCCCTAAAAAGCGAGTTGTAAAATGGAGGTTCAGGGCACTGCAATTCACAAACCTGCAGAGTTATAAATGATAACTCTCATCCACAAATATATTGAGGGAAGGCAAAGAAGAGGATTTGAAATCAAGGCAGAATTGCAGGAAACAGATTTCACGAGGTAGATTCGAATCGCCTTTAAAGCACATGAAAAGCGGCAAAACGTTGACAATGATGCCCTTGGCCAAAAAGGGCGTATGCGTTTTTTCAAGAATATATTCAGGAAAAAACGCATACGCCCTTTTTGGCCAACCAAGCAACCTGGAAAGGCAAATCAGCGCTACAAAGATGTCTCGCTTCCCATCGGTCAAAAGGGCCATGCTGAAAAAAGTGTCAAAACCAGAAATGCAGGACAGGCCATGGAGAAATGGGAGCCTTGCTACACTGATGGGCGGGATGTAAATTGTCAACAGCCACTCTGGAGAAGTGTACGGTGAGTCCTGAAACGTCTAAAAAGCAAAGCTTACAGAGCATAGGGCACTTCCACTCATGGGGGTATAAATTGGGAAAATGAAAAATCAGCAAGACACAAGCACCCCAAAGTTTAGGGCTGCTCTGTTGACAAGGACCTCCACTTCATTCCACCTTCAATATCCCAGGAAAGAGAAAAATGGATAAAGAAGTTGTGGTCCTTATGTACAATGGAATATCACTCAGCCGTGAAATCAATGTCATAAGGCTAGTAGCAGCATGATGAGTGGATTTAGGTACGACGATTCTAAGTGAAATAAGTCACACAGAAAAGGACACTTCTCATAAGGTATCACTGATAGAGGGAATGTAAAAACCGTTACACTTGAACTGAATTACAAAACAGAACAGAGTCACACATGCAGAAAACACACTATGGCTGCTTAACGGGAAAGGTGAGGTGGGGTGATACATAAAACAAAGGTTTCAAATTAGCTCAGATACCGTTCCATAAAACCAATATGTAATAGACAAGACCTACTCCTTGCTCAGAGAACTGGACTCAACACGCCCTATTCACCGCACAAGAATATATCTGACTAGTAATAATCTTAAAACCTATGTATTGATATCTCTCTGTTAGTGTGTCAAGTGGGTGTAAAGCGGCATAAACACAGCAGTGAAAAGCAGCTAAACCCCATTATAAAAATAAATTACTTTGAAAAACCCGTGAAACAAAGACAGTGAAAGAGAGCGAAATTCTTACACAATGCGTTCAGGGGCTGTGATGCAACCTGGATTGACCATATCTAGACCCACAGCTGGATGAGACCTAAGGGTGGACACTGTTGCGGCTGAGAGGTTTGGTGAGGTTGGGTGAGCAAACGCAGACCCTTTAAAGTAATACTGCGTGGTACTCATCGCATGGTTCCCAAATCTCCAGGTTCAAGGGCATCTTCCTACATCGAAAACATGCATGAGAAACCCCGAAGATGGTACACCGTGTGATGGGGAGAGGTTTCTAAAACTCACCTCATTTCTCATCTCCTTGTGCCCGGGTTCGCTATTCCAGCCGCTTTACTAGCAATCTCCCTACTTGGAGCATCAGCACCTTTAAACTCCTGTTCCGTACAGGTTGCAATTTGTCCTGAGGATGAACGGGAAGACATGGAACCAATGAAAGACTAGCTCTTGGTGTTGGGACAGGCACAGGTCACTCTATTTTCCCATCAGGAAGAAGAATTAACCACAGGCTCAGCCTGCCCACCGGAACCAGAACAGGGCCTGAAGCCATCCTGCGCTTTTGCGGCCAGCTCCCTGAAAAGCGAGTTGTAAAATGGAGGTTCAGGGCACTGCAATTCACAAACCTGCAGAGTTATAAATGATAACTCTCATCCACAAATATATTGAGGGAAGGCAAAGAAGAGGATTTGAAATCAAGGCAGAATTGCAGGAAACAGATTTCAGGAGGTAGATTCGAATCGCCTTTAAAGCACATGAAAAGCGGCAAAACGTTGACAATGATGCCCTTGGCCAAAAAGGGCGTATGCGTTTTTTCCTGAATATATTCAGGAAAAAACGCATACGCCCTTTTTGGCCAACCAAGCAACCTGGAAAGGCAAATCAGCGCTACAAAGATGTCTCGCTTCCCATCGGTCAAAAGGGCCATGCTGAAAAAAGTGTCAAAACCAGAAATGCAGGACAGGCCATGGAGAAATGGGAGCCTTGCTACACTGATGGGCGGGATGTAAATTGTCAAAAGCCACTCTGGAGAAGTGTACGGTGAGTCCTGAAACGTCTAAAAAACACAGCTTAGAGAGCATAGGGCAGTTCCACTCATGGGGGTATAAATTGGGAAAATGAAAAATCAGCAAGACACAAGCACCCCAAAGTTTAGGGCTGCTCTGTTGACAAGGACCTCCACTTCATTCCACCTTCAATATCGCAGGAAAGAGAAAAATGGATAAAGAAGTTTTGGTCCTTATGTACAATGGAATATCACTCAGCCGTGAAATCAATGTCATAAGGCTAGTAGCAGCATGATGAGTGGATTTAGGTACGACGACTCTAAGTGAAATAAGTCACACAGAAAAGGACACTTCTCAAAAGGTATCACTGATAGAGGGAATGTAAAAACCGTTACACTTGAACTGAATTACAAAACAGAACAGAGTCACACATGCAGAAAACACACTATGGCTGCTTAACGGGAAAGGTGAGGTGGGGTGATACATAAAACAAGGGTTTCAAATTAGCTCAGATACGGTTCCATAAACCCAATATGTAATAGACAAGACCTACTCCTTGCTCAGAGAACTGGACTCAACACGCCCTATTCACCGCACAAGAATATATCTGACTAGTAATAATCTTAAAACCTACGTATAGATATCTCTCTGTTAGTGTGTCAAGTGGGTAAAAAGCGGCATAAACACAGCAGTGAAAAGCAGCTAAACCCCATTATAAAAATAAATTACTTTGAAAAACCCATGAAACAAAGACAGTGAAAGAGAGAGAAATTCTTACACAATGCGTTCAGGGGCTGTGATGCAACCTGGATTGACCATATCTAGACCCACAGCTGGATGAGACATAAGGGTGGACACTGTTGCGGCTGAGAGGTTTGGTGAGGTTGGGTGAGCAAACGCAGACCCTTTAAAGTAACACTGTGTCGTTCCCATCGCATGGGTCCCAAATCTCCAGGTTCAAGGGCATCTTCCTACATCGAAAACATGCATGAGATACCCAGAAGATGGTACACCGTGTGATGGGGAAAGGTTTCTAAAACGCACCTCATTTCTCATCTGCTTGTGCCCGGGTTCGCCATTCCAGCCACTTTACTAGCAATCTCCCTCCTTGGAGCATCAGCACCTTTAACCTCCTGTTCCGTACAGGTTGCAATTTGTCCTGAGGATGAACGGGAAGACGTGGAACCAATGAGAGACTAGCTCTTGGTGTTGGGACAGGCACAGGTCACTCTATTTTCCCATCAGGAAGAAGAATTAACCACAGGCTCAGCCTGCCCACTGGAACCAGAAAAGGGCCTGAAGCCATCCTGTGCTTTTGCGGCCAGCTCCCAAAAAAGCGAGTTGTAAAATGGAGGTTCAGGGCACTGCAATTCACAAACCTGCAGAGTTATAAATGATAACTCTCGTCCACAAATATATTGAGGGAAGGCAAAGAAGAGGATTTGAAATCAAGGCAGAATTGCAGGAAACAGATTTCAGGAGGTAGATTCGAATCGCCTTTAAAGCACATGAAAAGCGGCAAAACGTTGACAATGATGCCCTTGGCCAAAAAGGGCGTATGCGTTTTTTCCTGAATATATTCAGGAAAAAACGCATACGCCCTTTTTGGCCAACCAAGCAACCTGGAAAGGCAAATCAGTGCTACAAAGATGTCTCGCTTCCCATTGGTCAAAAGGGCCATGCTGAAAAATGTGTCAAAACCAGAAATGCAGGACAGGCCATGGAGAAATGGGAGCCTTGCTACACTGATGGGCGGGATGTAAATTGTCAACAGCCACTCTGGAGAAGTGTACGGTGAGTCCTGAAACGTCTAAAAAGCAAAGCTTAGAGAGCATAGGGCACTTCCACTCATGGGGGTATAAATTGGGAAAATGAAAAATCAGCAAGACACAAGCACCCCAAAGTTTAGGGCTGCTCTGTTGACAAGGACCTCCACTTCATTCCACCTTCAATATCCCAGGAAAGAGAAAAATGGATAAAGAAGTTGTGGTCCTTATGTACAATGGAATATCACTCAGCCGTGAAATCAATGTCATAAGGCTAGTAGCAGCATGATGAGTGGATTTAGGTACAACGACTCTAAGTGAAATAAGTCACACAGAAAAGGACACTTCTCATAAGGTATCACTGATAGAGGGAATGTAAAAACCGTTACACTTCAACTGAATTACAAAACAGAACAGAGTCACACATGCAGAAAACACACTATGGCTGCTTAACGGGAAAGGTGAGGTGGGGTGATACATAAAACAAGGGTTTCAAATTAGCTCAGATACCGTTCCATAAACCCAATATGTAATAGACAAGACCTACTCCTTGCTCAGAGAACTGGACTCAACACGCCCTATTCACCGCACAAGAATATATCTGACTAGTAATAATCTTAAAACTTATGTATTGATATCTCTCTGTTAGTGTGACAAGTGGGTGTAAAGCGGCATAAACACAGCAGTGAAAAGCAGCTAAACCCCATTATAAAAATAAATTACTTTGAAAAACCCATGAAACAAAGACAGTGAAAGAGATAGAAATTCTTACACAATGCGTTCACGGGCTGTGATGCAACCTGGATTGACCATATCTAGACCCACAGCTGGATGAGACATAAGGGTGGACACTCTTGGGGCTGAGAGGTTTGGTGAGGTTGGGTGAGCAAATGCAGACCCTTTAAAGTAATACTGCATGGTACCCATCGCATGGGTCCCAAATCGCCAGGGTCAAGGGCATCTTCCTACATCGAAAACATGCATGAGAAACCCAGAAGATGGTACACCGTGTGATGTGGAAAGGTTTCTAAAACTCACCTCATTTCTCATCTCCTTCTGCCCGGGTTCGCTATTCCAGCCACTTTACTAGCAATCTCCCTACTTGGAGCATCAGCACCTTTAACCTCCTGTTCCGTACAGGTTGCAATTTGTCCTGAGGATGAACGGGAAGACGGGGAACCAATGAGAGACTAGCTCTTGGTGTTGGGACAGGCACAGGTTACTCTATTTTCCCATCAGGAAGAAGAATTAACCACAGGCTCAGCCTGCCCCCCGGAACCAGAACAGGGCCTGAAGCCATCCTGCGCTTTTGCGGCCAGCTCCCAAAAAAGCGAGTTGTAAAATGGAGGTTCAGGGCACTGCAATTCACAAACCTGCACAGTTATAAATGATAACTCTCGTCCACAAATATATTGAGGGAAGGCAAAGAAGAGGATTTGAAATCAAGGCAGAATTGCAGGAAACAGATTTCAGGAGGTAGATTCGAATCGCCTTTAAAGCACATGAAAAGCGGCAAAACGTTGACAATGATGCCCTTGGCCAAAAAGGGCGTATGCGTTTTTTCCTGAATATATTCAGGAAAAAACGCATACGCCCTTTTTGGCCAACCAAGCAACCTGGAAAGGCAAATCAGCGCTACAAAGATGTCTCGCTTCCCATCGGTTAAAAAGGCCATGCTGAAAAAAGTGTCAAAACCACAAATGCAGGACAGGCCATGGAGAAATGGGAGCCTTGCTACACTGATGGGCGGGATGTAAATTGTCAACAGCCACTCTGGAGAAGTGTACGGTGAGTCCTGAAACGTCTAAAAAACACAGCTTAGAGAGCATAGGGCACTTCCACTCATGGGGGTATAAATTGGGAAAATGAAAAATCAGCAAGACACAAGCACCCCAAAGTTTAGGGCTGCTCTGTTGACAAGGACCTCCACTTCATTCCACCTTCAATATCGCAGGAAAGAGAAAAATGGATAAAGAAGTTGTGGTCCTTATGTACAATGGAATATCACTCAGCCGTGAAATCAATGTCATAAGGCTAGTAGCAGCATGATGAGTGGATTTAGGTACGACGACTCTAAGTGAAATAAGTCACACAGAAAAGGACACTTCTCATAAGGTATCACTTATAGAGGGAATGTAAAAACCGTTACACTTCAACTGAATTACAAAACAGAACAGAGTCACACATGCAGAAAACACACTATGGCTGCTTCACGGGAAAGGTGAGGTGGGGTGATACATAAAACAAGGGTTTCAAATTAGCTCAGATACCGTTCCATAAACCCAATATGTAATAGACAAGACCTACTCCTTGCTCAGAGAACTGGACTCAACACGCCCTATTCACCGCACAAGAATATATCTGACTAGTAATAATCTTAAAACCTACGTATTGATATCTCTCTGTTAGTGGGTCAAGTGGGTAAAAAGCGGCATAAACACAGCAGTGAAAAGCAGCTAAACCCCATTATAAAAATAAATTACTTTGAAAAACCCATGAAACAAAGACAGTGAAAGAGAGAGAAATTCTTACACAATGCGTTCAGGGGCTGTGATGCAACCTGGATTGACCATATCTAGACCCACAGCTGGATGAGACATAAGGGTGGACACTGTTGCGGCTGAGAGGTTTGGTGAGGTTGGGTGAGCAAACGCAGACCCTTTAAAGTAATACTGTGTGGTACCCATCGCATGGGTCCCAAATCTCCAGGTTGAAGGGCATCTTCCTACATCGTAAACATGCATAGATACCCAGAAGATGGTACACCGTGTGATGTGGAAAGGTTTCTAAAACGCACCTCATTTCTCATCTCCTTGTGCCCGGATTCGCTATTCCAGCCCTTTACTAGCAATCTCCCTACTTGGAGCATCATCACCTTTAACCTCCTGTTCCGTACAGGTTGCAATTTGTCCTGAGGATGAACGGGAAGACGTGGAACCAATGAGAGACTAGCTCTTGGTGTTGGGACAGGCACAGGTCACTCTATTTTCCCATCAGGAAGAAGAATTAACCACAGGCTCAGCCTGCCCCCCGGAACCAGAACAGGGCCTGAAGCCATCCTGCGCTATTGCGGCCAGCTCCCTAAAAAGCGAGTTGTAAAATGGAGGTTCAGGGCACTGCAATTCACAAACCTGCAGAGTTATAAATGATAACTCTCGTCCACAAATATATTGAGGGAAGGCAAAGAAGAGGATTTGAAATCAAGGCAGAATTGCAGGAAACAGATTTCAGGAGGTAGATTCGAATCGCCTTTAAAGCACATGAAAAGCGGAAAAACGTTGACAATGATGCCCTTGGCCAAAAAGGGCGTATGCGTTTTTTCCTGAATATATTCAGGAAAAAACGCATACGCCCTTTTTGGCCAACCAAGCAACCTGGAAAGGCAAATCAGCGCTACAAAGATGTCTCGCTTCCCTTCGGTTAAAAAGGCCATGCTGAAAAAAGTGTCAAAACCAGAAATGCAGGACAGGCCATGGAGAAATGGGAGCCTTGCTACACTGATGGGCGGGATGTAAATTGTCAACAGCCACTCTGGAGAAGCGTACGGTGAGTCCTGAAACATCTAAAAAACAAAGCTTAGAGAGCATAGGGCACTTCCACTCATGGGGGTATAAATTGGGAAAATGAAAAATCAGCAAGACACAAGCACCCCAAAGTTTAGGGCTGCTCTCTTGACAAGGACCTCCACTTCATTCCACCTTCAATATCCCAGGAAAGAGAAAACTGGATAAAGAAGTTGTGGTCCTTATGTACAATGGAATATCACTCAGCCGTGAAATCAATGTCATAAGGCTAGTAGCAGCATGATGAGTGGATTTAGGTACGACGACTCTAAGTGAAATAAGTCACACAGAAAAGGACACTTCTCATAAGGTATCACTTATAGAGGGAATGTAAAAACCGTTACACTTGAACTGAATTACAAAACAGAACAGAGTCACACATGCAGAAAACACACTGTGGCTGCTTAACGGGAAAGGTGAGGTGGGGTGATACATAAAACAAGGGTTTCAAATTAGCTCAGATACCGTTCCATAAACCCAATATGTAATAGACAAGACCTACTCCTTGCTCAGAGAACTGGACTCAACACGCCCTATTCACCGCACAAGAATATATCTGACTAGTAATAATCTTAAAACCTATGTATTGATATCTCTCTGTTAGTGTGTCAAGTGGGTAAAAAGCGGCATAAACACAGTAGTGAAAAGCAGCTAAACCCCATTATAAAAATAAATTACTTTGAAAAACCCATGAAACAAAGACAGTGAAAGAGAGAGAAATTCTTACACAATGCGTTCAGGGGCTGTGATGCAACCTGGATTGACCATATCTAGACCCACAGCTGGATGAGACATAAGGGTGGACACTGTTGCGGCTGAGAGGTTTGGTGAGGTTGGGTGAGCAAACGCAGACCCTTTAAAGTAATACTGCGTGGTACCCATCGCATGGGTCCCAAATCTCCAGGTTCAAGGGCATCTTCCTACATCGAAAACATGCATGAGATACCCAGAAGATGGTACACTGTGTGATGGGGAAAGGTTTCTAAAACGCACCTCATTTCTCATCTGCTTGTGCCCGGGTTCGCCATTCCAGCCACTTTACTAGCAATCTCCCTCCTTGGAGCATCAGCACCTTTAACCTCCTGTTCCGTACAGGTTGCAATTTGTACTGAGGATGAACGGGAAGACGTGGAACCAATGAAAGACTAGCTCTTGGTGTTGGGACAGGCACAGGTCACTCTATTTTCCCATCAGGAAGAAGAATTAACCACAGGCTCAGCCTGCCCCCCGGAACCAGAACAGGGCCTGAAGCCATCCTGCGCTTTTGCGGCCAGCTCCCTAAAAAGCGAGTTGTAAAATGGAGGTTCAGGGCACTGCAATTCACAAACCTGCAGAGTTATAAATGATAACTCTCATCCACAAATATATTGAGGGAAGGCAAAGAAGAGGATTTGAAATCAAGGCAGAATTGCAGGAAACAGATTTCAGGAGGTAGATTCGAATCGCCTTTAAAGCACATGAAAAGCGGCAAAACGTTGACAATGATGCCCTTGGCCAAAAAGGGCGTATGCGTTTTTTCCTGAATATATTCAAGAAAAAACGCATACGCCCTTTTTGGCCAACCAAGCAACCTGGAAAGGCAAATCAGCGCTACAAAGAAGTTTCGCTTCCCATCGGTTAAAAGGGCCATGCTGAAAAAAGTGTCAAAACCAGAAATGCAGGACAGGCCATGGAGAAATGGGAGCCTTGCTACACTGATGGGCGGGATGTAAATTGTCAACAGCCACTCTGGAGAAGTGTACGGTGAGTCCTGAAACGTCTAAAAAGCAAAGCTTAGAGAGCATAGGGCACTTCCACTCATGGGGGTATAAATTGGGAAAATGAAAAATCAGCAAGACACAAGCACCCCAAAGTTTAGGGCTGCTCTGTTGACAAGGACCTCCACTTCATTCCACCTTCAATATCCCAGGAAAGAGAAAAATGGATAAAGAAGTTGTGGTCCTTATGTACAATGGAATATCACTCAGCCGTGAAATCAATGTCATAAGGCTAGTAGCAGCATGATGAGTGGATTTAGGTACAACGACTCTAAGTGAAATAAGTCACACAGAAAAGGACACTTCTCATAAGGTATCACTGATAGAGGGAATGTAAAAACCGTTACACTTGAACTGAATTACAAAACAGAACAGAGTCACACATGCAGAAAACACACTATGGCTGCTTAACGGGAAAGGTGAGGTGGGGTGATACATAAAACAAGGGTTTCAAATTAGCTCAGATACCGTTCCATAAAACCAATATGTAATAGACAAGACCTACTCCTTGCTCAGAGAACTGGACTCAACACGCCCTATTCACCGCACAAGAATATATCTGACTAGTAATAATCTTAAAACTTATGTATTGATATCTCTCTGTTAGTGTGTCAAGTGGGTGTAAAGCGGCATAAACACAGCAGTGAAAAGCAGCTAAACCCCATTATAAAAATAAATTACTTTGAAAAACCCATGAAACAAAGACAGTGAAAGAGAGAGAAATTCTTACACAATGCGTTCAGGGGCTGTGATGCAACCTGGATTGACCATATCTAGACCCACAGCTGGATGAGACATAAGGGTGGACACTGTTGCGGCTGAGAGGTTTGGTGAGGTTGGGTGAGCAAACGCAGACCCTTTAAAGTAATACTGCGTGGTACCCATCGCATGGGTCCCAAATCTCCAGGTTGAAGGGCATCTTCCTACATCGTAAACATGCATGAGATACCCAGAAGATGGTACACCGTGTGATGGGGAAAGGTTTCTAAAACGCACCTCATTTCTCATCTGCCTGTGCCCGGGTTTGCCATTCCAGCCACTTTACTAGCAATCTCCCTCTTTGGAGCATCATCACCTTTAACCTCCTGTTCCGTACAGGTTGCAATTTGTCCTGAGGATGAACGGGAAGACGTGGAACCAATCAGAGACTAGCTCTTGGTGTTGGGACAGGCACAGGTCACTCTATTTTCCCATCAGGAAGAAGAATTAACCACAGGCTCTGCCTGCCCCCCGGATCAAGAACAGGGCCTGAAGCCATCCTGCGCTTTTGCGGCCATCTCCCAAAAACGCGAGTTGTAAAATGGAGGTTCAGGGCACTGCAATTCACAAACCTGCAGAGTTATAAATGATAACTCTCGTCCACAAATATATTGAGGGAAGGCAAAGAAGAGGATTTGAAATCAAGGCAGAATTGCAGGAAACAGATTTCACGAGGTAGATTCGAATCGCCTTTAAAGCACATGAAAAGCGGCAAAACGTTGACAATGATGCCCTTGGCCAAAAAGGGCGTATGCGTTTTTTCCTGAATATATTCAGGAAAAAACGCATACGCCCTTTTTGGCCAACCAAGCAACCTGGAAAGGCAAATCAGCGCTACAAAGAAGTCTCGCTTCCCATCGGTTAAAAGGGCCATGCTGAAAAAAGTGTCAAAACCAGAAATGCAGGACAGGCCATGGAGAAATGGGAGCCTTGCTACACTGATGGGCGGGATGTAAATTGCCAACAGCCACTCTGGAGAAGAGTACGGTGTGTCCTGAAACATCTAAAAAACACAGCTTAGAGAGCATAGGGCACTTCCACTCATGGGGGTATAAATTGGGAAAATGAAAAATCAGCAAGACACAAGCACCCCAAAGTTTAGGGCTGCTCTGTTGACAAGGACCTCCACTTCATTCCACCTTCAATATCCCAGGAAAGAGAAAAATGGATAAAGAAGTTGTGGTCCTTATGTACAATGGAATATCACTCAGCCATGAAATCAATGTCATAAGGCTAGTAGCAGCATGATGAGTGGATTTAGGTACGACGATTCTAAGTGAAATAAGTCACACAGAAAAGGACACTTCTCATAAGGTATCACTGATAGAGGGAATGTAAAAACCGTTACACTTGAACTGAATTACAAAACAGAACAGAGTCACACATGCAGAAAACACACTATGGCTGCTTAACGGGAAAGGTGAGGTGGGGTGATACATAAAACAAGGGTTTCAAATTAGCTCAGATACCGTTCCATAAACCCAATATGTAATAGACAAGACCTACTCCTTGCTCAGAGAACTGGACTCAACACGCCCTATTCACCGCACAAGAATATATCTGACTAGTAATAATCTTAAAACCTATGTATTGATATCTCTCTGTTAGTGTGTCAAGTGGGTGTAAAGCGGCATAAACACAGCAGTGAAAAGCAGCTAAACCCCATTATAAAAATAAATTACTTTGAAAAACCCATGAAACAAAGACAGTGAAAGAGATAGAAATTCTTACACAATGCGTTCACGGGCTGTGATGCAACCTGAATTGACCATATCTAGACCCACAGCTGGATGAGACATAAGGGTGGACACTCTTGGGGCTGAGAGGTTTGGTGAGGTTGGGTGAGCAAACGCAGACCCTTTAAAGTAATACTGCATGGTACCCATCGCATGGGTCCCATATCTCCAGGTTCAAGGGCATTTTCCTACATCGAAAACATGCATGAGAAACCCAGAAGATGGTACACCGTGTGATGTGGAAAGGTTTCTAAAACGCACCTCATTTCTCATCTCCTTGTGCCCGGATTCGCTATTCCAGCCGCTTTACTAGCAATCTCTCTACTTGGAGCATCATCACCTTTAACCTCCTGTTCCGTACAGGTTGCAATTTGTCCTGAGGATGAACGGGAAGACGTGGAACCAATGAGAGACTAGCTCTTGGTGTTGGGACAGGCACAGGTCACTCTATTTTCCCATCAGGAAGAAGAATTAACCACAGGCTCCGCCTGCCCCCCGGATCAAGAACAGGGCCTGAAGCCATCCTGCGCTATTGCGGCCAGCTCCCTAAAAATCGAGTTGTAAAATGGAGGTTCAGGGCACTGCAATTCACAAACCTGCAGAGTTATAAATGATAACTCTCGTCCACAAATATATTGAGGGAAGGCAAAGAAGAGGATTTGAAATCAAGGCAGAATTGCAGGAAACAGATTTCACGAGGTAGATTCGAATCGCCTTTAAAGCACATGAAAAGCGGCAAAACGTTGACAATGATGCCCTTGGCCAAAAAGGGCGTATGCGTTTTTTCCTGAATATATTCAGGAAAAAACGCATACGCCCTTTTTGGCCAACCAAGCAACCTGGAAAGGCAAATCAGCGCTACAAAGAAGTCTCGCTTCCCATCGGTTAAAAGGGCCATGCTGAAAAAAGTGTCAAAACCAGAAATGCAGGACAGGCCATGGAGAAATGGGAGCCTTGCTACACTGATGGGCGGGATGTAAATTGCCAACAGCCACTCTGGAGAAGCGTACGGTGAGTCCTGAAACATCTAAAAAACACAGCTTAGAGAGCATAGGGCACTTCTACTCATGGGGGTATAAATTGGGAAAATGAAAAATCAGCAAGACACAAGCACCCCAAAGATTAGGGCTGGTCTGTTGACAAGGACCTCCACTTCATTCCACCTTCAATATCCCAGGAAAGAGAAAAATGGATAAAAGAGTTGTGGTCCTTATGTACAAAGGAATATCACTCAGCCATGAAATCAATGTCATAAGGCTAGTAGCAGCATGATGAGTGGACTTAGGTACGACGATTCTAAGTGAAGTAAGTCACACAGAAAAGGACACTTCTCATAAGGTATCACTGATAGAGGGAATGTAAAAACCGTTACACTTGAACTGA
The DNA here is from genome assembly GCF_965194805.1 of Balaenoptera borealis. Classification (NCBI taxonomy): domain Eukaryota; kingdom Metazoa; phylum Chordata; class Mammalia; order Artiodactyla; family Balaenopteridae; genus Balaenoptera; species Balaenoptera borealis. Next base: position 349,083 of record NW_028123550.1, read on the forward strand.
ATTACAAAACAGAACGGAGTCACACATGCAGAAAACACACTATGGCTGCTTAACGGGAAAGGGGAGGTGGGGTGATACATAAAACAAGGGTTTCAAATTAGCTCAGATACCGTTCCATAAACCCAGTATGTAATAGACAAGACCTACTTCTTGCTCAGAGAACTGGACTCAACACGCCCTATTCACCGCACAAGAATATATCTGACTAGTAATAATCTTAAAACCTATGTATTCATATCTCTCTGTTAGTGTGTCAAGTGGGTGTAAAGGGGCATAAACACAGCAGTGAAAAGCAGCTAAAACCCATTATAAGAATAAATTACTTTTTCAAACCCATGAAACAAAGACAGTGAAAGAGAGCGAAATTCTTACACAATGCGTTCAGGGGCTGTGATCCAACCTGGATTGACCATATCTAGACCCACAGCTGGATGAGACATAAGGGTGGACACTCTTGAGGCTGAGAGGTTTGGTGAGGTTGGGTGAGCAAACGCAGACCCTTTAAAGTAATACTGCGTGGTACCCATCGCATGGGTCCCAAATCTCCAGGTTCAAGGGCATCTTCCTCCATCGAAAACATGCATGAGAAACCCAGAAGATGGTACACCGTGTGATGGGGAAAGGTTTCTAAAACGCACCTCATTTCTCATCTCCTTGTGCTCGGGTTCGCCATTCCAGCCACTTTACTAGCAATCTCCCTCCTTGGAGCATCAGCACCTTTAACCTCCTGTTCCGTACAGGTTGCAATTTGTCCTGAGGATGAACGGGAAGACGTGGAACCAATGAGAGACTAGCTCTTGGTGTTGGGACACGCAGAGGTCACTCTATTTTCCCATCAGGAAGAAGAATTAACCACAGGCTCAGCCTGCCCCCCGGAACCAGAACAGGGCCTGAAGCCATCCTGCGCTTTTGCGGCCATCTCCCAAAAACGCGAGTTGTAAAATGGAGGTTCAGGGCACTGCAATTCACAAACCTGCAGAGTTATAAATGATACCTCTCGTCCACAAATATATTGAGGGAAGGCAAAGAAGAGGATTTGAAATCAAGGCAGAATTGCAGGAAACAGATTTCACGAGGTAGATTCGAATCGCCTTTAAAGCACATGAAAAGCGGCAAAACGTTGACAATGATGCCCTTGGCCAAAAAGGGCGTATGCGTTTTTTCCTGAATATATTCAGGAAAAAACGCATACGCCCTTTTTGGCCAACCAAGCAACCTGGAAAGGCAAATCAGCGCTACAAAGAAGTCTCGCTTCCCATCGGTCAAAAGGGCCATGCTGAAAAAAGTGTCAAAACCAGAAATGCAGGACAGGCCATGGAGAAATGGGAGCCTTGCTACACTGATGGGCGGGATGTAAATTGTCAACAGCCACTCTGGAGAAGTGTACGGTGAGTCCTGAAACGTCTAAAAAGCAAAGCTTAGAGAGCATAGGGCACTTCCACTCATGGGGTTATAAATTGGGAAAATGAAAAATCAGCAAGACACAAGCACCCCAAAGTTTAGGGCTGCTCTGTTGACAAGGACCTCCACTTCATTCCACCTTCAATATCCCAGGAAAGAGAAAAATGGATAAAGAAGTTGTGGTCCTTATGTACAATGGAATATCACTCAGCCGTGAAATCAATGTCATAAGGCTAGTAGCAGCATGATGAGTGGATTTAGGTACGACGATTCTAAGTGAAATAAGTCACACAGAAAAGGACACTTCTCATAAGGTATCACTGATAGAGGGAATGTAAAAACCGTTACACTTGAACTGAATTACAAAACAGAACAGAGTCACACATGCAGAAAACACACTATGGCTGCTTAACGGGAAAGGTGAGGTGGGGTGATACATAAAACAAGGGTTTCAAATTAGCTCAGATACCGTTCCATAAACCCAATATGTAATAGACAAGACCTACTCCTTGCTCAGAGAACTGGACTCAACACGCCCTATTCACCGCACAAGAATATATCTGACTAGTAATAATCTTAAAACCTATGTATTGATATCTCTCTGTTAGTGTGTCAAGTGGGTGTAAAGCGGCATAAACACAGCAGTGAAAAGCAGCTAAACCCCATTATAAAAATAAATTACTTTGAAAAACCCATGAAACAAAGACAGTGAAAGAGATAGAAATTCTTACACAATGCGTTCACGGGCTGTGATGCAACCTGGATTGACCATATCTAGACCCACAGCTGGATGAGACATAAGGGTGGACACTCTTGGGGCTGAGAGGTTTGGTGAGGTTGGGTGAGCAAACGCAGACCCTTTAAAGTAATACTGCATGGTACCCATCGCATGGGTCCCATATCTCCAGGTTCAAGGGCATCTTCCTACATCGAAAACATGCATGAGAAACCCAGAAGATGGTACACCGTGTGATGTGGAAAGGTTTCTAAAACGCACCTCATTTCTCATCTCCTTGTGCCCGGATTCGCTATTCCAGCCCTTTACTAGCAATCTCCCTACTTGGAGCATCATCACCTTTAACCTCCTGTTCCGTACAGGTTGCAATTTGTCCTGAGGATGAACGGGAAGACGTGGAACCAATGAGAGACTAGCTCTTGGTGTTGGGACAGGCACAGGTCACTCTATTTTCCCATCAGGAAGAAGAATTAACCACAGGCTCAGCCTGCCCCCCGGAACCAGAACAGGGCCTGAAGCCATCCTGCGCTATTGCGGCCAGCTCCCTAAAAAGCGAGTTGTAAAATGGAGGTTCAGGGCACTGCAATTCACAAACCTGCAGAGTTATAAATGATAACTCTCGTCCACAAATATATTGAGGGAAGGCAAAGAAGAGGATTTGAAATCAAGGCAGAATTGCAGGAAACAGATTTCAGGAGGTAGATTCGAATCGCCTTTAAAGCACATGAAAAGCGGAAAAACGTTGACAATGATGCCCTTGGCCAAAAAGGGCGTATGCGTTTTTTCCTGAATATATTCAGGAAAAAACGCATACGCCCTTTTTGGCCAACCAAGCAACCTGGAAAGGCAAATCAGCGCTACAAAGATGTCTCGCTTCCCTTCGGTTAAAAAGGCCATGCTGAAAAAAGTGTCAAAACCAGAAATGCAGGACAGGCCATGGAGAAATGGGAGCCTTGCTACACTGATGGGCGGGATGTAAATTGCCAACAGCCACTCTGGAGAAGCGTACGGTGAGTCCTGAAACATCTAAAAAACAAAGCTTAGAGAGCATAGGGCACTTCTACTCATGGGGGTATAAATTGGGAAAATGAAAAATCAGCAAGACACAAGCACCCCAAAGATTAGGGCTGGTCTGTTGACAAGGACCTCCACTTCATTCCACCTTCAATATCCCAGGAAAGAGAAAAATGGATAAAAGAGTTGTGGTCCTTATGTACAAAGGAATATCACTCAGCCATGAAATCAATGTCATAAGGCTAGTAGCAGCATGATGAGTGGACTTAGGTACGACGATTCTAAGTGAAGTAAGTCACACAGAAAAGGACACTTCTCATAAGGTATCACTGATAGAGGGAATGTAAAAACCGTTACACTTGAACTGAATTACAAAACAGAACGGAGTCACACATGCAGAAAACACACTATGGCTGCTTAACGGGAAAGGGGAGGTGGGGTGATACATAAAACAAGGGTTTCAAATTAGCTCAGATACCGTTCCATAAACCCAATATGTAATAGACAAGACCTACTCCTTGCTCAGAGAACTGGACTCAACACGCCCTATTCACCGCACAAGAATATATCTGACTAGTAATAATCTTAAAACCTATGTATTCATATCTCTCTGTTAGTGTGTCAAGTGGGTGTAAAGCGGCATAAACACAGCAGTGAAAAGCAGCTAAACCCCATTATAAGAATAAATTACTTTTTCAAACCCATGAAACAAAGACAGTGAAAGAGAGCGAAATTCTTACACAATGCGTTCAGGGGCTGTGATCCAACCTGGATTGACCATATCTAGACCCACAGCTGGATGAGACATAAGGGTGGACACTCTTGAGGCTGAGAGGTTTGGTGAGGTTGGGTGAGCAAACGCAGACCCTTTAAAGTAATACTGCGTGGTACCCATCGCATGGGTCCCAAATCTCCAGGTTCAAGGGCATCTTCCTCCATCGAAAACATGCATGAGAAACCCAGAAGATGGTACACCGTGTGATGGGGAAAGGTTTCTAAAACGCACCTCATTTCTCATCTCCTTGTGCTCGGGTTCGCCATTCCAGCCACTTTACTAGCAATCTCCCTCCTTGGAGCATCAGCACCTTTAACCTCCTGTTCCGTACAGGTTGCAATTTGTCCTGAGGATGAACGGGAAGACGTGGAACCAATGAGAGACTAGCTCTTGGTGTTGGGACACGCAGAGGTCACTCTATTTTCCCATCAGGAAGAAGAATTAACCACAGGCTCAGCCTGCCCCCCGGAACCAGAACAGGGCCTGAAGCCATCCTGCGCTTTTGCGGCCATCTCCCAAAAACGCGAGTTGTAAAATGGAGGTTCAGGGCACTGCAATTCACAAACCTGCAGAGTTATAAATGATACCTCTCGTCCACAAATATATTGAGGGAAGGCAAAGAAGAGGATTTGAAATCAAGGCAGAATTGCAGGAAACAGATTTCACGAGGTAGATTCGAATCGCCTTTAAAGCACATGAAAAGCGGCAAAACGTTGACAATGATGCCCTTGGCCAAAAAGGGCGTATGCGTTTTTTCCTGAATATATTCAGGAAAAAACGCATACGCCCTTTTTGGCCAACCAAGCAACCTGGAAAGGCAAATCAGCGCTACAAAGAAGTCTCGCTTCCCATCGGTCAAAAGGGCCATGCTGAAAAAAGTGTCAAAACCAGAAATGCAGGACAGGCCATGGAGAAATGGGAGCCTTGCTACACTGATGGGCGGGATGTAAATTGTCAACAGCCACTCTGGAGAAGTGTACGGTGAGTCCTGAAACGTCTAAAAAGCAAAGCTTAGAGAGCATAGGGCACTTCCACTCATGGGGTTATAAATTGGGAAAATTAAAAATCAGCAAGACACAAGCACCCCAAAGTTTAGGGCTGCTCTGTTGACAAGGACCTCCACTTCATTCCACCTTCAATATCCCAGGAAAGAGAAAAATGGATAAAGAAGTTGTGGTCCTTATGTACAATGGAATATCACTCAGCCGTGAAATCAATGTCATAAGGCTAGTAGCAGCATGATGAGTGGATTTAGGTACGACGATTCTAAGTGAAATAAGTCACACAGAAAAGGACACTTCTCATAAGGTATCACTGATAGAGGGAATGTAAAAACCGTTACACTTGAACTGAATTACAAAACAGAACAGAGTCACACATGCAGAAAACACACTATGGCTGCTTAACGGGAAAGGTGAGGTGGGGTGATACATAAAACAAGGGTTTCAAATTAGCTCAGATACCGTTCCATAAACCCAATATGTAATAGACAAGACCTACTCCTTGCTCAGAGAACTGGACTCAACACGCCCTATTCACCGCACAAGAATATATCTGACTAGTAATAATCTTAAAACCTATGTATTGATATCTCTCTGTTAGTGTGTCAAGTGGGTGTAAAGCGGCATAAACACAGCAGTGAAAAGCAGCTAAACCCCATTATAAAAATAAATTACTTTGAAAAACCCATGAAACAAAGACAGTGAAAGAGATAGAAATTCTTACACAATGCGTTCACGGGCTGTGATGCAACCTGGATTGACCATATCTAGACCCACAGCTGGATGAGACATAAGGGTGGACACTCTTGGGGCTGAGAGGTTTGGTGAGGTTGGGTGAGCAAACGCAGACCCTTTAAAGTAATACTGCATGGTACCCATCGCATGGGTCCCATATCTCCAGGTTCAAGGGCATCTTCCTACATCGAAAACATGCATGAGAAACCCAGAAGATGGTACACCGTGTGATGTGGAAAGGTTTCTAAAACGCACCTCATTTCTCATCTCCTTGTGCCCGGATTCGCTATTCCAGCCCTTTACTAGCAATCTCCCTACTTGGAGCATCATCACCTTTAACCTCCTGTTCCGTACAGGTTGCAATTTGTCCTGAGGATGAACGGGAAGACGTGGAACCAATGAGAGACTAGCTCTTGGTGTTGGGACAGGCACAGGTCACTCTATTTTCCCATCAGGAAGAAGAATTAACCACAGGCTCAGCCTGCCCCCCGGAACCAGAACAGGGCCTGAAGCCATCCTGCGCTATTGCGGCCAGCTCCCTAAAAAGCGAGTTGTAAAATGGAGGTTCAGGGCACTGCAATTCACAAACCTGCAGAGTTATAAATGATAACTCTCGTCCACAAATATATTGAGGGAAGGCAAAGAAGAGGATTTGAAATCAAGGCAGAATTGCAGGAAACAGATTTCAGGAGGTAGATTCGAATCGCCTTTAAAGCACATGAAAAGCGGAAAAACGTTGACAATGATGCCCTTGGCCAAAAAGGGCGTATGCGTTTTTTCCTGAATATATTCAGGAAAAAACGCATACGCCCTTTTTGGCCAACCAAGCAACCTGGAAAGGCAAATCAGCGCTACAAAGATGTCTCGCTTCCCTTCGGTTAAAAAGGCCATGCTGAAAAAAGTGTCAAAACCAGAAATGCAGGACAGGCCATGGAGAAATGGGAGCCTTGCTACACTGATGGGCGGGATGTAAATTGCCAACAGCCACTCTGGAGAAGCGTACGGTGAGTCCTGAAACATCTAAAAAACAAAGCTTAGAGAGCATAGGGCACTTCCACTCATGGGGTTATAAATTGGGAAAATGAAAAATCAGCAAGACACAAGCACCCCAAAGTTTAGGGCTGCTCTGTTGACAAGGACCTCCACTTCATTCCACCTTCAATATCCCAGGAAAGAGAAAAATGGATAAAGAAGTTGTGGTCCTTATGTACAATGGAATATCACTCAGCCATGAAATCAATGTCATAAGGCTAGTAGCAGCATGATGAGTGGATTTAGGTACGACGATTCTAAGTGAAATAAGTCACACAGAAAAGGACACTTCTCATAAGGTATCACTGATAGAGGGAATGTAAAAACCGTTACACTTGAACTGAATTACAAAACAGAACAGAGTCACACATGCAGAAAACACACTATGGCTGCTTAACGGGAAAGGTGAGGTGGGGTGATACATAAAACAAGGGTTTCAAATTAGCTCAGATACCGTTCCATAAACCCAATATGTAATAGACAAGACCTACTCCTTGCTCAGAGAACTGGACTCAACACGCCCTATTCACCGCACAAGAATATATCTGACTAGTAATAATCTTAAAACCTATGTATTGATATCTCTCTGTTAGTGTGTCAAGTGGGTAAAAAGCGGCATAAACACAGCAGTGAAAAGCAGCTAAACCCCATTATAAAAATAAATTACTTTGAAAAACCCATGAAACAAAGACAGTGAAAGAGAGAGAAATTCTTACACAATGCGTTCAGGGGCTGTGATGCAACCTGGATTGACCATATCTAGACCCACAGCTGGATGAGACATAAGGGTGGACACTGTTGCGGCTGAGAGGTTTGGTGAGGTTGGGTGAGCAAACGCAGACCCTTTAAAGTAATACTGCGTGGTACCCATCGCATGCGTCCCAAATCTCCAGGTTGAAGGGCATCTTCCTACATCGTAAACATGCATGAGATACCCAGAAGATGGTACACCGTGTGATGGGGAAAGGTTTCTAAAACGCACCTCATTTCTCATCTGCCTGTGCCCGGGTTTGCCATTCCAGCCACTTTACTAGCAATCTCCCTCCTTGGAGCATCATCACCTTTAACCTCCTGTTCCGTACAGGTTGCAATTTGTCCTGAGGATGAACGGGAAGACGTGGAACCAATGAGAGACTAGCTCTTGGTGTTGGGACAGGCACAGGTCACTCTATTTTCCCATCAGGAAGAAGAATTAACCACAGGCTCAGCCTGCCCCCCGGATCAAGAACAGGGCCTGAAGCCATCCTGCGCTTTTGCGGCCATCTCCCAAAAACGCGAGTTGTAAAATGGAGGTTCAGGGCACTGCAATTCACAAACCTGCAGAGTTATAAATGATACCTCTCGTCCACAAATATATTGAGGGAAGGCAAAGAAGAGGATTTGAAATCAAGGCAGAATTGCAGGAAACAGATTTCACGAGGTAGATTCGAATCGCCTTTAAAGCACATGAAAAGCGGCAAAACGTTGACAATGATGCCCTTGGCCAAAAAGGGCGTATGCGTTTTTTCCTGAATATATTCAGGAAAAAACGCATACGCCCTTTTTGGCCAACCAAGCAACCTGGAAAGGCAAATCAGCGCTACAAAGAAGTCTCGCTTCCCATCGGTCAAAAGGGCCATGCTGAAAAAAGTGTCAAAACCAGAAATGCAGGACAGGCCATGGAGAAATGGGAGCCTTGCTACACTGATGGGCGGGATGTAAATTGTCAACAGCCACTCTGGAGAAGTGTACGGTGAGTCCTGAAACGTCTAAAAAGCAAAGCTTAGAGAGCATAGGGCACTTCCACTCATGGGGTTATAAATTGGGAAAATTAAAAATCAGCAAGACACAAGCACCCCAAAGTTTAGGGCTGCTCTGTTGACAAGGACCTCCACTTCATTCCACCTTCAATATCCCAGGAAAGAGAAAAATGGATAAAGAAGTTGTGGTCCTTATGTACAATGGAATATCACTCAGCCGTGAAATCAATGTCATAAGGCTAGTAGCAGCATGATGAGTGGATTTAGGTACGACGATTCTAAGTGAAATAAGTCACACAGAAAAGGACACTTCTCATAAGGTATCACTGATAGAGGGAATGTAAAAACCGTTACACTTGAACTGAATTACAAAACAGAACAGAGTCACACATGCAGAAAACACACTATGGCTGCTTAACGGGAAAGGTGAGGTGGGGTGATACATAAAACAAGGGTTTCAAATTAGCTCAGATACCGTTCCATAAACCCAATATGTAATAGACAAGACCTACTCCTTGCTCAGAGAACTGGACTCAACACGCCCTATTCACCGCACAAGAATATATCTGACTAGTAATAATCTTAAAACCTATGTATTGATATCTCTCTGTTAGTGTGTCAAGTGGGTGTAAAGCGGCATAAACACAGCAGTGAAAAGCAGCTAAACCCCATTATAAAAATAAATTACTTTGAAAAACCCATGAAACAAAGACAGTGAAAGAGATAGAAATTCTTACACAATGCGTTCACGGGCTGTGATGCAACCTGGATTGACCATATCTAGACCCACAGCTGGATGAGACATAAGGGTGGACACTCTTGGGGCTGAGAGGTTTGGTGAGGTTGGGTGAGCAAACGCAGACCCTTTAAAGTAATACTGCATGGTACCCATCGCATGGGTCCCATATCTCCAGGTTCAAGGGCATCTTCCTACATCGAAAACATGCATGAGAAACCCAGAAGATGGTACACCGTGTGATGTGGAAAGGTTTCTAAATCGCACCTCATTTCTCATCTCCTTGTGCCCGGATTCGCTATTCCAGCCCTTTACTAGCAATCTCCCTACTTGGAGCATCATCACCTTTAACCTCCTGTTCCGTACAGGTTGCAATTTGTCCTGAGGATGAACGGGAAGACGTGGAACCAATGAGAGACTAGCTCTTGGTGTTGGGACAGGCACAGGTCACTCTATTTTCCCATCAGGAAGAAGAATTAACCACAGGCTCAGCCTGCCCCCCGGAACCAGAACAGGGCCTGAAGCCATCCTGCGCTATTGCGGCCAGCTCCCTAAAAAGCGAGTTGTAAAATGGAGGTTCAGGGCACTGCAATTCACAAACCTGCAGAGTTATAAATGATAACTCTCGTCCACAAATATATTGAGGGAAGGCAAAGAAGAGGATTTGAAATCAAGGCAGAATTGCAGGAAACAGATTTCAGGAGGTAGATTCGAATCGCCTTTAAAGCACATGAAAAGCGGAAAAACGTTGACAATGATGCCCTTGGCCAAAAAGGGCGTATGCGTTTTTTCCTGAATATATTCAGGAAAAAACGCATACGCCCTTTTTGGCCAACCAAGCAACCTGGAAAGGCAAATCAGCGCTACAAAGATGTCTCGCTTCCCTTCGGTTAAAAAGGCCATGCTGAAAAAAGTGTCAAAACCAGAAATGCAGGACAGGCCATGGAGAAATGGGAGCCTTGCTACACTGATGGGCGGGATGTAAATTGCCAACAGCCACTCTGGAGAAGCGTACGGTGAGTCCTGAAACATCTAAAAAACAAAGCTTAGAGAGCATAGGGCACTTCCACTCATGGGGTTATAAATTGGGAAAATGAAAAATCAGCAAGACACAAGCACCCCAAAGTTTAGGGCTGCTCTGTTGACAAGGACCTCCACTTCATTCCACCTTCAATATCCCAGGAAAGAGAAAAATGGATAAAGAAGTTGTGGTCCTTATGTACAATGGAATATCACTCAGCCATGAAATCAATGTCATAAGGCTAGTAGCAGCATGATGAGTGGATTTAGGTACGACGATTCTAAGTGAAATAAGTCACACAGAAAAGGACACTTCTCATAAGGTATCACTGATAGAGGGAATGTAAAAACCGTTACACTTGAACTGAATTACAAAACAGAACAGAGTCACACATGCAGAAAACACACTATGGCTGCTTAACGGGAAAGGTGAGGTGGGGTGATACATAAAACAAGGGTTTCAAATTAGCTCAGATACCGTTCCATAAACCCAATATGTAATAGACAAGACCTACTCCTTGCTCAGAGAACTGGACTCAACACGCCCTATTCACCGCACAAGAATATATCTGACTAGTAATAATCTTAAAACCTATGTATTGATATCTCTCTGTTAGTGTGTCAAGTGGGTAAAAAGCGGCATAAACACAGCAGTGAAAAGCAGCTAAACCCCATTATAAAAATAAATTACTTTGAAAAACCCATGAAACAAAGACAGTGAAAGAGAGAGAAATTCTTACACAATGCGTTCAGGGGCTGTGATGCAACCTGGATTGACCATATCTAGACCCACAGCTGGATGAGACATAAGGGTGGACACTGTTGCGGCTGAGAGGTTTGGTGAGGTTGGGTGAGCAAACGCAGACCCTTTAAAGTAATACTGCGTGGTACCCATCGCATGCGTCCCAAATCTCCAGGTTGAAGGGCATCTTCCTACATCGTAAACATGCATGAGATACCCAGAAGATGGTACACCGTATGATGGGGAAAGGTTTCTAAAACGCACCTCATTTCTCATCTGCCTGTGCCCGGGTTTGCCATTCCAGCCACTTTACTAGCAATCTCCCTCCTTGGAGCATCATCACCTTTAACCTCCTGTTCCGTACAGGTTGCAATTTGTCCTGAGGATGAACGGGAAGACGTGGAACCAATGAGAGACTAGCTCTTGGTGTTGGGACAGGCACAGGTCACTCTATTTTCCCATCAGGAAGAAGAATTAACCACAGGCTCAGCCTGCCCCCCGGATCAAGAACAGGGCCTGAAGCCATCCTGCGCTTTTGCGGCCATCTCCCAAAAACGCGAGTTGTAAAATGGAGGTTCAGGGCACTGCAATTCACAAACCTGCAGAGTTATAAATGATAACTCTCGTCCACAAATATATTGAGGGAAGGCAAAGAAGAGGATTTGAAATCAAGGCAGAATTGCAGGAAACAGATTTCAGGAGGTAGATTCGAATCGCCTTTAAAGCACATGAAAAGCGGCAAAACGTTGACAATGATGCCCTTGGCCAAAAAGGGCGTATGCGTTTTTTCCTGAATATATTCAGGAAAAAACGCATACGCCCTTTTTGGCCAACCAAGCAACCTGGAAAGGCAAATCAGCGCTACAAAGAAGTCTCGCTTCCCATCGGTTAAAAGGGCCATGCTGAAAAAAGTGTCAAAACCAGAAATGCAGGACAGGCCATGGAGAAATGGGAGCCTTGCTACACTGATGGGCGGGATGTAAATTGCCAACAGCCACTCTGGAGAAGAGTACGGTGTGTCCTGAAACATCTAAAAAACACAGCTTAGAGAGCATAGGGCACTTCCACTCATGGGGGTATAAATTGGGAAAATGAAAAATCAGCAAGACACAAGCACCCCAAAGTTTAGGGCTGCTCTGTTGACAAGGACCTCCACTTCATTCCACCTTCAATATCCCAGGAAAGAGCAAAATGGATAAAGAAGTTGTGGTCCTTATGTACAATGGAATATCACTCAGCCATGAAATCAATGTCATAAGGCTAGTAGCAGCATGATGAGTGGATTTAGGTACGACGATTCTAAGTGAAAAAAGTCACACAGAAAAGGACACTTCTCATAAGGTATCACTGATAGAGGGAATGTAAAAACCGTTACACTTGAACTGAATTACAAAACAGAACAGAGTCACACATGCAGAAAACACACTATGGCTGCTTAACGGGAAAGGTGAGGTGGGGTGATACATAAAACAAGGGTTTCAAATTAGCTCAGATACCGTTCCATAAACCCAATATGTAATAGACAAGACCTACTCCTTGCTCAGAGAACTGGACTCAACACGCCCTATTCACCACACAAGAATATATCTGACTAGTAATAATCTTAAAACCTATGTATTGATATCTCTCTGTTAGTGTGTCAAGTGGGTGTAAAGCGGCATAAACACAGCAGTGAAAAGCAGCTAAACCCCATTATAAAAATAAATTACTTTGAAAAACCCATGAAACAAAGACAGTGAAAGAGATAGAAATTCTTACACAATGCGTTCACGGGCTGTGATGCAACCTGGATTGACCATATCTAGACCCACAGCTGGATGAGACATAAGGGTGGACACTCTTGGGGCTGAGAGGTTTGGTGAGGTTGGGTGAGCAAACGCAGACCCTTTAAAGTAATACTGCATGGTACCCATCGCATGGGTCCCATATCTCCAGGTTCAAGGGCATCTTCCTACATCGAAAACATGCATGAGAAACCCAGAAGATGGTACACCGTGTGATGTGGAAAGGTTTCTAAAACGCACCTCATTTCTCATCTCCTTGTGCCCGGATTCGCTATTCCAGCCCTTTACTAGCAATCTCCCTACTTGGAGCATCATCACCTTTAACCTCCTGTTCCGTACAGGTTGCAATTTGTCCTGAGGATGAACGGGAAGACGTGGAACCAATGAGAGACTAGCTCTTGGTGTTGGGACAGGCACAGGTCACTCTATTTTCCCATCAGGAAGAAGAATTAACCACAGGCTCCGCCTGCCCCCCGGATCAAGAACAGGGCCTGAAGCCATCCTGCGCTTTTGCGGCCATCTCCCAAAAACGCGAGTTGTAAAATGGAGGTTCAGGGCACTGCAATTCACAAACCTGCAGAGTTATAAATGATACCTCTCGTCCACAAATATATTGAGGGAAGGCAAAGAAGAGGATTTGAAATCAAGGCAGAATTGCAGGAAACAGATTTCAGGAGGTAAATTCGAATCGCCTTTAAAGCACATGAAAAGCGGCAAAACGTTGACAATGATGCCCTTGGCCAAAAAGGGCGTATGCGTTTTTTCCTGAATATATTCAGGAAAAAACGCATACGCCCTTTTTGGCCAACCAAGCAACCTGGAAAGGCAAATCAGCGCTACAAAGAAGTCTCGCTTCCCATCGGTCAAAAGGGCCATGCTGAAAAAAGTGTCAAAACCAGAAATGCAGGACAGGCCATGGAGAAATGGGAGCCTTGCTACACTGATGGGCGGGATGTAAATTGTCAACAGCCACTCTGGAGAAGTGTACGGTGAGTCCTGAAACGTCTAAAAAGCAAAGCTTAGAGAGCATAGGGCACTTCCACTCATGGGGTTATAAATTGGGAAAATTAAAAATCAGCAAGACACAAGCACCCCAAAGTTTAGGGCTGCTCTGTTGACAAGGACCTCCACTTCATTCCACCTTCAATATCCCAGGAAAGAGAAAAATGGATAAAGAAGTTGTGGTCCTTATGTACAATGGAATATCACTCAGCCGTGAAATCAATGTCATAAGGCTAGTAGCAGCATGATGAGTGGATTTAGGTACGACGATTCTAAGTGAAATAAGTCACACAGAAAAGGACACTTCTCATAAGGTATCACTGATAGAGGGAATGTAAAAACCGTTACACTTGAACTGAATTACAAAACAGAACAGAGTCACACATGCAGAAAACACACTATGGCTGCTTAACGGGAAAGGTGAGGTGGGGTGATACATAAAACAAGGGTTTCAAATTAGCTCAGATACCGTTCCATAAACCCAATATGTAATAGACAAGACCTACTCCTTGCTCAGAGAACTGGACTCAACACGCCCTATTCACCGCACAAGAATATATCTGACTAGTAATAATCTTAAAACCTATGTATTGATATCTCTCTGTTAGTGTGTCAAGTGGGTGTAAAGCGGCATAAACACAGCAGTGAAAAGCAGCTAAACCCCATTATAAAAATAAATTACTTTGAAAAACCCATGAAACAAAGACAGTGAAAGAGATAGAAATTCTTACACAATGCGTTCACGGGCTGTGATGCAACCTGGATTGACCATATCTAGACCCACAGCTGGATGAGACATAAGGGTGGACACTCTTGGGGCTGAGAGGTTTGGTGAGGTTGGGTGAGCAAACGCAGACCCTTTAAAGTAATACTGCATGGTACCCATCGCATGGGTCCCATATCTCCAGGTTCAAGGGCATCTTCCTACATCGAAAACATGCATGAGAAACCCAGAAGATGGTACACCGTGTGATGTGGAAAGGTTTCTAAAACGCACCTCATTTCTCATCTCCTTGTGCCCGGATTCGCTATTCCAGCCCTTTACTAGCAATCTCCCTACTTGGAGCATCATCACCTTTAACCTCCTGTTCCGTACAGGTTGCAATTTGTCCTGAGGATGAACGGGAAGACGTGGAACCAATGAGAGACTAGCTCTTGGTGTTGGGACAGGCACAGGTCACTCTATTTTCCCATCAGGAAGAAGAATTAACCACAGGCTCAGCCTGCCCCCCGGAACCAGAACAGGGCCTGAAGCCATCCTGCGCTATTGCGGCCAGCTCCCTAAAAAGCGAGTTGTAAAATGGAGGTTCAGGGCACTGCAATTCACAAACCTGCAGAGTTATAAATGATAACTCTCGTCCACAAATATATTGAGGGAAGGCAAAGAAGAGGATTTGAAATCAAGGCAGAATTGCAGGAAACAGATTTCAGGAGGTAGATTCGAATCGCCTTTAAAGCACATGAAAAGCGGAAAAACGTTGACAATGATGCCCTTGGCCAAAAAGGGCGTATGCGTTTTTTCCTGAATATATTCAGGAAAAAACGCATACGCCCTTTTTGGCCAACCAAGCAACCTGGAAAGGCAAATCAGCGCTACAAAGATGTCTCGCTTCCCTTCGGTTAAAAAGGCCATGCTGAAAAAAGTGTCAAAACCAGAAATGCAGGACAGGCCATGGAGAAATGGGAGCCTTGCTACACTGATGGGCGGGATGTAAATTGCCAACAGCCACTCTGGAGAAGCGTACGGTGAGTCCTGAAACATCTAAAAAACAAAGCTTAGAGAGCATAGGGCACTTCCACTCATGGGGTTATAAATTGGGAAAATGAAAAATCAGCAAGACACAAGCACCCCAAAGTTTAGGGCTGCTCTGTTGACAAGGACCTCCACTTCATTCCACCTTCAATATCCCAGGAAAGAGAAAAATGGATAAAGAAGTTGTGGTCCTTATGTACAATGGAATATCACTCAGCCATGAAATCAATGTCATAAGGCTAGTAGCAGCATGATGAGTGGATTTAGGTACGACGATTCTAAGTGAAATAAGTCACACAGAAAAGGACACTTCTCATAAGGTATCACTGATAGAGGGAATGTAAAAACCGTTACACTTGAACTGAATTACAAAACAGAACAGAGTCACACATGCAGAAAACACACTATGGCTGCTTAACGGGAAAGGTGAGGTGGGGTGATACATAAAACAAGGGTTTCAAATTAGCTCAGATACCGTTCCATAAACCCAATATGTAATAGACAAGACCTACTCCTTGCTCAGAGAACTGGACTCAACACGCCCTATTCACCGCACAAGAATATATCTGACTAGTAATAATCTTAAAACCTATGTATTGATATCTCTCTGTTAGTGTGTCAAGTGGGTAAAAAGCGGCATAAACACAGCAGTGAAAAGCAGCTAAACCCCATTATAAAAATAAATTACTTTGAAAAACCCATGAAACCAAGACAGTGAAAGAGAGAGAAATTCTTACACAATGCGTTCAGGGGCTGTGATGCAACCTGGATTGACCATATCTAGACCCACAGCTGGATGAGACATAAGGGTGGACACTGTTGCGGCTGAGAGGTTTGGTGAGGTTGGGTGAGCAAACGCAGACCCTTTAAAGTAATACTGCGTGGTACCCATCGCATGCGTCCCAAATCTCCAGGTTGAAGGGCATCTTCCTACATCGTAAACATGCATGAGATACCCAGAAGATGGTACACCGTGTGATGGGGAAAGGTTTCTAAAACGCACCTCATTTCTCATCTGCCTGTGCCCGGGTTTGCCATTCCAGCCACTTTACTAGCAATCTCCCTCCTTGGAGCATCATCACCTTTAACCTCCTGTTCCGTACAGGTTGCAATTTGTCCTGAGGATGAACGGGAAGACGTGGAACCAATGAGAGACTAGCTCTTGGTGTTGGGACAGGCACAGGTCACTCTATTTTCCCATCAGGAAGAAGAATTAACCACAGGCTCAGCCTGCCCCCCGGATCAAGAACAGGGCCTGAAGCCATCCTGCGCTTTTGCGGCCATCTCCCAAAAACGCGAGTTGTAAAATGGAGGTTCAGGGCACTGCAATTCACAAACCTGCAGAGTTATAAATGATAACTCTCGACCACAAATATATTGAGGGAAGGCAAAGAAGAGGATTTGAAATCAAGGCAGAATTGCAGGAAACAGATTTCAGGAGGTAGATTCGAATCGCCTTTAAAGCACATGAAAAGCGGCAAAACGTTGACAATGATGCCCTTGGCCAAAAAGGGCGTATGCGTTTTTTCCTGAATATATTCAGGAAAAAACGCATACGCCCTTTTTGGCCAACCAAGCAACCTGGAAAGGCAAATCAGCGCTACAAAGAAGTCTCGCTTCCCATCGGTTAAAAGGGCCATGCTGAAAAAAGTGTCAAAACCAGAAATGCAGGACAGGCCATGGAGAAATGGGAGCCTTGCTACACTGATGGGCGGGATGTAAATTGCCAACAGCCACTCTGGAGAAGAGTACGGTGTGTCCTGAAACATCTAAAAAACACAGCTTAGAGAGCATAGGGCACTTCCACTCATGGGGGTATAAATTGGGAAAATGAAAAATCAGCAAGACACAAGCACCCCAAAGTTTAGGGCTGCTCTGTTGACAAGGACCTCCACTTCATTCCACCTTCAATATCCCAGGAAAGAGCAAAATGGATAAAGAAGTTGTGGTCCTTATGTACAATGGAATATCACTCAGCCATGAAATCAATGTCATAAGGCTAGTAGCAGCATGATGAGTGGATTTAGGTACGACGATTCTAAGTGAAAAAAGTCACACAGAAAAGGACACTTCTCATAAGGTATCACTGATAGAGGGAATGTAAAAACCGTTACACTTGAACTGAATTACAAAACAGAACAGAGTCACACATGCAGAAAACACACTATGGCTGCTTAACGGGAAAGGTGAGGTGGGGTGATACATAAAACAAGGGTTTCAAATTAGCTCAGATACCGTTCCATAAACCCAATATGTAATAGACAAGACCTACTCCTTGCTCAGAGAACTGGACTCAACACGCCCTATTCACCACACAAGAATATATCTGACTAGTAATAATCTTAAAACCTATGTATTGATATCTCTCTGTTAGTGTGTCAAGTGGGTGTAAAGCGGCATAAACACAGCAGTGAAAAGCAGCTAAACCCCATTATAAAAATAAATTACTTTGAAAAACCCATGAAACAAAGACAGTGAAAGAGATAGAAATTCTTACACAATGCGTTCACGGGCTGTGATGCAACCTGGATTGACCATATCTAGACCCACAGCTGGATGAGACATAAGGGTGGACACTCTTGGGGCTGAGAGGTTTGGTGAGGTTGGGTGAGCAAACGCAGACCCTTTAAAGTAATACTGCATGGTACCCATCGCATGGGTCCCATATCTCCAGGTTCAAGGGCATCTTCCTACATCGAAAACATGCATGAGAAACCCAGAAGATGGTACACCGTGTGATGTGGAAAGGTTTCTAAAACGCACCTCATTTCTCATCTCCTTGTGCCCGGATTCGCTATTCCAGCCCTTTACTAGCAATCTCCCTACTTGGAGCATCATCACCTTTAACCTCCTGTTCCGTACAGGTTGCAATTTGTCCTGAGGATGAACGGGAAGACGTGGAACCAATGAGAGACTAGCTCTTGGTGTTGGGACAGGCACAGGTCACTCTATTTTCCCATCAGGAAGAAGAATTAACCACAGGCTCCGCCTGCCCCCCGGATCAAGAACAGGGCCTGAAGCCATCCTGCGCTTTTGCGGCCATCTCCCAAAAACGCGAGTTGTAAAATGGAGGTTCAGGGCACTGCAATTCACAAACCTGCAGAGTTATAAATGATACCTCTCGTCCACAAATATATTGAGGGAAGGCAAAGAAGAGGATTTGAAATCAAGGCAGAATTGCAGGAAACAGATTTCAGGAGGTAAATTCGAATCGCCTTTAAAGCACATGAAAAGCGGCAAAACGTTGACAATGATGCCCTTGGCCAAAAAGGGCGTATGCGTTTTTTCCTGAATATATTCAGGAAAAAACGCATACGCCCTTTTTGGCCAACCAAGCAACCTGGAAAGGCAAATCAGCGCTACAAAGAAGTCTCGCTTCCCATCGGTCAAAAGGGCCATGCTGAAAAAAGTGTCAAAACCAGAAATGCAGGACAGGCCATGGAGAAATGGGAGCCTTGCTACACTGATGGGCGGGATGTAAATTGTCAACAGCCACTCTGGAGAAGTGTACGGTGAGTCCTGAAACGTCTAAAAAGCAAAGCTTAGAGAGCATAGGGCACTTCCACTCATGGGGTTATAAATTGGGAAAATTAAAAATCAGCAAGACACAAGCACCCCAAAGTTTAGGGCTGCTCTGTTGACAAGGACCTCCACTTCATTCCACCTTCAATATCCCAGGAAAGAGAAAAATGGATAAAGAAGTTGTGGTCCTTATGTACAATGGAATATCACTCAGCCGTGAAATCAATGTCATAAGGCTAGTAGCAGCATGATGAGTGGATTTAGGTACGACGATTCTAAGTGAAATAAGTCACACAGAAAAGGACACTTCTCATAAGGTATCACTGATAGAGGGAATGTAAAAACCGTTACACTTGAACTGAATTACAAAACAGAACAGAGTCACACATGCAGAAAACACACTATGGCTGCTTAACGGGAAAGGTGAGGTGGGGTGATACATAAAACAAGGGTTTCAAATTAGCTCAGATACCGTTCCATAAACCCAATATGTAATAGACAAGACCTACTCCTTGCTCAGAGAACTGGACTCAACACGCCCTATTCACCGCACAAGAATATATCTGACTAGTAATAATCTTAAAACCTATGTATTGATATCTCTCTGTTAGTGTGTCAAGTGGGTGTAAAGCGGCATAAACACAGCAGTGAAAAGCAGCTAAACCCCATTATAAAAATAAATTACTTTGAAAAACCCATGAAACAAAGACAGTGAAAGAGATAGAAATTCTTACACAATGCGTTCACGGGCTGTGATGCAACCTGGATTGACCATATCTAGACCCACAGCTGGATGAGACATAAGGGTGGACACTCTTGGGGCTGAGAGGTTTGGTGAGGTTGGGTGAGCAAACGCAGACCCTTTAAAGTAATACTGCATGGTACCCATCGCATGGGTCCCATATCTCCAGGTTCAAGGGCATCTTCCTACATCGAAAACATGCATGAGAAACCCAGAAGATGGTACACCGTGTGATGTGGAAAGGTTTCTAAAACGCACCTCATTTCTCATCTCCTTGTGCCCGGATTCGCTATTCCAGCCCTTTACTAGCAATCTCCCTACTTGGAGCATCATCACCTTTAACCTCCTGTTCCGTACAGGTTGCAATTTGTCCTGAGGATGAACGGGAA
Source organism: Balaenoptera borealis (assembly GCF_965194805.1). NCBI lineage: Eukaryota > Metazoa > Chordata > Mammalia > Artiodactyla > Balaenopteridae > Balaenoptera > Balaenoptera borealis. Next base: position 369,206 of record NW_028123550.1, read on the forward strand.
GACGTGGAACCAATGAGAGACTAGCTCTTGGTGTTGGGACAGGCACAGGTCACTCTATTTTCCCATCAGGAAGAAGAATTAACCACAGGCTCAGCCTGCCCCCCGGAACCAGAACAGGGCCTGAAGCCATCCTGCGCTATTGCGGCCAGCTCCCTAAAAAGCGAGTTGTAAAATGGAGGTTCAGGGCACTGCAATTCACAAACCTGCAGAGTTATAAATGATAACTCTCGTCCACAAATATATTGAGGGAAGGCAAAGAAGAGGATTTGAAATCAAGGCAGAATTGCAGGAAACAGATTTCAGGAGGTAGATTCGAATCGCCTTTAAAGCACATGAAAAGCGGAAAAACGTTGACAATGATGCCCTTGGCCAAAAAGGGCGTATGCGTTTTTTCCTGAATATATTCAGGAAAAAACGCATACGCCCTTTTTGGCCAACCAAGCAACCTGGAAAGGCAAATCAGCGCTACAAAGATGTCTCGCTTCCCTTCGGTTAAAAAGGCCATGCTGAAAAAAGTGTCAAAACCAGAAATGCAGGACAGGCCATGGAGAAATGGGAGCCTTGCTACACTGATGGGCGGGATGTAAATTGCCAACAGCCACTCTGGAGAAGCGTACGGTGAGTCCTGAAACATCTAAAAAACAAAGCTTAGAGAGCATAGGGCACTTCCACTCATGGGGTTATAAATTGGGAAAATGAAAAATCAGCAAGACACAAGCACCCCAAAGTTTAGGGCTGCTCTGTTGACAAGGACCTCCACTTCATTCCACCTTCAATATCCCAGGAAAGAGAAAAATGGATAAAGAAGTTGTGGTCCTTATGTACAATGGAATATCACTCAGCCATGAAATCAATGTCATAAGGCTAGTAGCAGCATGATGAGTGGATTTAGGTACGACGATTCTAAGTGAAATAAGTCACACAGAAAAGGACACTTCTCATAAGGTATCACTGATAGAGGGAATGTAAAAACCGTTACACTTGAACTGAATTACAAAACAGAACAGAGTCACACATGCAGAAAACACACTATGGCTGCTTAACGGGAAAGGTGAGGTGGGGTGATACATAAAACAAGGGTTTCAAATTAGCTCAGATACCGTTCCATAAACCCAATATGTAATAGACAAGACCTACTCCTTGCTCAGAGAACTGGACTCAACACGCCCTATTCACCGCACAAGAATATATCTGACTAGTAATAATCTTAAAACCTATGTATTGATATCTCTCTGTTAGTGTGTCAAGTGGGTAAAAAGCGGCATAAACACAGCAGTGAAAAGCAGCTAAACCCCATTATAAAAATAAATTACTTTGAAAAACCCATGAAACAAAGACAGTGAAAGAGAGAGAAATTCTTACACAATGCGTTCAGGGGCTGTGATGCAACCTGGATTGACCATATCTAGACCCACAGCTGGATGAGACATAAGGGTGGACACTGTTGCGGCTGAGAGGTTTGGTGAGGTTGGGTGAGCAAACGCAGACCCTTTAAAGTAATACTGCGTGGTACCCATCGCATGGGTCCCAAATCTCCAGGTTGAAGGGCATCTTCCTACATCGTAAACATGCATGAGATACCCAGAAGATGGTACACCGTGTGATGGGGAAAGGTTTCTAAAACGCACCTCATTTCTCATCTGCCTGTGCCCGGGTTTGCCATTCCAGCCACTTTACTAGCAATCTCCCTCCTTGGAGCCTCATCACCTTTAACCTCCTGTTCCGTACAGGTTGCAATTTGTCCTGAGGATGAACGGGAAGACGTGGAACCAATGAGAGACTAGCTCTTGGTGTTGGGACAGGCACAGGTCACTCTATTTTCCCATCAGGAAGAAGAATTAACCACAGGCTCCGCCTGCCCCCCGGATCAAGAACAGGGCCTGAAGCCATCCTGCGCTTTTGCGGCCAGCTCCCAAAAACGCGAGTTGTAAAATGGAGGTTCAGGGCACTGCAATTCACAAACCTGCAGAGTTATAAATGATAACTCTCGTCCACAAATATATTGAGGGAAGGCAAAGAAGAGGATTTGAAATCAAGGCAGAATTGCAGGAAACAGATTTCAGGAGGTAGATTCGAATCGCCTTTAAAGCACATGAAAAGCGGCAAAACGTTGACAATGATGCCCTTGGCCAAAAAGGGCGTATGCGTTTTTTCCTGAATATATTCAGGAAAAAACGCATACGCCCTTTTTGGCCAACCAAGCAACCTGGAAAGGCAAATCAGCGCTACAAAGAAGTCTCGCTTCCCATCGGTTAAAAGGGCCATGCTGAAAAAAGTGTCAAAACCAGAAATGCAGGACAGGCCATGGAGAAATGGGAGCCTTGCTACACTGATGGGCGGGATGTAAATTGCCAACAGCCACTCTGGAGAAGAGTACGGTGTGTCCTGAAACATCTAAAAAACACAGCTTAGAGAGCATAGGGCACTTCCACTCATGGGGGTATAAATTGGGAAAATGAAAAATCAGCAAGACACAAGCACCCCAAAGTTTAGGGCTGCTCTGTTGACAAGGACCTCCACTTCATTCCACCTTCAATATCCCAGGAAAGAGAAAAATGGATAAAGAAGTTGTGGTCCTTATGTACAATGGAATATCACTCAGCCATGAAATCAATGTCATAAGGCTAGTAGCAGCATGATGAGTGGATTTAGGTACGACGATTCTAAGTGAAATAAGTCACACAGAAAAGGACACTTCTCATAAGGTATCACTGATAGAGGGAATGTAAAAACCGTTACACTTGAACTGAATTACAAAACAGAACAGAGTCACACATGCAGAAAACACACTATGGCTGCTTAACGGGAAAGGTGAGGTGGGGTGATACATAAAACAAGGGTTTCAAATTAGCTCAGATACCGTTCCATAAACCCAATATGTAATAGACAAGACCTACTCCTTGCTCAGAGAACTGGACTCAACACGCCCTATTCACCGCACAAGAATATATCTGACTAGTAATAATCTTAAAACCTATGTATTGATATCTCTCTGTTAGTGTGTCAAGTGGGTAAAAAGCGGCATAAACACAGCAGTGAAAAGCAGCTAAACCCCATTATAAAAATAAATTACTTTGAAAAACCCATGAAACAAAGACAGTGAAAGAGAGAGAAATTCTTACACAATGCGTTCAGGGGCTGTGATGCAACCTGGATTGACCATATCTAGACCCACAGCTGGATGAGACATAAGGGTGGACACTGTTGCGGCTGAGAGGTTTGGTGAGGTTGGGTGAGCAAACGCAGACCCTTTAAAGTAATACTGCGTGGTACCCATCGCATGGGTCCCAAATCTCCAGGTTGAAGGGCATCTTCCTACATCGTAAACATGCATGAGATACCCAGAAGATGGTACACCGTGTGATGGGGAAAGGTTTCTAAAACGCACCTCATTTCTCATCTGCCTGTGCCCGGGTTTGCCATTCCAGCCACTTTACTAGCAATCTCCCTCCTTGGAGCATCATCACCTTTAACCTCCTGTTCCGTACAGGTTGCAATTTGTCCTGAGGATGAACGGGAAGACGTGGAACCAATGAGAGACTAGCTCTTGGTGTTGGGACAGGCACAGGTCACTCTATTTTCCCATCAGGAAGAAGAATTAACCACAGGCTCCGCCTGCCCCCCGGATCAAGAACAGGGCCTGAAGCCATCCTGCGCTTTTGCGGCCAGCTCCCAAAAACGCGAGTTGTAAAATGGAGGTTCAGGGCACTGCAATTCACAAACCTGCAGAGTTATAAATGATAACTCTCGTCCACAAATATATTGAGGGAAGGCAAAGAAGAGGATTTGAAATCAAGGCAGAATTGCAGGAAACAGATTTCAGGAGGTAGATTCGAATCGCCTTTAAAGCACATGAAAAGCGGCAAAACGTTGACAATGATGCCCTTGGCCAAAAAGGGCGTATGCGTTTTTTCCTGAATATATTCAGGAAAAAACGCATACGCCCTTTTTGGCCAACCAAGCAACCTGGAAAGGCAAATCAGCGCTACAAAGAAGTCTCGCTTCCCATCGGTTAAAAGGGCCATGCTGAAAAAAGTGTCAAAACCAGAAATGCAGGACAGGCCATGGAGAAATGGGAGCCTTGCTACACTGATGGGCGGGATGTAAATTGCCAACAGCCACTCTGGAGAAGAGTACGGTGTGTCCTGAAACATCTAAAAAACACAGCTTAGAGAGCATAGGGCACTTCCACTCATGGGGGTATAAATTGGGAAAATGAAAAATCAGCAAGACACAAGCACCCCAAAGTTTAGGGCTGCTCTGTTGACAAGGACCTCCACTTCATTCCACCTTCAATATCCCAGGAAAGAGAAAAATGGATAAAGAAGTTGTGGTCCTTATGTACAATGGAATATCACTCAGCCATGAAATCAATGTCATAAGGCTAGTAGCAGCATGATGAGTGGATTTAGGTACGACGATTCTAAGTGAAATAAGTCACACAGAAAAGGACACTTCTCATAAGGTATCACTGATAGAGGGAATGTAAAAACCGTTACACTTGAACTGAATTACAAAACAGAACAGAGTCACACATGCAGAAAACACACTATGGCTGCTTAACGGGAAAGGTGAGGTGGGGTGATACATAAAACAAGGGTTTCAAATTAGCTCAGATACCGTTCCATAAACCCAATATGTAATAGACAAGACCTACTCCTTGCTCAGAGAACTGGACTCAACACGCCCTATTCACCGCACAAGAATATATCTGACTAGTTATAATCTTAAAACCTATGTATTGATATCTCTCTGTTAGTGTGTCAAGTGGGTAAAAAGCGGCATAAACACAGCAGTGAAAAGCAGCTAAACCCCATTATAAAAATAAATTACTTTGAAAAACCCATGAAACAAAGACAGTGAAAGAGAGAGAAATTCTTACACAATGCGTTCAGGGGCTGTGATACAACCTGGATTGACCATATCTAGACCCACAGCTGGATGAGACATAAGGGTGGACACTGTTGCGGCTGAGAGGTTTGGTGAGGTTGGGTGAGCAAACGCAGACCCTTTAAAGTAATACTGCGTGGTACCCATCGCATGGGTCCCAAATCTCCAGGTTGAAGGGCATCTTCCTACATCGTAAACATGCATGAGATACCCAGAAGATGGTACACCGTGTGATGGGGAAAGGTTTCTAAAACGCACCTCATTTCTCATCTGCCTGTGCCCGGGTTTGCCATTCCAGCCACTTTACTAGCAATCTCCCTCCTTGGAGCATCATCACCTTTAACCTCCTGTTCCGTACAGGTTGCAATTTGTCCTGAGGATGAACGGGAAGACGTGGAACCAATGAGAGACTAGCTCTTGGTGTTGGGACAGGCACAGGTCACTCTATTTTCCCATCAGGAAGAAGAATTAACCACAGGCTCCGCCTGCCCCCCGGATCAAGAACAGGGCCTGAAGCCATCCTGCGCTTTTGCGGCCAGCTCCCAAAAACGCGAGTTGTAAAATGGAGGTTCAGGGCACTGCAATTCACAAACCTGCAGAGTTATAAATGATAACTCTCGTCCACAAATATATTGAGGGAAGGCAAAGAAGAGGATTTGAAATCAAGGCAGAATTGCAGGAAACAGATTTCAGGAGGTAGATTCGAATCGCCTTTAAAGCACATGAAAAGCGGCAAAACGTTGACAATGATGCCCTTGGCCAAAAAGGGCGTATGCGTTTTTTCCTGAATATATTCAGGAAAAAACGCATACGCCCTTTTTGGCCAACCAAGCAACCTGGAAAGGCAAATCAGCGCTACAAAGAAGTCTCGCTTCCCATCGGTTAAAAGGGCCATGCTGAAAAAAGTGTCAAAACCAGAAATGCAGGACACGCCATGGAGAAATGGGAGCCTTGCTACACTGATGGGTGGGATGTAAATTGCCAACAGCCACTCTGGAGAAGAGTACGGTGTGTCCTGAAACATCTAAAAAACACAGCTTAGAGAGCATAGGGCACTTCCACTCATGGGGGTATAAATTGGGAAAATGAAAAATCAGCAAGACACAAGCACCCCAAAGTTTAGGGCTGCTCTGTTGACAAGGACCTCCACTTCATTCCACCTTCAATATCCCAGGAAAGAGAAAAATGGATAAAGAAGTTGTGGTCCTTATGTACAATGGAATATCACTCAGCCATGAAATCAATGTCATAAGGCTAGTAGCAGCATGATGAGTGGATTTAGGTACGACGATTCTAAGTGAAATAAGTCACACAGAAAAGGACACTTCTCATAAGGTATCACTGATAGAGGGAATGTAAAAACCGTTACACTTGAACTGAATTACAAAACAGAACAGAGTCACACATGCAGAAAACACACTATGGCTGCTTAACGGGAAAGGTGAGGTGGGGTGATACATAAAACAAGGGTTTCAAATTAGCTCAGATACCGTTCCATAAACCCAATATGTAATAGACAAGACCTACTCCTTGCTCAGAGAACTGGACTCAACACGCCCTATTCACCGCACAAGAATATATCTGACTAGTAATAATCTTAAAACCTATGTATTGATATCTCTCTGTTAGTGTGTCAAGTGGGTGTAAAGCGGCATAAACACAGCAGTGAAAAGCAGCTAAACCCCATTATAAAAATAAATTACTTTGAAAAACCCATGAAACAAAGACAGTGAAAGAGATAGAAATTCTTACACAATGCGTTCACGGGCTGTGATGCAACCTGGATTGACCATATCTAGACCCACAGCTGGATGAGACATAAGGGTGGACACTCTTGGGGCTGAGAGGTTTGGTGAGGTTGGGTGAGCAAACGCAGACCCTTTAAAGTAATACTGCATGGTACCCATCGCATGGGTCCCATATCTCCAGGTTCAAGGGCATCTTCCTACATCGAAAACATGCATGAGAAACCCAGAAGATGGTACACCGTGTGATGTGGAAAGGTTTCTAAATCGCACCTCATTTCTCATCTCCTTGTGCCCGGATTCGCTATTCCAGCCCTTTACTAGCAATCTCCCTACTTGGAGCATCATCACCTTTAACCTCCTGTTCCGTACAGGTTGCAATTTGTCCTGAGGATGAACGGGAAGACGTGGAACCAATGAGAGACTAGCTCTTGGTGTTGGGACAGGCACAGGTCACTCTATTTTCCCATCAGGAAGAAGAATTAACCACAGGCTCAGCCTGCCCCCCGGAACCAGAACAGGGCCTGAAGCCATCCTGCGCTATTGCGGCCAGCTCCCTAAAAAGCGAGTTGTAAAATGGAGGTTCAGGGCACTGCAATTCACAAACCTGCAGAGTTATAAATGATAACTCTCGTCCACAAATATATTGAGGGAAGGCAAAGAAGAGGATTTGAAATCAAGGCAGAATTGCAGGAAACAGATTTCAGGAGGTAGATTCGAATCGCCTTTAAAGCACATGAAAAGCGGAAAAACGTTGACAATGATGCCCTTGGCCAAAAAGGGCGTATGCGTTTTTTCCTGAATATATTCAGGAAAAAACGCATACGCCCTTTTTGGCCAACCAAGCAACCTGGAAAGGCAAATCAGCGCTACAAAGATGTCTCGCTTCCCTTCGGTTAAAAAGGCCATGCTGAAAAAAGTGTCAAAACCAGAAATGCAGGACAGGCCATGGAGAAATGGGAGCCTTGCTACACTGATGGGCGGGATGTAAATTGCCAACAGCCACTCTGGAGAAGCGTACGGTGAGTCCTGAAACATCTAAAAAACAAAGCTTAGAGAGCATAGGGCACTTCCACTCATGGGGTTATAAATTGGGAAAATGAAAAATCAGCAAGACACAAGCACCCCAAAGTTTAGGGCTGCTCTGTTGACAAGGACCTCCACTTCATTCCACCTTCAATATCCCAGGAAAGAGAAAAATGGATAAAGAAGTTGTGGTCCTTATGTACAATGGAATATCACTCAGCCATGAAATCAATGTCATAAGGCTAGTAGCAGCATGATGAGTGGATTTAGGTACGACGATTCTAAGTGAAATAAGTCACACAGAAAAGGACACTTCTCATAAGGTATCACTGATAGAGGGAATGTAAAAACCGTTACACTTGAACTGAATTACAAAACAGAACAGAGTCACACATGCAGAAAACACACTATGGCTGCTTAACGGGAAAGGTGAGGTGGGGTGATACATAAAACAAGGGTTTCAAATTAGCTCAGATACCGTTCCATAAACCCAATATGTAATAGACAAGACCTACTCCTTGCTCAGAGAACTGGACTCAACACGCCCTATTCACCGCACAAGAATATATCTGACTAGTAATAATCTTAAAACCTATGTATTGATATCTCTCTGTTAGTGTGTCAAGTGGGTAAAAAGCGGCATAAACACAGCAGTGAAAAGCAGCTAAACCCCATTATAAAAATAAATTACTTTGAAAAACCCATGAAACAAAGACAGTGAAAGAGAGAGAAATTCTTACACAATGCGTTCAGGGGCTGTGATGCAACCTGGATTGACCATATCTAGACCCACAGCTGGATGAGACATAAGGGTGGACACTGTTGCGGCTGAGAGGTTTGGTGAGGTTGGGTGAGCAAACGCAGACCCTTTAAAGTAATACTGCGTGGTACCCATCGCATGGGTCCCAAATCTCCAGGTTGAAGGGCATCTTCCTACATCGTAAACATGCATGAGATACCCAGAAGATGGTACACCGTGTGATGGGGAAAGGTTTCTAAAACGCACCTCATTTCTCATCTGCCTGTGCCCGGGTTTGCCATTCCAGCCACTTTACTAGCAATCTCCCTCCTTGGAGCATCATCACCTTTAACCTCCTGTTCCGTACAGGTTGCAATTTGTCCTGAGGATGAACGGGAAGACGTGGAACCAATGAGAGACTAGCTCTTGGTGTTGGGACAGGCACAGGTCACTCTATTTTCCCATCAGGAAGAAGAATTAACCACAGGCTCCGCCTGCCCCCCGGATCAAGAACAGGGCCTGAAGCCATCCTGCGCTTTTGCGGCCAGCTCCCAAAAACGCGAGTTGTAAAATGGAGGTTCAGGGCACTGCAATTCACAAACCTGCAGAGTTATAAATGATAACTCTCGTCCACAAATATATTGAGGGAAGGCAAAGAAGAGGATTTGAAATCAAGGCAGAATTGCAGGAAACAGATTTCAGGAGGTAGATTCGAATCGCCTTTAAAGCACATGAAAAGCGGCAAAACGTTGACAATGATGCCCTTGGCCAAAAAGGGCGTATGCGTTTTTTCCTGAATATATTCAGGAAAAAACGCATACGCCCTTTTTGGCCAACCAAGCAACCTGGAAAGGCAAATCAGCGCTACAAAGAAGTCTCGCTTCCCATCGGTTAAAAGGGCCATGCTGAAAAAAGTGTCAAAACCAGAAATGCAGGACAGGCCATGGAGAAATGGGAGCCTTGCTACACTGATGGGCGGGATGTAAATTGCCAACAGCCACTCTGGAGAAGAGTACGGTGTGTCCTGAAACATCTAAAAAACACAGCTTAGAGAGCATAGGGCACTTCCACTCATGGGGGTATAAATTGGGAAAATGAAAAATCAGCAAGACACAAGCACCCCAAAGTTTAGGGCTGCTCTGTTGACAAGGACCTCCACTTCATTCCACCTTCAATATCCCAGGAAAGAGAAAAATGGATAAAGAAGTTGTGGTCCTTATGTACAATGGAATATCACTCAGCCATGAAATCAATGTCATAAGGCTAGTAGCAGCATGATGAGTGGATTTAGGTACGACGATTCTAAGTGAAATAAGTCACACAGAAAAGGACACTTCTCATAAGGTATCACTGATAGAGGGAATGTAAAAACCGTTACACTTGAACTGAATTACAAAACAGAACAGAGTCACACATGCAGAAAACACACTATGGCTGCTTAACGGGAAAGGTGAGGTGGGGTGATACATAAAACAAGGGTTTCAAATTAGCTCAGATACCGTTCCATAAACCCAATATGTAATAGACAAGACCTACTCCTTGCTCAGAGAACTGGACTCAACACGCCCTATTCACCGCACAAGAATATATCTGACTAGTTATAATCTTAAAACCTATGTATTGATATCTCTCTGTTAGTGTGTCAAGTGGGTAAAAAGCGGCATAAACACAGCAGTGAAAAGCAGCTAAACCCCATTATAAAAATAAATTACTTTGAAAAACCCATGAAACAAAGACAGTGAAAGAGAGAGAAATTCTTACACAATGCGTTCAGGGGCTGTGATACAACCTGGATTGACCATATCTAGACCCACAGCTGGATGAGACATAAGGGTGGACACTGTTGCGGCTGAGAGGTTTGGTGAGGTTGGGTGAGCAAACGCAGACCCTTTAAAGTAATACTGCGTGGTACCCATCGCATGGGTCCCAAATCTCCAGGTTGAAGGGCATCTTCCTACATCGTAAACATGCATGAGATACCCAGAAGATGGTACACCGTGTGATGGGGAAAGGTTTCTAAAACGCACCTCATTTCTCATCTGCCTGTGCCCGGGTTTGCCATTCCAGCCACTTTACTAGCAATCTCCCTCCTTGGAGCATCATCACCTTTAACCTCCTGTTCCGTACAGGTTGCAATTTGTCCTGAGGATGAACGGGAAGACGTGGAACCAATGAGAGACTAGCTCTTGGTGTTGGGACAGGCACAGGTCACTCTATTTTCCCATCAGGAAGAAGAATTAACCACAGGCTCCGCCTGCCCCCCGGATCAAGAACAGGGCCTGAAGCCATCCTGCGCTTTTGCGGCCAGCTCCCAAAAACGCGAGTTGTAAAATGGAGGTTCAGGGCACTGCAATTCACAAACCTGCAGAGTTATAAATGATAACTCTCGTCCACAAATATATTGAGGGAAGGCAAAGAAGAGGATTTGAAATCAAGGCAGAATTGCAGGAAACAGATTTCAGGAGGTAGATTCGAATCGCCTTTAAAGCACATGAAAAGCGGCAAAACGTTGACAATGATGCCCTTGGCCAAAAAGGGCGTATGCGTTTTTTCCTGAATATATTCAGGAAAAAACGCATACGCCCTTTTTGGCCAACCAAGCAACCTGGAAAGGCAAATCAGCGCTACAAAGAAGTCTCGCTTCCCATCGGTTAAAAGGGCCATGCTGAAAAAAGTGTCAAAACCAGAAATGCAGGACACGCCATGGAGAAATGGGAGCCTTGCTACACTGATGGGTGGGATGTAAATTGCCAACAGCCACTCTGGAGAAGAGTACGGTGTGTCCTGAAACATCTAAAAAACACAGCTTAGAGAGCATAGGGCACTTCCACTCATGGGGGTATAAATTGGGAAAATGAAAAATCAGCAAGACACAAGCACCCCAAAGTTTAGGGCTGCTCTGTTGACAAGGACCTCCACTTCATTCCACCTTCAATATCCCAGGAAAGAGAAAAATGGATAAAGAAGTTGTGGTCCTTATGTACAATGGAATATCACTCAGCCATGAAATCAATGTCATAAGGCTAGTAGCAGCATGATGAGTGGATTTAGGTACGACGATTCTAAGTGAAATAAGTCACACAGAAAAGGACACTTCTCATAAGGTATCACTGATAGAGGGAATGTAAAAACCGTTACACTTGAACTGAATTACAAAACAGAACAGAGTCACACATGCAGAAAACACACTATGGCTGCTTAACGGGAAAGGTGAGGTGGGGTGATACATAAAACAAGGGTTTCAAATTAGCTCAGATACCGTTCCATAAACCCAATATGTAATAGACAAGACCTACTCCTTGCTCAGAGAACTGGACTCAACACGCCCTATTCACCGCACAAGAATATATCTGACTAGTAATAATCTTAAAACCTATGTATTGATATCTCTCTGTTAGTGTGTCAAGTGGGTGTAAAGCGGCATAAACACAGCAGTGAAAAGCAGCTAAACCCCATTATAAAAATAAATTACTTTGAAAAACCCATGAAACAAAGACAGTGAAAGAGATAGAAATTCTTACACAATGCGTTCACGGGCTGTGATGCAACCTGGATTGACCATATCTAGACCCACAGCTGGATGAGACATAAGGGTGGACACTCTTGGGGCTGAGAGGTTTGGTGAGGTTGGGTGAGCAAACGCAGACCCTTTAAAGTAATACTGCATGGTACCCATCGCATGGGTCCCATATCTCCAGGTTCAAGGGCATCTTCCTACATCGAAAACATGCATGAGAAACCCAGAAGATGGTACACCGTGTGATGTGGAAAGGTTTCTAAATCGCACCTCATTTCTCATCTCCTTGTGCCCGGATTCGCTATTCCAGCCCTTTACTAGCAATCTCCCTACTTGGAGCATCATCACCTTTAACCTCCTGTTCCGTACAGGTTGCAATTTGTCCTGAGGATGAACGGGAAGACGTGGAACCAATGAGAGACTAGCTCTTGGTGTTGGGACAGGCACAGGTCACTCTATTTTCCCATCAGGAAGAAGAATTAACCACAGGCTCAGCCTGCCCCCCGGAACCAGAACAGGGCCTGAAGCCATCCTGCGCTATTGCGGCCAGCTCCCTAAAAAGCGAGTTGTAAAATGGAGGTTCAGGGCACTGCAATTCACAAACCTGCAGAGTTATAAATGATAACTCTCGTCCACAAATATATTGAGGGAAGGCAAAGAAGAGGATTTGAAATCAAGGCAGAATTGCAGGAAACAGATTTCAGGAGGTAGATTCGAATCGCCTTTAAAGCACATGAAAAGCGGAAAAACGTTGACAATGATGCCCTTGGCCAAAAAGGGCGTATGCGTTTTTTCCTGAATATATTCAGGAAAAAACGCATACGCCCTTTTTGGCCAACCAAGCAACCTGGAAAGGCAAATCAGCGCTACAAAGATGTCTCGCTTCCCTTCGGTTAAAAAGGCCATGCTGAAAAAAGTGTCAAAACCAGAAATGCAGGACAGGCCATGGAGAAATGGGAGCCTTGCTACACTGATGGGCGGGATGTAAATTGCCAACAGCCACTCTGGAGAAGCGTACGGTGAGTCCTGAAACATCTAAAAAACAAAGCTTAGAGAGCATAGGGCACTTCCACTCATGGGGTTATAAATTGGGAAAATGAAAAATCAGCAAGACACAAGCACCCCAAAGTTTAGGGCTGCTCTGTTGACAAGGACCTCCACTTCATTCCACCTTCAATATCCCAGGAAAGAGAAAAATGGATAAAGAAGTTGTGGTCCTTATGTACAATGGAATATCACTCAGCCATGAAATCAATGTCATAAGGCTAGTAGCAGCATGATGAGTGGATTTAGGTACGACGATTCTAAGTGAAATAAGTCACACAGAAAAGGACACTTCTCATAAGGTATCACTGATAGAGGGAATGTAAAAACCGTTACACTTGAACTGAATTACAAAACAGAACAGAGTCACACATGCAGAAAACACACTATGGCTGCTTAACGGGAAAGGTGAGGTGGGGTGATACATAAAACAAGGGTTTCAAATTAGCTCAGATACCGTTCCATAAACCCAATATGTAATAGACAAGACCTACTCCTTGCTCAGAGAACTGGACTCAACACGCCCTATTCACCGCACAAGAATATATCTGACTAGTAATAATCTTAAAACCTATGTATTGATATCTCTCTGTTAGTGTGTCAAGTGGGTAAAAAGCGGCATAAACACAGCAGTGAAAAGCAGCTAAACCCCATTATAAAAATAAATTACTTTGAAAAACCCATGAAACAAAGACAGTGAAAGAGAGAGAAATTCTTACACAATGCGTTCAGGGGCTGTGATGCAACCTGGATTGACCATATCTAGACCCACAGCTGGATGAGACATAAGGGTGGACACTGTTGCGGCTGAGAGGTTTGGTGAGGTTGGGTGAGCAAACGCAGACCCTTTAAAGTAATACTGCGTGGTACCCATCGCATGCGTCCCAAATCTCCAGGTTGAAGGGCATCTTCCTACATCGTAAACATGCATGAGATACCCAGAAGATGGTACACCGTATGATGGGGAAAGGTTTCTAAAACGCACCTCATTTCTCATCTGCCTGTGCCCGGGTTTGCCATTCCAGCCACTTTACTAGCAATCTCCCTCCTTGGAGCATCATCACCTTTAACCTCCTGTTCCGTACAGGTTGCAATTTGTCCTGAGGATGAACGGGAAGACGTGGAACCAATGAGAGACTAGCTCTTGGTGTTGGGACAGGCACAGGTCACTCTATTTTCCCATCAGGAAGAAGAATTAACCACAGGCTCAGCCTGCCCCCCGGATCAAGAACAGGGCCTGAAGCCATCCTGCGCTTTTGCGGCCATCTCCCAAAAACGCGAGTTGTAAAATGGAGGTTCAGGGCACTGCAATTCACAAACCTGCAGAGTTATAAATGATAACTCTCGTCCACAAATATATTGAGGGAAGGCAAAGAAGAGGATTTGAAATCAAGGCAGAATTGCAGGAAACAGATTTCAGGAGGTAGATTCGAATCGCCTTTAAAGCACATGAAAAGCGGCAAAACGTTGACAATGATGCCCTTGGCCAAAAAGGGCGTATGCGTTTTTTCCTGAATATATTCAGGAAAAAACGCATACGCCCTTTTTGGCCAACCAAGCAACCTGGAAAGGCAAATCAGCGCTACAAAGAAGTCTCGCTTCCCATCGGTTAAAAGGGCCATGCTGAAAAAAGTGTCAAAACCAGAAATGCAGGACAGGCCATGGAGAAATGGGAGCCTTGCTACACTGATGGGCGGGATGTAAATTGCCAACAGCCACTCTGGAGAAGAGTACGGTGTGTCCTGAAACATCTAAAAAACACAGCTTAGAGAGCATAGGGCACTTCCACTCATGGGGGTATAAATTGGGAAAATGAAAAATCAGCAAGACACAAGCACCCCAAAGTTTAGGGCTGCTCTGTTGACAAGGACCTCCACTTCATTCCACCTTCAATATCCCAGGAAAGAGCAAAATGGATAAAGAAGTTGTGGTCCTTATGTACAATGGAATATCACTCAGCCATGAAATCAATGTCATAAGGCTAGTAGCAGCATGATGAGTGGATTTAGGTACGACGATTCTAAGTGAAAAAAGTCACACAGAAAAGGACACTTCTCATAAGGTATCACTGATAGAGGGAATGTAAAAACCGTTACACTTGAACTGAATTACAAAACAGAACAGAGTCACACATGCAGAAAACACACTATGGCTGCTTAACGGGAAAGGTGAGGTGGGGTGATACATAAAACAAGGGTTTCAAATTAGCTCAGATACCGTTCCATAAACCCAATATGTAATAGACAAGACCTACTCCTTGCTCAGAGAACTGGACTCAACACGCCCTATTCACCACACAAGAATATATCTGACTAGTAATAATCTTAAAACCTATGTATTGATATCTCTCTGTTAGTGTGTCAAGTGGGTGTAAAGCGGCATAAACACAGCAGTGAAAAGCAGCTAAACCCCATTATAAAAATAAATTACTTTGAAAAACCCATGAAACAAAGACAGTGAAAGAGATAGAAATTCTTACACAATGCGTTCACGGGCTGTGATGCAACCTGGATTGACCATATCTAGACCCACAGCTGGATGAGACATAAGGGTGGACACTCTTGGGGCTGAGAGGTTTGGTGAGGTTGGGTGAGCAAACGCAGACCCTTTAAAGTAATACTGCATGGTACCCATCGCATGGGTCCCATATCTCCAGGTTCAAGGGCATCTTCCTACATCGAAAACATGCATGAGAAACCCAGAAGATGGTACACCGTGTGATGTGGAAAGGTTTCTAAAACGCACCTCATTTCTCATCTCCTTGTGCCCGGATTCGCTATTCCAGCCCTTTACTAGCAATCTCCCTACTTGGAGCATCATCACCTTTAACCTCCTGTTCCGTACAGGTTGCAATTTGTCCTGAGGATGAACGGGAAGACGTGGAACCAATGAGAGACTAGCTCTTGGTGTTGGGACAGGCACAGGTCACTCTATTTTCCCATCAGGAAGAAGAATTAACCACAGGCTCCGCCTGCCCCCCGGATCAAGAACAGGGCCTGAAGCCATCCTGCGCTTTTGCGGCCATCTCCCAAAAACGCGAGTTGTAAAATGGAGGTTCAGGGCACTGCAATTCACAAACCTGCAGAGTTATAAATGATACCTCTCGTCCACAAATATATTGAGGGAAGGCAAAGAAGAGGATTTGAAATCAAGGCAGAATTGCAGGAAACAGATTTCAGGAGGTAAATTCGAATCGCCTTTAAAGCACATGAAAAGCGGCAAAACGTTGACAATGATGCCCTTGGCCAAAAAGGGCGTATGCGTTTTTTCCTGAATATATTCAGGAAAAAACGCATACGCCCTTTTTGGCCAACCAAGCAACCTGGAAAGGCAAATCAGCGCTACAAAGAAGTCTCGCTTCCCATCGGTCAAAAGGGCCATGCTGAAAAAAGTGTCAAAACCAGAAATGCAGGACAGGCCATGGAGAAATGGGAGCCTTGCTACACTGATGGGCGGGATGTAAATTGTCAACAGCCACTCTGGAGAAGTGTACGGTGAGTCCTGAAACGTCTAAAAAGCAAAGCTTAGAGAGCATAGGGCACTTCCACTCATGGGGTTATAAATTGGGAAAATTAAAAATCAGCAAGACACAAGCACCCCAAAGTTTAGGGCTGCTCTGTTGACAAGGACCTCCACTTCATTCCACCTTCAATATCCCAGGAAAGAGAAAAATGGATAAAGAAGTTGTGGTCCTTATGTACAATGGAATATCACTCAGCCGTGAAATCAATGTCATAAGGCTAGTAGCAGCATGATGAGTGGATTTAGGTACGACGATTCTAAGTGAAATAAGTCACACAGAAAAGGACACTTCTCATAAGGTATCACTGATAGAGGGAATGTAAAAACCGTTACACTTGAACTGAATTACAAAACAGAACAGAGTCACACATGCAGAAAACACACTATGGCTGCTTAACGGGAAAGGTGAGGTGGGGTGATACATAAAACAAGGGTTTCAAATTAGCTCAGATACCGTTCCATAAACCCAATATGTAATAGACAAGACCTACTCCTTGCTCAGAGAACTGGACTCAACACGCCCTATTCACCGCACAAGAATATATCTGACTAGTAATAATCTTAAAACCTATGTATTGATATCTCTCTGTTAGTGTGTCAAGTGGGTGTAAAGCGGCATAAACACAGCAGTGAAAAGCAGCTAAACCCCATTATAAAAATAAATTACTTTGAAAAACCCATGAAACAAAGACAGTGAAAGAGATAGAAATTCTTACACAATGCGTTCACGGGCTGTGATGCAACCTGGATTGACCATATCTAGACCCACAGCTGGATGAGACATAAGGGTGGACACTCTTGGGGCTGAGAGGTTTGGTGAGGTTGGGTGAGCAAACGCAGACCCTTTAAAGTAATACTGCATGGTACCCATCGCATGGGTCCCATATCTCCAGGTTCAAGGGCATCTTCCTACATCGAAAACATGCATGAGAAACCCAGAAGATGGTACACCGTGTGATGTGGAAAGGTTTCTAAAACGCACCTCATTTCTCATCTCCTTGTGCCCGGATTCGCTATTCCAGCCCTTTACTAGCAATCTCCCTACTTGGAGCATCATCACCTTTAACCTCCTGTTCCGTACAGGTTGCAATTTGTCCTGAGGATGAACGGGAAGACGTGGAACCAATGAGAGACTAGCTCTTGGTGTTGGGACAGGCACAGGTCACTCTATTTTCCCATCAGGAAGAAGAATTAACCACAGGCTCAGCCTGCCCCCCGGAACCAGAACAGGGCCTGAAGCCATCCTGCGCTATTGCGGCCAGCTCCCTAAAAAGCGAGTTGTAAAATGGAGGTTCAGGGCACTGCAATTCACAAACCTGCAGAGTTATAAATGATAACTCTCGTCCACAAATATATTGAGGGAAGGCAAAGAAGAGGATTTGAAATCAAGGCAGAATTGCAGGAAACAGATTTCAGGAGGTAGATTCGAATCGCCTTTAAAGCACATGAAAAGCGGAAAAACGTTGACAATGATGCCCTTGGCCAAAAAGGGCGTATGCGTTTTTTCCTGAATATATTCAGGAAAAAACGCATACGCCCTTTTTGGCCAACCAAGCAACCTGGAAAGGCAAATCAGCGCTACAAAGATGTCTCGCTTCCCTTCGGTTAAAAAGGCCATGCTGAAAAAAGTGTCAAAACCAGAAATGCAGGACAGGCCATGGAGAAATGGGAGCCTTGCTACACTGATGGGCGGGATGTAAATTGCCAACAGCCACTCTGGAGAAGCGTACGGTGAGTCCTGAAACATCTAAAAAACAAAGCTTAGAGAGCATAGGGCACTTCCACTCATGGGGTTATAAATTGGGAAAATGAAAAATCAGCAAGACACAAGCACCCCAAAGTTTAGGGCTGCTCTGTTGACAAGGACCTCCACTTCATTCCACCTTCAATATCCCAGGAAAGAGAAAAATGGATAAAGAAGTTGTGGTCCTTATGTACAATGGAATATCACTCAGCCATGAAATCAATGTCATAAGGCTAGTAGCAGCATGATGAGTGGATTTAGGTACGACGATTCTAAGTGAAATAAGTCACACAGAAAAGGACACTTCTCATAAGGTATCACTGATAGAGGGAATGTAAAAACCGTTACACTTGAACTGAATTACAAAACAGAACAGAGTCACACATGCAGAAAACACACTATGGCTGCTTAACGGGAAAGGTGAGGTGGGGTGATACATAAAACAAGGGTTTCAAATTAGCTCAGATACCGTTCCATAAACCCAATATGTAATAGACAAGACCTACTCCTTGCTCAGAGAACTGGACTCAACACGCCCTATTCACCGCACAAGAATATATCTGACTAGTAATAATCTTAAAACCTATGTATTGATATCTCTCTGTTAGTGTGTCAAGTGGGTAAAAAGCGGCATAAACACAGCAGTGAAAAGCAGCTAAACCCCATTATAAAAATAAATTACTTTGAAAAACCCATGAAACCAAGACAGTGAAAGAGAGAGAAATTCTTACACAATGCGTTCAGGGGCTGTGATGCAACCTGGATTGACCATATCTAGACCCACAGCTGGATGAGACATAAGGGTGGACACTGTTGCGGCTGAGAGGTTTGGTGAGGTTGGGTGAGCAAACGCAGACCCTTTAAAGTAATACTGCGTGGTACCCATCGCATGGGTCCCAAATCTCCAGGTTGAAGGGCATCTTCCTACATCGTAAACATGCATGAGATACCCAGAAGATGGTACACCGTGTGATGGGGAAAGGTTTCTAAAACGCACCTCATTTCTCATCTGCCTGTGCCCGGGTTTGCCATTCCAGCCACTTTACTAGCAATCTCCCTCCTTGGAGCATCATCACCTTTAACCTCCTGTTCCGTACAGGTTGCAATTTGTCCTGAGGATGAACGGGAAGACGTGGAACCAATGAGAGACTAGCTCTTGGTGTTGGGACAGGCACAGGTCACTCTATTTTCCCATCAGGAAGAAGAATTAACCACAGGCTCAGCCTGCCCCCCGGATCAAGAACAGGGCCTGAAGCCATCCTGCGCTTTTGCGGCCATCTCCCAAAAACGCGAGTTGTAAAATGGAGGTTCAGGGCACTGCAATTCACAAACCTGCAGAGTTATAAATGATAACTCTCGACCACAAATATATTGAGGGAAGGCAAAGAAGAGGATTTGAAATCAAGGCAGAATTGCAGGAAACAGATTTCACGAGGTAGATTCGAATCGCCTTTAAAGCACATGAAAAGCGGCAAAACGTTGACAATGATGCCCTTGGCCAAAAAGGGCGTATGCGTTTTTTCCTGAATATATTCAGGAAAAAACGCATACGCCCTTTTTGGCCAACCAAGCAACCTGGAAAGGCAAATCAGCGCTACAAAGAAGTCTCGCTTCCCATCGGTTAAAAGGGCCATGCTGAAAAAAGTGTCAAAACCAGAAATGCAGGACAGGCCATGGAGAAATGGGAGCCTTGCTACACTGATGGGCGGGATGTAAATTGCCAACAGCCACTCTGGAGAAGAGTACGGTGTGTCCTGAAACATCTAAAAAACACAGCTTAGAGAGCATAGGGCACTTCCACTCATGGGGGTATAAATTGGGAAAATGAAAAATCAGCAAGACACAAGCACCCCAAAGTTTAGGGCTGCTCTGTTGACAAGGACCTCCACTTCATTCCACCTTCAATATCCCAGGAAAGAGCAAAATGGATAAAGAAGTTGTGGTCCTTATGTACAATGGAATATCACTCAGCCATGAAATCAATGTCATAAGGCTAGTAGCAGCATGATGAGTGGATTTAGGTACGACGATTCTAAGTGAAAAAAGTCACACAGAAAAGGACACTTCTCATAAGGTATCACTGATAGAGGGAATGTAAAAACCGTTACACTTGAACTGAATTACAAAACAGAACAGAGTCACACATGCAGAAAACACACTATGGCTGCTTAACGGGAAAGGTGAGGTGGGGTGATACATAAAACAAGGGTTTCAAATTAGCTCAGATACCGTTCCATAAACCCAATATGTAATAGACAAGACCTACTCCTTGCTCAGAGAACTGGACTCAACACGCCCTATTCACCACACAAGAATATATCTGACTAGTAATAATCTTAAAACCTATGTATTGATATCTCTCTGTTAGTGTGTCAAGTGGGTGTAAAGCGGCATAAACACAGCAGTGAAAAGCAGCTAAACCCCATTATAAAAATAAATTACTTTGAAAAACCCATGAAACAAAGACAGTGAAAGAGATAGAAATTCTTACACAATGCGTTCACGGGCTGTGATGCAACCTGGATTGACCATATCTAGACCCACAGCTGGATGAGACATAAGGGTGGACACTCTTGGGGCTGAGAGGTTTGGTGAGGTTGGGTGAGCAAACGCAGACCCTTTAAAGTAATACTGCATGGTACCCATCGCATGGGTCCCATATCTCCAGGTTCAAGGGCATCTTCCTACATCGAAAACATGCATGAGAAACCCAGAAGATGGTACACCGTGTGATGTGGAAAGGTTTCTAAAACGCACCTCATTTCTCATCTCCTTGTGCCCGGATTCGCTATTCCAGCCCTTTACTAGCAATCTCCCTACTTGGAGCATCATCACCTTTAACCTCCTGTTCCGTACAGGTTGCAATTTGTCCTGAGGATGAACGGGAAGACGTGGAACCAATGAGAGACTAGCTCTTGGTGTTGGGACAGGCACAGGTCACTCTATTTTCCCATCAGGAAGAAGAATTAACCACAGGCTCCGCCTGCCCCCCGGATCAAGAACAGGGCCTGAAGCCATCCTGCGCTTTTGCGGCCATCTCCCAAAAACGCGAGTTGTAAAATGGAGGTTCAGGGCACTGCAATTCACAAACCTGCAGAGTTATAAATGATACCTCTCGTCCACAAATATATTGAGGGAAGGCAAAGAAGAGGATTTGAAATCAAGGCAGAATTGCAGGAAACAGATTTCAGGAGGTAAATTCGAATCGCCTTTAAAGCACATGAAAAGCGGCAAAACGTTGACAATGATGCCCTTGGCCAAAAAGGGCGTATGCGTTTTTTCCTGAATATATTCAGGAAAAAACGCATACGCCCTTTTTGGCCAACCAAGCAACCTGGAAAGGCAAATCAGCGCTACAAAGAAGTCTCGCTTCCCATCGGTCAAAAGGGCCATGCTGAAAAAAGTGTCAAAACCAGAAATGCAGGACAGGCCATGGAGAAATGGGAGCCTTGCTACACTGATGGGCGGGATGTAAATTGTCAACAGCCACTCTGGAGAAGTGTACGGTGAGTCCTGAAACGTCTAAAAAGCAAAGCTTAGAGAGCATAGGGCACTTCCACTCATGGGGTTATAAATTGGGAAAATTAAAAATCAGCAAGACACAAGCACCCCAAAGTTTAGGGCTGCTCTGTTGACAAGGACCTCCACTTCATTCCACCTTCAATATCCCAGGAAAGAGAAAAATGGATAAAGAAGTTGTGGTCCTTATGTACAATGGAATATCACTCAGCCGTGAAATCAATGTCATAAGGCTAGTAGCAGCATGATGAGTGGATTTAGGTACGACGATTCTAAGTGAAATAAGTCACACAGAAAAGGACACTTCTCATAAGGTATCACTGATAGAGGGAATGTAAAAACCGTTACACTTGAACTGAATTACAAAACAGAACAGAGTCACACATGCAGAAAACACACTATGGCTGCTTAACGGGAAAGGTGAGGTGGGGTGATACATAAAACAAGGGTTTCAAATTAGCTCAGATACCGTTCCATAAACCCAATATGTAATAGACAAGACCTACTCCTTGCTCAGAGAACTGGACTCAACACGCCCTATTCACCGCACAAGAATATATCTGACTAGTAATAATCTTAAAACCTATGTATTGATATCTCTCTGTTAGTGTGTCAAGTGGGTGTAAAGCGGCATAAACACAGCAGTGAAAAGCAGCTAAACCCCATTATAAAAATAAATTACTTTGAAAAACCCATGAAACAAAGACAGTGAAAGAGATAGAAATTCTTACACAATGCGTTCACGGGCTGTGATGCAACCTGGATTGACCATATCTAGACCCACAGCTGGATGAGACATAAGGGTGGACACTCTTGGGGCTGAGAGGTTTGGTGAGGTTGGGTGAGCAAACGCAGACCCTTTAAAGTAATACTGCATGGTACCCATCGCATGGGTCCCATATCTCCAGGTTCAAGGGCATCTTCCTACATCGAAAACATGCATGAGAAACCCAGAAGATGGTACACCGTGTGATGTGGAAAGGTTTCTAAAACGCACCTCATTTCTCATCTCCTTGTGCCCGGATTCGCTATTCCAGCCCTTTACTAGCAATCTCCCTACTTGGAGCATCATCACCTTTAACCTCCTGTTCCGTACAGGTTGCAATTTGTCCTGAGGATGAACGGGAAGACGTGGAACCAATGAGAGACTAGCTCTTGGTGTTGGGACAGGCACAGGTCACTCTATTTTCCCATCAGGAAGAAGAATTAACCACAGGCTCAGCCTGCCCCCCGGAACCAGAACAGGGCCTGAAGCCATCCTGCGCTATTGCGGCCAGCTCCCTAAAAAGCGAGTTGTAAAATGGAGGTTCAGGGCACTGCAATTCACAAACCTGCAGAGTTATAAATGATAACTCTCGTCCACAAATATATTGAGGGAAGGCAAAGAAGAGGATTTGAAATCAAGGCAGAATTGCAGGAAACAGATTTCAGGAGGTAGATTCGAATCGCCTTTAAAGCACATGAAAAGCGGAAAAACGTTGACAATGATGCCCTTGGCCAAAAAGGGCGTATGCGTTTTTTCCTGAATATATTCAGGAAAAAACGCATACGCCCTTTTTGGCCAACCAAGCAACCTGGAAAGGCAAATCAGCGCTACAAAGATGTCTCGCTTCCCTTCGGTTAAAAAGGCCATGCTGAAAAAAGTGTCAAAACCAGAAATGCAGGACAGGCCATGGAGAAATGGGAGCCTTGCTACACTGATGGGCGGGATGTAAATTGCCAACAGCCACTCTGGAGAAGCGTACGGTGAGTCCTGAAACATCTAAAAAACAAAGCTTAGAGAGCATAGGGCACTTCCACTCATGGGGTTATAAATTGGGAAAATGAAAAATCAGCAAGACACAAGCACCCCAAAGTTTAGGGCTGCTCTGTTGACAAGGACCTCCACTTCATTCCACCTTCAATATCCCAGGAAAGAGAAAAATGGATAAAGAAGTTGTGGTCCTTATGTACAATGGAATATCACTCAGCCATGAAATCAATGTCATAAGGCTAGTAGCAGCATGATGAGTGGATTTAGGTACGACGATTCTAAGTGAAATAAGTCACACAGAAAAGGACACTTCTCATAAGGTATCACTGATAGAGGGAATGTAAAAACCGTTACACTTGAACTGAATTACAAAACAGAACAGAGTCACACATGCAGAAAACACACTATGGCTGCTTAACGGGAAAGGTGAGGTGGGGTGATACATAAAACAAGGGTTTCAAATTAGCTCAGATACCGTTCCATAAACCCAATATGTAATAGACAAGACCTACTCCTTGCTCAGAGAACTGGACTCAACACGCCCTATTCACCGCACAAGAATATATCTGACTAGTAATAATCTTAAAACCTATGTATTGATATCTCTCTGTTAGTGTGTCAAGTGGGTAAAAAGCGGCATAAACACAGCAGTGAAAAGCAGCTAAACCCCATTATAAAAATAAATTACTTTGAAAAACCCATGAAACAAAGACAGTGAAAGAGAGAGAAATTCTTACACAATGCGTTCAGGGGCTGTGATGCAACCTGGATTGACCATATCTAGACCCACAGCTGGATGAGACATAAGGGTGGACACTGTTGCGGCTGAGAGGTTTGGTGAGGTTGGGTGAGCAAACGCAGACCCTTTAAAGTAATACTGCGTGGTACCCATCGCATGGGTCCCAAATCTCCAGGTTGAAGGGCATCTTCCTACATCGTAAACATGCATGAGATACCCAGAAGATGGTACACCGTGTGATGGGGAAAGGTTTCTAAAACGCACCTCATTTCTCATCTGCCTGTGCCCGGGTTTGCCATTCCAGCCACTTTACTAGCAATCTCCCTCCTTGGAGCCTCATCACCTTTAACCTCCTGTTCCGTACAGGTTGCAATTTGTCCTGAGGATGAACGGGAAGACGTGGAACCAATGAGAGACTAGCTCTTGGTGTTGGGACAGGCACAGGTCACTCTATTTTCCCATCAGGAAGAAGAATTAACCACAGGCTCCGCCTGCCCCCCGGATCAAGAACAGGGCCTGAAGCCATCCTGCGCTTTTGCGGCCATCTCCCAAAAACGCGAGTTGTAAAATGGAGGTTCAGGGCACTGCAATTCACAAACCTGCAGAGTTATAAATGATAACTCTCGTCCACAAATATATTGAGGGAAGGCAAAGAAGAGGATTTGAAATCAAGGCAGAATTGCAGGAAACAGATTTCAGGAGGTAGATTCGAATCGCCTTTAAAGCACATGAAAAGCGGCAAAACGTTGACAATGATGCCCTTGGCCAAAAAGGGCGTATGCGTTTTTTCCTGAATATATTCAGGAAAAAACGCATACGCCCTTTTTGGCCAACCAAGCAACCTGGAAAGGCAAATCAGCGCTACAAAGAAGTCTCGCTTCCCATCGGTTAAAAGGGCCATGCTGAAAAAAGTGTCAAAACCAGAAATGCAGGACAGGCCATGGAGAAATGGGAGCCTTGCTACACTGATGGGCGGGATGTAAATTGCCAACAGCCACTCTGGAGAAGAGTACGGTGTGTCCTGAAACATCTAAAAAACACAGCTTAGAGAGCATAGGGCACTTCCACTCATGGGGGTATAAATTGGGAAAATGAAAAATCAGCAAGACCAAGCACCCCAAAGTTTAGGGCTGCTCTGTTGACAAGGACCTCCACTTCATTCCACCTTCAATATCCCAGGAAAGAGAAAAATGGATAAAGAAGTTGTGGTCCTTATGTACAATGGAATATCACTCAGCCATGAAATCAATGTCATAAGGCTAGTAGCAGCATGATGAGTGGATTTAGGTACGACGATTCTAAGTGAAATAAGTCACACAGAAAAGGACACTTCTCATAAGGTATCACTGATAGAGGGAATGTAAAAACCGTTACACTTGAACTGAATTACAAAACAGAACAGAGTCACACATGCAGAAAACACACTATGGCTGCTTAACGGGAAAGGTGAGGTGGGGTGATACATAAAACAAGGGTTTCAAATTAGCTCAGATACCGTTCCATAAACCCAATATGTAATAGACAAGACCTACTCCTTGCTCAGAGAACTGGACTCAACACGCCCTATTCACCGCACAAGAATATATCTGACTAGTAATAATCTTAAAACCTATGTATTGATATCTCTCTGTTAGTGTGTCAAGTGGGTAAAAAGCGGCATAAACACAGCAGTGAAAAGCAGCTAAACCCCATTATAAAAATAAATTACTTTGAAAAACCCATGAAACAAAGACAGTGAAAGAGAGAGAAATTCTTACACAATGCGTTCAGGGGCTGTGATGCAACCTGGATTGACCATATCTAGACCCACAGCTGGATGAGACATAAGGGTGGACACTGTTGCGGCTGAGAGGTTTGGTGAGGTTGGGTGAGCAAACGCAGACCCTTTAAAGTAATACTGCGTGGTACCCATCGCATGGGTCCCAAATCTCCAGGTTCAAGGGCATCTTCCTACATCGTAAACATGCATGAGATACCCAGAAGATGGTACACCGTGTGATGGGGAAAGGTTTCTAAAACGCACCTCATTTCTCATCTGCCTGTGCCCGGGTTTGCCATTCCAGCCACTTTACTAGCAATCTCCCTCCTTGGAGCATCATCACCTTTAACCTCCTGTTCCGTACAGGTTGCAATTTGTCCTGAGGATGAACGGGAAGACGTGGAACCAATGAGAGACTAGCTCTTGGTATTGGGACAGGCACAGGTCACTCTATTTTCCCATCAGGAAGAAGAATTAACCACAGGCTCCGCCTGCCCCCCGGATCAAGAACAGGGCCTGAAGCCATCCTGCGCTTTTGCGGCCAGCTCCCAAAAACGCGAGTTGTAAAATGGAGGTTCAGGGCACTGCAATTCACAAACCTGCAGAGTTATAAATGATAACTCTCGTCCACAAATATATTGAGGGAAGGCAAAGAAGAGGATTTGAAATCAAGGCAGAATTGCAGGAAACAGATTTCAGGAGGTAGATTCGAATCGCCTTTAAAGCACATGAAAAGCGGCAAAACGTTGACAATGATGCCCTTGGCCAAAAAGGGCGTATGCGTTTTTTCCTGAATATATTCAGGAAAAAACGCATACGCCCTTTTTGGCCAACCAAGCAACCTGGAAAGGCAAATCAGCGCTACAAAGAAGTCTCGCTTCCCATCGGTTAAAAGGGCCATGCTGAAAAAAGTGTCAAAACCAGAAATGCAGGACAGGCCATGGAGAAATGGGAGCCTTGCTACACTGATGGGCGGGATGTAAATTGCCAACAGCCACTCTGGAGAAGAGTACGGTGTGTCCTGAAACATCTAAAAAACACAGCTTAGAGAGCATAGGGCACTTCCACTCATGGGGGTATAAATTGGGAAAATGAAAAATCAGCAAGACACAAGCACCCCAAAGTTTAGGGCTGCTCTGTTGACAAGGACCTCCACTTCATTCCACCTTCAATATCCCAGGAAAGAGAAAAATGGATAAAGAAGTTGTGGTCCTTATGTACAATGGAATATCACTCAGCCATGAAATCAATGTCATAAGGCTAGTAGCAGCATGATGAGTGGATTTAGGTACGACGATTCTAAGTGAAATAAGTCACACAGAAAAGGACACTTCTCATAAGGTATCACTGATAGAGGGAATGTAAAAACCGTTACACTTGAACTGAATTACAAAACAGAACAGAGTCACACATGCAGAAAACACACTATGGCTGCTTAACGGGAAAGGTGAGGTGGGGTGATACATAAAACAAGGGTTTCAAATTAGCTCAGATACCGTTCCATAAACCCAATATGTAATAGACAAGACCTACTCCTTGCTCAGAGAACTGGACTCAACACGCCCTATTCACCGCACAAGAATATATCTGACTAGTAATAATCTTAAAACCTATGTATTGATATCTCTCTGTTAGTGTGTCAAGTGGGTAAAAAGCGGCATAAACACAGCAGTGAAAAGCAGCTAAACCCCATTATAAAAATAAATTACTTTGAAAAACCCATGAAACAAAGACAGTGAAAGAGAGAGAAATTCTTACACAATGCGTTCAGGGGCTGTGATGCAACCTGGATTGACCATATCTAGACCCACAGCTGGATGAGACATAAGGGTGGACACTGTTGCGGCTGAGAGGTTTGGTGAGGTTGGGTGAGCAAACGCAGACCCTTTAAAGTAATACTGCGTGGTACCCATCGCATGGGTCCCAAATCTCCAGGTTGAAGGGCATCTTCCTACATCGTAAACATGCATGAGATACCCAGAAGATGGTACACCGTGTGATGGGGAAAGGTTTCTAAAACGCACCTCATTTCTCATCTGCCTGTGCCCGGGTTTGCCATTCCAGCCACTTTACTAGCAATCTCCCTCCTTGGAGCATCATCACCTTTAACCTCCTGTTCCGTACAGGTTGCAATTTGTCCTGAGGATGAACGGGAAGACGTGGAACCAATGAGAGACTAGCTCTTGGTGTTGGGACAGGCACAGGTCACTCTATTTTCCCATCAGGAAGAAGAATTAACCACAGGCTCCGCCTGCCCCCCGGATCAAGAACAGGGCCTGAAGCCATCCTGCGCTTTTGCGGCCAGCTCCCAAAAACGCGAGTTGTAAAATGGAGGTTCAGGGCACTGCAATTCACAAACCTGCAGAGTTATAAATGATAACTCTCGTCCACAAATATATTGAGGGAAGGCAAAGAAGAGGATTTGAAATCAAGGCAGAATTGCAGGAAACAGATTTCAGGAGGTAGATTCGAATCGCCTTTAAAGCACATGAAAAGCGGCAAAACGTTGACAATGATGCCCTTGGCCAAAAAGGGCGTATGCGTTTTTTCCTGAATATATTCAGGAAAAAACGCATACGCCCTTTTTGGCCAACCAAGCAACCTGGAAAGGCAAATCAGCGCTACAAAGAAGTCTCGCTTCCCATCGGTTAAAAGGGCCATGCTGAAAAAAGTGTCAAAACCAGAAATGCAGGACAGGCCATGGAGAAATGGGAGCCTTGCTACACTGATGGGCGGGATGTAAATTGCCAACAGCCACTCTGGAGAAGAGTACGGTGTGTCCTGAAACATCTAAAAAACACAGCTTAGAGAGCATAGGGCACTTCCACTCATGGGGGTATAAATTGGGAAAATGAAAAATCAGCAAGACACAAGCACCCCAAAGTTTAGGGCTGCTCTGTTGACAAGGACCTCCACTTCATTCCACCTTCAATATCCCAGGAAAGAGAAAAATGGATAAAGAAGTTGTGGTCCTTATGTACAATGGAATATCACTCAGCCATGAAATCAATGTCATAAGGCTAGTAGCAGCATGATGAGTGGATTTAGGTACGACGATTCTAAGTGAAATAAGTCACACAGAAAAGGACACTTCTCATAAGGTATCACTGATAGAGGGAATGTAAAAACCGTTACACTTGAACTGAATTACAAAACAGAACAGAGTCACACATGCAGAAAACACACTATGGCTGCTTAACGGGAAAGGTGAGGTGGGGTGATACATAAAACAAGGGTTTCAAATTAGCTCAGATACCGTTCCATAAACCCAATATGTAATAGACAAGACCTACTCCTTGCTCAGAGAACTGGACTCAACACGCCCTATTCACCGCACAAGAATATATCTGACTAGTTATAATCTTAAAACCTATGTATTGATATCTCTCTGTTAGTGTGTCAAGTGGGTAAAAAGCGGCATAAACACAGCAGTGAAAAGCAGCTAAACCCCATTATAAAAATAAATTACTTTGAAAAACCCATGAAACAAAGACAGTGAAAGAGAGCGAAATTCTTACACAATGCGTTCAGGGGCTGTGATACAACCTGGATTGACCATATCTAGACCCACAGCTGGATGAGACATAAGGGTGGACACTGTTGCGGCTGAGAGGTTTGGTGAGGTTGGGTGAGCAAACGCAGACCCTTTAAAGTAATACTGCGTGGTACCCATCGCATGGGTCCCAAATCTCCAGGTTGAAGGGCATCTTCCTACATCGTAAACATGCATGAGATACCCAGAAGATGGTACACCGTGTGATGGGGAAAGGTTTCTAAAACGCACCTCATTTCTCATCTGCCTGTGCCCGGGTTTGCCATTCCAGCCACTTTACTAGCAATCTCCCTCCTTGGAGCATCATCACCTTTAACCTCCTGTTCCGTACAGGTTGCAATTTGTCCTGAGGATGAACGGGAAGACGTGGAACCAATGAGAGACTAGCTCTTGGTGTTGGGACAGGCACAGGTCACTCTATTTTCCCATCAGGAAGAAGAATTAACCACAGGCTCCGCCTGCCCCCCGGATCAAGAACAGGGCCTGAAGCCATCCTGCGCTTTTGCGGCCAGCTCCCAAAAACGCGAGTTGTAAAATGGAGGTTCAGGGCACTGCAATTCACAAACCTGCAGAGTTATAAATGATAACTCTCGTCCACAAATATATTGAGGGAAGGCAAAGAAGAGGATTTGAAATCAAGGCAGAATTGCAGGAAACAGATTTCAGGAGGTAGATTCGAATCGCCTTTAAAGCACATGAAAAGCGGCAAAACGTTGACAATGATGCCCTTGGCCAAAAAGGGCGTATGCGTTTTTTCCTGAATATATTCAGGAAAAAACGCATACGCCCTTTTTGGCCAACCAAGCAACCTGGAAAGGCAAATCAGCGCTACAAAGAAGTCTCGCTTCCCATCGGTTAAAAGGGCCATGCTGAAAAAAGTGTCAAAACCAGAAATGTAGGACACGCCATGGAGAAATGGGAGCCTTGCTACACTGATGGGCGGGATGTAAATTGCCAACAGCCACTCTGGAGAAGAGTACGGTGTGTCCTGAAACATCTAAAAAACACAGCTTAGAGAGCATAGGGCACTTCCACTCATGGGGGTATAAATTGGGAAAATGAAAAATCAGCAAGACACAAGCACCCCAAAGTTTAGGGCTGCTCTGTTGACAAGGACCTCCACTTCATTCCACCTTCAATATCCCAGGAAAGAGAAAAATGGATAAAGAAGTTGTGGTCCTTATGTACAATGGAATATCACTCAGCCATGAAATCAATGTCATAAGGCTAGTAGCAGCATGATGAGTGGATTTAGGTACGACGATTCTAAGTGAAATAAGTCACACAGAAAAGGACACTTCTCATAAGGTATCACTGATAGAGGGAATGTAAAAACCGTTACACTTGAACTGAATTACAAAACAGAACAGAGTCACACATGCAGAAAACACACTATGGCTGCTTAACGGGAAAGGTGAGGTGGGGTGATACATAAAACAAGGGTTTCAAATTAGCTCAGATACCGTTCCATAAACCCAATATGTAATAGACAAGACCTACTCCTTGCTCAGAGAACTGGACTCAACACGCCCTATTCACCGCACAAGAATATATCTGACTAGTAATAATCTTAAAACCTATGTATTGATATCTCTCTGTTAGTGTGTCAAGTGGGTGTAAAGCGGCATAAACACAGCAGTGAAAAGCAGCTAAACCCCATTATAAAAATAAATTACTTTGAAAAACCCATGAAACAAAGACAGTGAAAGAGATAGAAATTCTTACACAAAGCGTTCACGGGCTGTGATGCAACCTGGATTGACCATATCTAGACCCACAGCTGGATGAGACATAAGGGTGGACACTCTTGGGGCTGAGAGGTTTGGTGAGGTTGGGTGAGCAAACGCAGACCCTTTAAAGTAATACTGCATGGTACCCATCGCATGGGTCCCATATCTCCAGGTTCAAGGGCATTTTCCTACATCGAAAACATGCATGAGAAACCCAGAAGATGGTACACCGTGTGATGTGGAAAGGTTTCTAAAACGCACCTCATTTCTCATCTCCTTGTGCCCGGATTCGCTATTCCAGCTGCTTTACTAGCAATCTCCCTACTTGGAGCATCATCACCTTTAACCTCCTGTTCCGTACAGGTTGCAATTTGTCCTGAGGATGAACGGGAAGACGTGGAACCAATGAGAGACTAGCTCTTGGTGTTGGGACAGGCACAGGTCACTCTATTTTCCCATCAGGAAGAAGAATTAACCACAGGCTCAGCCTGCCCCCCGGAACCAGAACAGGGCCTGAAGCCATCCTGCGCTATTGCGGCCAGCTCCCTAAAAAGCGAGTTGTAAAATGGAGGTTCAGGGCACTGCAATTCACAAACCTGCAGAGTTATAAATGATAACTCTCGTCCACAAATATATTGAGGGAAGGCAAAGAAGAGGAATTGAAATCAAGGCAGAATTGCAGGAAACAGATTTCACGAGGTAGATTCGAATCGCCTTTAAAGCACATGAAAAGCGGCAAAACGTTGACAATGATGCCCTTGGCCAAAAAGGGCGTATGCGTTTTTTCCTGAATATATTCAGGAAAAAACGCATACGCCCTTTTTGGCCAACCAAGCAACCTGGAAAGGCAAATCAGCGCTACAAAGAAGTCTCGCTTCCCATCGGTTAAAAGGGCCATGCTGAAAAAAGTGTCAAAACCAGAAATGCAGGACAGGCCATGGAGAAATGGGAGCCTTGCTACACTGATGGGCGGGATGTAAATTGCCAACAGCCACTCTGGAGAAGCGTACGGTGAGTCCTGAAACATCTTAAAAACACAGCTTAGAGAGCATAGGGCACTTCTACTCATGGGGGTATAAATTGGGAAAATGAAAAATCAGCAAGACACAAGCACCCCAAAGTTTAGGGCTGCTCTGTTGACAAGGACCTCCACTTCATTCCACCTTCAATATCCCAGGAAAGAGAAAAATGGATAAAAGAGTTGTGGTCCTTATGTACAAAGGAATATCACTCAGCCATGAAATCAATGTCATAAGTCTAGTAGCAGCATGATGAGTGGATTTAGGTACGACGACTCTAAGTGAAATAAGTCACACAGAAAAGGACACTTCTCATAAGGTATCACTGATAGAGGGAATGTAAAAACCGTTACACTTGAACTGAATTACAAAACAGAACGGAGTCACACATGCAGAAAACACACTATGGCTGCTTAACGGGAAAGGTGAGGTGGGGTGATACATAAAACAAGGGTTTCAAATTAGCTCAGATACCGTTCCATAAACCCAATATGTAATAGACAAGACCTACTCCTTGCTCAGAGAACTGGACTCAACACGCCCTATTCACCGCACAAGAATATATCTGACTAGTAATAATCTTAAAACCTATGTATTGATATCTCTCTGTTAGTGTGTCAAGTGGGTGTAAAGCGGCATAAACACAGCAGTGAAAAACAGCTAAACCCCATTATAAAAATAAATTTCTTTGAAAAACCCATGAAACAAAGACAGTGAAAGAGAGCGAAATTCTTACACAATGCGTTCAGGGGCTGTGATGCAACCTGGATTGACCATATCTAGACCCACAGCTGGATGAGACATAAGGGTGGACACTGTTGCGGCTGAGAGGTTTGGTGAGGTTGGGTGAGCAAACGCAGACCCTTTAAAGTAATACTGCGTGGTACCCATCGCATGGGTCCCAAATCTCCAGGTTGAAGGGCATCTTCCTACATCGTAAACATGCATGAGATACCCAGAAGATGGTACACCGTGTGATGGGGAAAGGTTTCTAAAACGCACCTCATTTCTCATCTGCCTGTGCCCGGGTTTGCCATTCCAGCCACTTTACTAGCAATCTCCCTCCTTGGAGCATCATCACCTTTAACCTCCTGTTCCGTACAGGTTGCAATTTGTCCTGAGGATGAACGGGAAGACGTGGAACCAATGAGAGACTAGCTCTTGGTGTTGGGACAGGCACAGGTCACTCTATTTTCCCATCAGGAAGAAGAATTAACCACAGGCTCCGCCTGCCCCCCGGATCAAGAACAGGGCCTGAAGCCATCCTGCGCTTTTGCGGCCATCTCCCAAAAACGCGAGTTGTAAAATGGAGGTTCAGGGCACTGCA
Source organism: Balaenoptera borealis (assembly GCF_965194805.1). NCBI lineage: Eukaryota > Metazoa > Chordata > Mammalia > Artiodactyla > Balaenopteridae > Balaenoptera > Balaenoptera borealis. The sequence continues at coordinate 402,832 of NW_028123550.1, forward strand.
ATTCACAAACCTGCAGAGTTATAAATGATAACTCTCGTCCACAAATATATTGAGGGAAGGCAAAGAAGAGGATTTGAAATCAAGGCAGAATTGCAGGAAACAGATTTCAGGAGGTAGATTCGAATCGCCTTTAAAGCACATGAAAAGCGGCAAAACGTTGACAATGATGCCCTTGGCCAAAAAGGGCGTATGCGTTTTTTCCTGAATATATTCAGGAAAAAACGCATACGCCCTTTTTGGCCAACCAAGCAACCTGGAAAGGCAAATCAGCGCTACAAAGAAGTCTCGCTTCCCATCGGTTAAAAGGGCCATGCTGAAAAAAGTGTCAAAACCAGAAATGCAGGACAGGCCATGGAGAAATGGGAGCCTTGCTACACTGATGGGCGGGATGTAAATTGCCAACAGCCACTCTGGAGAAGAGTACGGTGTGTCCTGAAACATCTAAAAAACACAGCTTAGAGAGCATAGGGCACTTCCACTCATGGGGGTATAAATTGGGAAAATGAAAAATCAGCAAGACACAAGCACCCCAAAGTTTAGGGCTGCTCTGTTGACAAGGACCTCCACTTCATTCCACCTTCAATATCCCAGGAAAGAGAAAAATGGATAAAGAAGTTGTGGTCCTTATGTACAATGGAATATCACTCAGCCATGAAATCAATGTCATAAGGCTAGTAGCAGCATGATGAGTGGATTTAGGTACGACGATTCTAAGTGAAATAAGTCACACAGAAAAGGACACTTCTCATAAGGTATCACTGATAGAGGGAATGTAAAAACCGTTACACTTGAACTGAATTACAAAACAGAACAGAGTCACACATGCAGAAAACACACTATGGCTGCTTAACGGGAAAGGTGAGGTGGGGTGATACATAAAACAAGGGTTTCAAATTAGCTCAGATACCGTTCCATAAACCCAATATGTAATAGACAAGACCTACTCCTTGCTCAGAGAACTGGACTCAACACGCCCTATTCACCGCACAAGAATATATCTGACTAGTAATAATCTTAAAACCTATGTATTGATATCTCTCTGTTAGTGTGTCAAGTGGGTGTAAAGCGGCATAAACACAGCAGTGAAAAGCAGCTAAACCCCATTATAAAAATAAATTACTTTGAAAAACCCATGAAACAAAGACAGTGAAAGAGATAGAAATTCTTACACAAAGCGTTCACGGGCTGTGATGCAACCTGGATTGACCATATCTAGACCCACAGCTGGATGAGACATAAGGGTGGACACTCTTGGGGCTGAGAGGTTTGGTGAGGTTGGGTGAGCAAACGCAGACCCTTTAAAGTAATACTGCATGGTACCCATCGCATGGGTCCCATATATCCAGGTTCAAGGGCATCTTCCTACATCGAAAACATGCATGAGAAACCCAGAAGATGGTACACCGTGTGATGTGGAAAGGTTTCTAAAACGCACCTCATTTCTCATCTCCTTGTGCCCGGATTCGCTATTCCAGCCGCTTTACTAGCAATCTCCCTACTTGGAGCATCATCACCTTTAACCTCCTGTTCCGTACAGGTTGCAATTTGTCCTGAGGATGAACGGGAAGACGTGGAACCAATGAGAGACTAGCTCTTGGTGTTGGGACAGGCACAGGTCACTCTATTTTCCCATCAGGAAGAAGAATTAACCACAGGCTCAGCCTGCCCCCCGGAACCAGAACAGGCCCTGAAGCCATCCTGCGCTATTGCGGCCAGCTCCCTAAAAAGCGAGTTGTAAAATGGAGGTTCAGGGCACTGCAATTCACAAACCTGCAGAGTTATAAATGATAACTCTCGTCCACAAATATATTGAGGGAAGGCAAAGAAGAGGATTTGAAATCAAGGCAGAATTGCAGGAAACAGATTTCACGAGGTAGATTCGAATCGCCTTTAAAGCACATGAAAAGCGGCAAAACGTTGACAATGATGCCCTTGGCCAAAAAGGGCGTATGCGTTTTTTCCTGAATATATTCAGGAAAAAACGCATACGCCCTTTTTGGCCAACCAAGCAACCTGGAAAGGCAAATCAGCGCTACAAAGAAGTCTCGCTTCCCATCGGTTAAAAGGGCCATGCTGAAAAAAGTGTCAAAACCAGAAATGCAGGACAGGCCATGGAGAAATGGGAGCCTTGCTACACTGATGGGCGGGATGTAAATTGCCAACAGCCACTCTGGAGTAGCGTACGGTGAGTCCTGAAACATCTAAAAAACACAGCTTAGAGAGCATAGGGCACTTCTACTCATGGGGGTATAAATTGGGAAAATGAAAAATCAGCAAGACACAAGCACCCCAAAGTTTAGGGCTGCTCTGTTGACAAGGACCTCCACTTCATTCCACCTTCAATATCCCAGGAAAGAGAAAAATGGATAAAAGAGTTGTGGTCCTTATGTACAAAGGAATATCACTCAGCCATGAAATCAATGTCATAAGGCTAGTAGCAGCATGATGAGTGGATTTAGGTACGACGATTCTAAGTGAAGTAAGTCACACAGAAAAGGACACTTCTCATAAGGTATCACTGATAGAGGGAATGTAAAAACCGTTACACTTGAACTGAATTACAAAACAGAACGGAGTCACACATGCAGAAAACACACTATGGCTGCTTAACGGGAAAGGGGAGGTGGGGTGATACATAAAACAAGGGTTTCAAATTAGCTCAGATACCGTTCCATAAACCCAATATGTAATAGACAAGACCTACTCCTTGCTCAGAGAACTGGACTCAACACGCCCTATTCACCGCACAAGAATATATCTGACTAGTAATAATCTTAAAACCTATGTATTGATATCTCTCTGTTAGTGTGTCAAGTGGGTGTAAAGCGGCATAAACACAGCAGTGAAAAGCAGCTAAACCCCATTATAAGAATAAATTACTTTTTCAAACCCATGAAACAAAGACAGTGAAAGAGAGCGAAATTCTTACACAATGCGTTCAGGGGCTGTGATGCAACCTGGATTGACCATATCTAGACCCACAGCTGGATGAGACATAAGGGTGGACACTCTTGAGGCTGAGAGGTTTGGTGAGGTTGGGTGAGCAAACGCAGACCCTTTAAAGTAATACTGCGTGGTACCCATCGCATGGGTCCCAAATCTCCAGGTTCAAGGGCATCTTCTTCCATCGAAAACATGCATGAGAAACCCAGAAGATGGTACACCGTGTGATGGGGAAAGGTTTCTAAAACGCACCTCATTTCTCATCTCCTTGTGCTCGGGTTCGCCATTCCAGCCACTTTACTAGCAATCTCCCTCCTTGGAGCATCAGCACCTTTAACCTCCTGTTCCGTACAGGTTGCAATTTGTCCTGAGGATGAACGGGAAGACGTGGAACCAATGAGAGACTAGCTCTTGGTTTTGGGACACGCAGAGGTCACTCTATTTTCCCATCAGGAAGAAGAATTAACCACAGGCTCAGCCTGCCCCCCGGAACCAGAACAGGGCCTGAAGCCATCCTGCGCTTTTGCGGCCATCTCCCAAAAACGCGAGTTGTAAAATGGAGGTTCAGGGCACTGCAATTCACAAACCTGCAGAGTTATAAATGATACCTCTCGTCCACAAATATATTGAGGGAAGGCAAAGAAGAGGATTTGAAATCAAGGCAGAATTGCAGGAAACAGATTTCACGAGGTAGATTCGAATCGCCTTTAAAGCACATGAAAAGCGGCAAATCGTTGACAATGATGCCCTTGGCCAAAAAGGGCGTATGCATTTTTTCCTGAATATATTCAGGAAAAAACGCATACGCCCTTTTTGGCCAACCAAGCAACCTGGAAAGGCAAATCAGCGCTACAAAGAAGTCTCGCTTCCCATCGGTCAAAAGGGCCATGCTGAAAAAAGTGTCAAAACCAGAAATGCAGGACAGGCCATGGAGAAATGGGAGCCTTGCTACACTGATGGGCGGGATGTAAATTGTCAACAGCCACTCTGGAGAAGTGTACGGTGAGTCCTGAAACGTCTAAAAAGCAAAGCTTAGAGAGCATAGGGCACTTCCACTCATGGGGGTATAAATTGGGAAAATGAAAAATCAGCAAGACACAAGCACCCCAAAGTTTAGGGCTGCTCTGTTGACAAGGACCTCCACTTCATTCCACCTTCAATATCCCAGGAAAGAGAAAAATGGATAAAGAAGTTGTGGTCCTTATGTACAATGGAATATCACTCAGCCATGAAATCAATGTCATAAGGCTAGTAGCAGCATGATGAGTGGATTTAGGTACGACGACTCTAAGTGAAATAAGTCACACAGAAAAGGACACTTCTCATAAGGTATCACTTATAGAGGGAATGTAAAAACCGTTACACTTGAACTGAATTACAAAACAGAACAGAGTCACACATGCAGAAAACACACTATGGCTGCTTAACGGGAAAGGTGAGGTGGGGTGATACATAAAACAAGGGTTTCAAATTAGCTCAGATACCGTTCCATAAACCCAATATGTAATAGACAAGACCTACTCCTTGCTCAGAGAACTGGACTCAACACGCCCTATTCACCGCACAAGAATATATCTGACTAGTAATAATCTTAAAACCTATGTATTGATATCTCTCTGTTAGTGTGTCAAGTGGGTGTAAAGCGGCATAAACACAGCAGTGAAAAACAGCTAAACCCCATTATAAAAATTTCTTTGAAAAACCCATGAAACAAAGACAGTGAAAGAAAGCGAAATTCTTACACAATGCGTTCAGGGGCTGTGATGCAACCTGGATTGACCATATCTAGACCCACAGCTGGATGAGACATAAGGGTGGACACTCTTGGGGCTGAGAGGTTTGGTGAGGTTGGGTGAGCAAATGCAGACCCTTTAAAGCAATACTGCGTGGTACCCATCGCATGGGTCCCAAATCTCCAGGTTCAAGGGCATCTTCCTACATCGAAAACATGCATGAGAAACCCAGAAGATGGTACACCGTGTGATGGGGAAAGGTTTCTAAAACGCACCTCATTTCTCATCTCCTTGTGCCCGGGTTCGGTATTCCAGCCGCTTTACTAGCAATCTCCCTACTTGGAGCATCAGCACCTTTAACCTCCTGTTCCGTACAGGTTCCAATTTGTCCTGAGTGTGAACGGGAAGACGTGGAACCAATGAGAGACTAGCTCTTGGTGTTGGGACAGGCACAGGTCACTCTATTTTCCCATCAGGAAGAAGAATTAACCACAGGCTCAGCCTGCCCCCCGGAACCAGAACAGGGCCTGAAGCCATCCTGCGCTATTGCGGCCAGCTCCCTAAAAAGCGAGTTGTAAAATGGAGGTTCAGGGCACTGCATTTCACAAACCTGCAGACTTATAAATGATAACTCTCGTCCACAAATATATTGAGGGAAGGCAAAGAAGAGGATTTGAAATCAAGGCAGAATTGCAGGAAACAGATTTCAGGAGGTAGATTCGAATCGCCTTTAAAGCACATGAAAAGCGGAAAAACTTTGTCAATGATGCCCTTGGTCAAAAAGGGCGTATGCGTTTTTTCCTGAATATATTCAGGAAAAAACGCATACGCCCTTTTTGGCCAACCAAGCAACCTGGAAAGGCAAATCAGCGCTACAAAGAAGTCTCGCTTCCCATTGGTTAAAAGGGCCATGCTGAAAAAAGTGTCAAAACCAGAAATGCAGGACAGGCCATGGAGAAATGGGAGCCTTGCTACACTGATGGGCGGGATGTAAATTGCCAACAGCCACTCTGGAGAAGAGTACGGTGTGTCCTGAAACATCTAAAAAACACAGCTTAGAGAGCATAGGGCACTTCCACTCATGGGGGTATAAATTGGGAAAATGAAAAATCAGCAAGACACAAGCACCCCAAAGTTTATTGTTGCTCTGTTGACAAGGACCTCCACTTCATTCCACCTTAAATATGCCAGGAAAGAGAAAAATGGATAAAAGAGTTGTGGTCCTTATGTACAAAGGAATATCACTCAGCCATGAAATCAATGTCATAAGGCTAGTAGCAGCATGATGAGTGGATTTAGGTACGACGATTCTAAGTGAAGTAAGTTACACAGAAAAGGACACTTCTCATAAGGTATCACTGATAGAGGGAATGTAAAAACCGTTACACTTGAACTGAATTACAAAACAGAACGGAGTCACACATGCAGAAAACACACTATGGCTGCTTAACGGGAAAGGTGAGGTGGGGTGATACATAAAACAAGGGTTTCAAATTAGCTCAGATACCGTTCCATAAACCCAATATGTAATAGACAAGACCTACTCCTTGCTCAGAGAACTGGACTCAACACGCCCTATTCACCGCACAAGAATATATCTGACTAGTAATAATCTTAAAACCTATGTATTGATATCTCTCTGTTAGTGTGTCAAGTGGGTGTAAAGCGGCATAAACAAAGCAGTGAAAAGCAGCTAAACCCCATTATAAAAATAAATTACTTTGAAAAACCCATGAAACAAAGACAGTGAAAGAGATAGAAATTCTTACACAAAGCGTTCACGGGCTGTGATGCAACCTGGATTGACCATATCTAGACCCACAGCTGGATGAGACATAAGGGTGGACACTCTTGGGGCTGAGAGGTTTGGTGAGGTTGGGTGAGCAAACGCAGACCCTTTAAAGTAATACTGCATGGTACCCATCGCATGGGTCCCATATCTCCAGGTTCAAGGGCATCTTCCTACATCGAAAACATGCATGAGAAACCCAGAAGATGGTACACCGTGTGATGTGGAAAGGTTTCTAAAACGCACCTCATTTCTCATCTCCTTGTGCCCGGATTCGCTATTCCAGCCGCTTTACTAGCAATCTCCCTACTTGGAGCATCATCACCTTTAACCTCCTGTTCCGTACAGGTTGCAATTTGTCCTGAGGATGAACGGGAAGACGTGGAACCAATGAGAGACTAGCTCTTGGTGTTGGGACAGGCACAGGTCACTCTATTTTCCCATCAGGAAGAAGAATTAACCACAGGCTCAGCCTGCCCCCCGGAACCAGAACAGGGCCTGAAGCCATCCTGCGCTATTGCGGCCAGCTCCCTAAAAAGCGAGTTGTAAAATGGAGGTTCAGGGCACTGCAATTCACAAACCTGCAGAGTTATAAATGATAACTCTCGTCCACAAATATATTGAGGGAAGGCAAAGAAGAGGATTTGAAATCAAGGCAGAATTGCAGGAAACAGATTTCACGAGGTAGATTCGAATCGCCTTTAAAGCACATGAAAAGCGGCAAAACGTTGACAATGATGCCCTTGGCCAAAAAGGGCGTATGCGTTTTTTCCTGAATATATTCAGGAAAAAACGCATACGCCCTTTTTGGCCAACCAAGCAACCTGGAAAGGCAAATCAGCGCTACAAAGAAGTCTCGCTTCCCATCGGTTAAAAGGGCCATGCTGAAAAAAGTGTCAAAACCAGAAATGCAGGACAGGCCATGGAGAAATGGGAGCCTTGCTACACTGATGGGCGGGATGTAAATTGCCAACAGCCACTCTGGAGAAGCGTACGGTGAGTCCTGAAACATCTAAAAAACACAGCTTAGAGAGCATAGGGCACTTCTACTCATGGGGGTATAAATTGGGAAAATGAAAAATCAGCAAGACACAAGCACCCCAAAGTTTAGGGCTGCTCTGTTGACAAGGACCTCCACTTCATTCCACCTTCAATATCCCAGGAAAGAGAAAAATGGATAAAAGAGTTGTGGTCCTTATGTACAAAGGAATATCACTCAGCCATGAAATCAATGTCAAAAGGCTAGTAGCAGCATGATGAGTGGATTTAGGTACGACGATTCTAAGTGAAGTAAGTCACACAGAAAAGGACACTTCTCATAAGGTATCACTGATAGAGGGAATGTAAAAACCGTTACACTTGAACTGAATTACAAAACAGAACGGAGTCACACATGCAGAAAACACACTATGGCTGCTTAACGGGAAAGGTGAGGTGGGGTGATACATAAAACAAGGGTTTCAAATTAGCTCAGATACCGTTCCATAAACCCAATATGTAATAGACAAGACCTACCCCTTGCTCAGAGAACTGGACTCAACACGCCCTATTCACCGCACAAGAATATATCTGACTAGAAATAATCTTAAAACCTATGTATTCATATCTCTCTGTTAGTGTGTCAAGTGGGTGTAAAGCGGCATAAACACAGCAGTGAAAAGCAGCTAAACCCCATTATAAAAATAAATTACTTTTTCAAACCCATGAAACAAAGACAGTGAAAGAGAGCGAAATTCTTACACAATGCGTTCAGGGGCTATGATCCAACCTGGATTGACCATATCTAGACCCACAGCTGGATGAGACATAAGGGTGGACACTCTTGAGGCTGAGAGGTTTGGTGAGGTTGGGTGAGCAAACGCAGACCCTTTAAAGTAATACTGCGTGGTACCCATCGCATGGGTCCCAAATCTCCAGGTTCAAGGGCATCTTCCTCCATCGAAAACATGCATGAGAAACCCAGAAGATGGTACACCGTGTGATGGGGAAAGGTTTCTAAAACGCACCTCATTTCTCATCTCCTTGTGCTCGGGTTCGCCATTCCAGCCACTTTACTAGCAATCTCCCTCCTTGGAGCATCAGCACCTTTAACCTCCTGTTCCGTACAGGTTGCAATTTGTCCTGAGGATGAACGGGAAGACGTGGAACCAATGAGAGACTAGCTCTTGGTGTTGGGACACGCAGAGGTCACTCTATTTTCCCATCAGGAAGAAGAATTAACCACAGGCTAAGCCTGCCCCCCGGAACCAGAACAGGGCCTGAAGCCATCCTGAGCTTTTGCGGCCAGCTCCCAAAAACGCGAGTTGTAAAATGGAGGTTCAGGGCACTGCAATTCACAAACCTGCAGAGTTATAAATGATACCTCTCGTCCACAAATATATTGAGGGAAGGCAAAGAAGAGGATTTGAAATCAAGGCAGAATTGCAGGAAACAGATTTCAGGAGGTAGATTCGAATCGCCTTTAAAGCACATGAAAAGCGGCAAAACGTTGACAATGATGCCCTTGGCCAAAAAGGGCGTATGCGTTTTTTCCTGAATATATTCAGGAAAAAACGCATACGCCCTTTTTGGCCAACCAAGCAACCTGGAAAGGCAAATCAGCGCTACAAAGAAGTCTCGCTTCCCATCGGTCAAAAGGGCCATGCTGAAAAAAGTGTCAAAACCAGAAATGCAGGACAGGCCATGGAGAAATGGGAGCCTTGCTACACTGATGGGCGGGATGTAAATTGTCAAAAGCCACTCTGGAGAAGTGTACGGTGAGTCCTGAAACGTCTAAAAAGCAAAGCTTAGAGAGCATAGGGCACTTCCACTCATGGGGGTATAAATTGGGAAAATGAAAAATCAGCAAGACACAAGCACCCCAAAGTTTAGGGCTGCTCTGTTGACAAGGACCTCCACTTCATTCCACCTTCAATATCCCAGGAAAGAGAAAAATGGATAAAGAAGTTGTGGTCCTTATGTACAATGGAATATCACTCAGCCATGAAATCAATGTCATAAGGCTAGTAGCAGCATGATGAGTGGATTTAGGTACGACGACTCTAAGTGAAATAAGTCACACAGAAAAGGACACTTCTCATAAGGTATCACTGATAGAGGGAATGTAAAAACCGTTACACTTGAACTGAATTACAAAACAGAACAGAGTCACACATGCAGAAAACACACTATGGCTGCTTAACGGGAAAGGTGAGGTGGGGTGATACATAAAACAAGGGTTTCAAATTAGCTCAGATACCGTTCCATAAACCCAATATGTAATAGACAAGACCTACTCCTTGCTCAGAGAACTGGACTCAACACGCCCTATTCACCGCACAAGAATATATCTGACTAGTAATAATCTTAAAACCTATGTATTGATATCTCTCTGTTAGTGTGTCAAGTGGGTGTAAAGCGGCATAAACACAGCAGTGAAAAGCAGCTAAACCCCATTATAAAAATAAATTACTTTGAAAAACCCATGAAACAAAGACAGTGAAAGAGATAGAAATTCTTACACAAAGCGTTCACGGGCTGTGATGCAACCTGGATTGACCATATCTAGACCCACAGCTGGATGAGACATAAGGGTGGACACTCTTGGGGCTGAGAGGTTTGGTGAGGTTGGGTGAGCAAACGCAGACCCTTTAAAGTAATACTGCATGGTACCCATCGCATGGGTCCCATATCTCCAGGTTCAAGGGCATCTTCCTACATCGAAAACATGCATGAGAAACCCAGAAGATGGTACACCGTGTGATGTGGAAAGGTTTCTAAAACGCACCTCATTTCTCATCTCCTTGTGCCCGGATTCGCTATTCCAGCCGCTTTACTAGCAATCTCCCTACTTGGAGCATCATCACCTTTAACCTCCTGTTCCGTACAGGTTGCAATTTGTCCTGAGGATGAACGGGAAGACGTGGAACCAATGAGAGACTAGCTCTTGGTGTTGGGACAGGCACAGGTCACTCTATTTTCCCATCAGGAAGAAGAATTAACCACAGGCTCAGCCTGCCCCCCGGAATCAGAACAGGGCCTGAAGCCATCCTGCGCTATTGCGGCCAGCTCCCTAAAAAGCGAGTTGTAAAATGGAGGTTCAGGGCACTGCAATTCACAAACCTGCAGAGTTATAAATGATAACTCTCGTCCACAAATATATTGAGGGAAGGCAAAGAAGAGGATTTGAAATCAAGGCAGAATTGCAGGAAACAGATTTCACGAGGTAGATTCGAATCGCCTTTAAAGCACATGAAAAGCGGCAAAACGTTGACAATGATGCCCTTGGCCAAAAAGGGCGTATGCGTTTTTTCCTGAATATATTCAGGAAAAAACGCATACGCCCTTTTTGGCCAACCAAGCAACCTGGAAAGGCAAATCAGCGCTACAAAGAAGTCTCGCTTCCCATCGGTTAAAAGGGCCATGCTGAAAAAAGTGTCAAAACCAGAAATGCAGGACAGGCCATGGAGAAATGGGAGCCTTGCTACACTGATGGGCGGGATGTAAATTGCCAACAGCCACTCTGGAGAAGCGTACGGTGAGTCCTGAAACATCTAAAAAACACAGCTTAGAGAGCATAGGGCACTTCTACTCATGGGGGTATAAATTGGGAAAATGAAAAATCAGCAAGACACAAGCACCCCAAAGTTTAGGGCTGCTCTGTTGACAAGGACCTCCACTTCATTCCACCTTCAATATCCCAGGAAAGAGAAAAATGGATAAAAGAGTTGTGGTCCTTATGTACAAAGGAATATCACTCAGCCATGAAATCAATGTCATAAGGCTAGTAGCAGCATGATGAGTGGATTTAGGTACGACGATTCTAAGTGAAGTAAGTCACACAGAAAAGGACACTTCTCATAAGGTATCACTGATAGAGGGAATGTAAAAACCGTTACACTTGAACTGAATTACAAAACAGAACGGAGTCACACATGCAGAAAAAACACTATGGCTGCTTAACGGGAAAGGTGAGGTGGGGTGATACATAAAACAAGGGTTTCAAATTAGCTCAGATACCGTTCCATAAACCCAATATGTAATAGACAAGACCTACCCCTTGCTCAGAGAACTGGACTCAACACGCCCTATTCACCGCACAAGAATATATCTGACTAGAAATAATCTTAAAACCTATGTATTCATATCTCTCTGTTAGTGTGTCAAGTGGGTGTAAAGCGGCATAAACACAGCAGTGAAAAGCAGCTAAACCCCATTATAAAAATAAATTACTTTTTCAAACCCATGAAACAAAGACAGTGAAAGAGAGCGAAATTCTTACACAATGCGTTCAGGGGCTATGATCCAACCTGGATTGACCATATCTAGACCCACAGCTGGATGAGACATAAGGGTGGACACTCTTGGGGCTGAGAGGTTTGGTGAGGTTGGGTGAGCAAACGCAGACCCTTTAAAGTAATACTGCGTGGTACCCATCGCATGGGTCCCAAATCTCCAGGTTCAAGGGCATCTTCCTCCATCGAAAACATGCATGAGAAACCCAGAAGATGGTACACCGTGTGATGGGGAAAGGTTTCTAAAACGCACCTCATTTCTCATCTCCTTGTGCTCGGGTTCGCCATTCCAGCCACTTTACTAGCAATCTCCCTCCTTGGAGCATCAGCACCTTTAACCTCCTGTTCCGTACAGGTTGCAATTTGTCCTGAGGATGAACGGGAAGACGTGGAACCAATGAGAGACTAGCTCTTGGTGTTGGGACACGCAGAGGTCACTCTATTTTCCCATCAGGAAGAAGAATTAACCACAGGCTCAGCCTGCCCCCCGGAACCAGAACAGGGCCTGAAGCCATCCTGAGCTTTTGCGGCCATCTCCCAAAAACGCGAGTTGTAAAATGGAGGTTCAGAGCACTGCAATTCACAAACCTGCAGAGTTATAAATGATACCTCTCGTCCACAAATATATTGAGGGAAGGCAAAGAAGAGGATTTGAAATCAAGGCAGAATTGCAGGAAACAGATTTCAGGAGGTAGATTCGAATCGCCTTTAAAGCACATGAAAAGCGGCAAAACGTTGACAATGATGCCCTTGGCCAAAAAGGGCGTATGCGTTTTTTCCTGAATATATTCAGGAAAAAACGCATACGCCCTTTTTGGCCAACCAAGCAACCTGGAAAGGCAAATCAGCGCTACAAAGAAGTCTCGCTTCCCATCGGTCAAAAGGGCCATGCTGAAAAAAGTGTCAAAACCAGAAATGCAGGACAGGCCATGGAGAAATGGGAGCCTTGCTACACTGATGGGCGGGATGTAAATTGTCAACAGCCACTCTGGAGAAGTGTACGGTGAGTCCTGAAACGTCTAAAAAGCAAAGCTTAGAGAGCATAGGGCACTTCCACGCATGGGGGTATAAATTGGGAAAATGAAAAATCAACAAGACACAAGCACCCCAAAGTTTAGGGCTGCTCTGTTGACAAGGACCTCCACTTCATTCCACCTTCAATATCCCAGGAAAGAGAAAAATGGATAAAAGAGTTGTGGTCCTTATGTACAATGGAATATCACTCAGCCATGAAATCAATGTCTTAAGACTAGTAGCAGCATGATAAGTGGATTTAGGTACGACGATTCTAAGTGAAATAAGTCACACAGAAAAGGACACTTCTCATAAGGTATCACTTATAGAGGGAATGTAAAAACCGTTACACTTGAACTGAATTACAAAACAGAACAGAGTCACACATGCAGAAAACACACTATGGCTGCTTAACGGGAAAGGTGAGGTGGGGTGATACATAAAACAAGGGTTTCAAATTAGCTCAGATACCGTTCCATAAACCCAATATGTAATAGACAAGACCTACTCCTTGCTCAGAGAACTGGACTCAACACGCCCTATTCACCGCACAAGAATATATCTGAGTAGTAATAATCTTAAAACCTATGTATTGATATCTCTCTTTTTGTGTGTCAAGTGGGTGTAAAGCGGCATAAACACAGCAGTGAAAAGCAGCTAAACCCCATTATAAAAATAAATTACTTTGAAAAACCCATGAAACAAAGACAGTGAAAGAGAGCGAAATTCTTACACAATGCGTTCAGGGGCTGTGATGCAACCTGGATTGACCATATCTAGACCCACAGCTGGATGAGACATAAGGGTGGACACTCTTGGGGCTGAGAGGTTTGGTGAGGTTGGGTGAGCAAACGCAGACCCTTTAAAGTAATACTGCGTGGTACCCATCGCATGGGTCCCAAATCTCCAGGTTCAAGGGCATCTTCCTACATCGAAAACATGCATGAGAAACCCAGAAGATGGTACACCGTGTGATGGGGAAAGGTTTCTAAAACGCACCTCATTTCTCATCTCCTTGTGCCCGGGTTCGGTATTCCAGCCGCTTTACTAGCAATCTCCCTCCTTGTAGCATCAGCACCTTTAACCTCCTGTTCCGTACAGGTTGCAATTTGTCCTGAGGGTGAACGGGAAGACGTGGAACCAATGAGAGACTAGCTCTTGGTGTTGGCACAGGCACAGGTCACTCTATTTTCCCATCAGGAAGAAGAATTAACCACAGGCTCAGCCTGCCACCCGGAACCAGAACAGGGCCTGAAGCCATCCTGCGCTATTGCGGCCAGCTCCCTAAAAAGCGAGTTGTAAAATGGAGGTTCAGGGCACTGCAATTCACAAACCTGCAGACTTATAAATGATAACTCTCGTCCACAAATATATTGAGGGAAGGCAAAGAAGAGGATTTGAAATCAAGGCAGAATTGCAGGAAACAGATTTCAGGAGGTAGATTCGAATCGCCTTTAAAGCACATGAAAAGCGGAAAAACGTTGACAATGATGCCCTTGGCCAAAAAGGGCGTATGCGTTTTTTCCTGAATATATTCAGGAAAAAACGCATACGCCCTTTTTGGCCAACCAAGCAACCTGGAAAAGCAAATCAGCGCTACAAAGAAGTCTCGCTTCCCATCGGTTAAAAGGGCCATGCTGAAAAAAGTGTCAAAACCAGAAATGCAGGACAGGCCATGGAGAAATGGGAGCCTTGCTACACTGATGGGCGGGATGTAAATTGCCAACTGCCACTCTGGAGAAGAGTACGGTGTGTCCTGAAACATCTAAAAAACACAGCTTAGAGAGCATAGGGCACTTCCACTCATGGGGGTATAAATTGGGAAAATGAAAAATCAGCAAGACACAAGCACCCCAAAGTTTAGGGTTGCTCTGTTGACAAGGACCTCCACTTCATTCCACCTTAAATATGCCAGGAAAGAGAAAAATGAATGAAGGAGTTGTGGTCCTTATGTACAATGGAATATCACTCAGCCATGAAATCAATGTCATAAGGCTAGTAGCAGCATGATGAGTGGATTTAGGTACGACAATTCTAAGTGAAATAAATCACACAGAAAAGGACACTTCTCATAAGGTATCACTGATAGAGGGAATGTAAAAACCGTTACACTTGAACTGAATTACAAAACAGAACGAGTCACACATGCAGAAAACACACTATGGCTGCTTAACGGGAAAGGGGAGGTGGGGTGATACATAAAACAAGGGTTTCAAATTAGCTCAGATACCGTTCCATAAACCCAATGTGTAATAGACAAGACCTACTCCTTGCTCAGAGAACTGGACTCAACACGCCGTATTCACCGCACAAGAGTATATCTGACTAGTAATAATCTTAAAACCTATGTATTGATATCTCTCTGTTAGTGTGTCAAGTGGGTGTAAAGCAGCATAAACACAGCAGTGAAAAGCAGCTAAACCCCATTATAAAAATAAATTACTTTGAAAAACCCATGAAACAAAGACAGTGAAAGAGAGAGAAATTCTTACACAATTCGTTCAGGGGCTGTGATGCAACCTGGATTGACCATATCTAGACCCACAGCTGGATGAGACATAAGGGTGGACACTCTTGGGGCTGAGGGGTTTGGTGAGGTTGGGTGAGCAAACGCAGACCCTTTAAAGTAATACTGCGTGGTACCCATCCCATGGGTCCCAAATCTCCAGGTTCAAGGGCATCTTCCTACATCGAAAACATGCATGAGAAACCCAGAAGATGGTACACCGTGTGATGGGGAAAGGTTTCTAAAACGCACCTCATTTCTCAACTCCTTGTGCCCGGGTTCGCCATTCCAACCGCTCTACTAGAAATCTCCCTACTTGGAGCATCAGCACCTTTAACCTCTTGTTTCGTACAGGTTGCAATTTGTCCTGAGGATGAACGGGAAGATGGGGAACGAATGAGAGACTAGCTCTTGGTGTTGGGACAGGCAGAGGTCACTCTATTTTCCCATCAGGAAGAAGAATTAACCACATGATCAGCCTGCCCCCTGGAACCAGAACAGGGCCTGAAGCCATCCTGCGCTTTTGCGGCCAGCTCCCAAAAAAGCGAGTTGTAAAATGGAGGTTCACGGCACTGCAATTCACAAACCTGCAGAGTTATAAATGATAACTCTCGTCCACAAATATATTGAGGGAAGGCAAAGAAGAGGATTTGAAATCAAGGCAGAATTGCAGGAAACAGATTTCAGGAGGTAGATTCGAATCGCCTTAAAGCACATGAAAAGCGGCAAAACGTTGACAATGATGCCCTTGGCCAAAAAGGGCGTATGCGTTTTTTCCTGAATATATTCAGGAAAAAACGCATACGCCCTTTTTGGCCAACCAAGCAACCTGGAAAGGCAAATCAGCGATACAAAGAAGACTCGCTTCCCATCGGTCAAAAGGGCCATGCTGAAAAAAGTGTCAAAACCAGAAATGCAGGACATGCCATGGAGAAATGGGAGCCTTGCTACACTGATGGGCGGGATGTAAATTGCCAACAGCCACTCTGGAGAAGTGTACGGTGTGTCCTGAAACATCTAAAAAACACAGCTTAGAGAGCATAGGGCACTTCCACTCATGGGGGTATAAATTGGGAAAATTAAAAATCAGCAAGACACAAGCACCCCAAAGTTTAGGGCTGCTCTGTTGACAAGGACCTCCACTTCATTCCACCTTCAATATCCCAGGAAAGAGAAAAATGGATAAAGAAGTTGTGGTCCTTATGTACAATGGAATATCACTCAGCCATGAAATCAATGTCATAAGGCTAGTAGCAGCATGATGAGTGGATTTAGGTACGACGATTCTAAGTGAAATAAGTCACACAGAAAAGGACATTTCTCATAAGGTATCACTTATAGAGGGAATGTAAAAACCATTACACTTGAAGTGAATTACAAAACAGAACAGAGTCACACATTTAGAAAACACACTATGGCTGCTTAACGGGAAAGGTGAAGTGGGGTGATGCATAAAACAAGGGTTTCATATTAGCTCAAATACCGATCCATATACCCAATATGTAATAGACAAGACCTATTCCTTGCTCAGTGAAGTGGATGCAACACCCCCTATTCAACGAACAAGAATATATCTGACTAGTAAAAATCTTAAATCCTATGTATTGATGTCTCTCTGTTAGTGTGTCAATTGGGTGTAAAGGGGCATAAACACAGCAGTGAAAATCAGGTAAACCCCATTATAAAAATAAATTACTTTGAAAAACCCATGAAACAAAGACAGTGAAAGAGAGAGAAATTCTTACACAATTCTTTCAGGGGCTGTGATGCGACCTGGTGTGACCATATCTAGATCCACAGCCTGATGAGAAATAAAGCTGGACACTCTTGGGGCTGAAGGTCTCTTTCCCTATTTACCAGATTAGGAACGTAGAAAGGCTGCCACCCTCTGGCCGTTACCTGCAAACGCAGCTTTAAAACATGTGCTAATGGTCACTTCATATGAACAAGTACTTCAGGGCTGTAAATGAAACGTGCCCTCAAAATGTCTTGAGGGAGGTAATGGCCAAAAATTTTCAAAATGTGACACTTACTTTAAGAAAACACTTTGAAGAACTGAGCTGTAATCACAGTTTGATAAATAAAAAGGGCATGCTTTAAAGCTCAATTTCAACAGATTATGGGACACATGCAAATTCAACCACAGATAGGCATCAGCTCGCACCGGTTAGAATAACCATCAGCAAGAAAACTACAAACAATAAATATTGAAGGTGTTTTGGAGAAATGCATACCCTCAATTTTAAGTGGGACGTAACCTGGAAAGAGCCACTAATGAGAACTGAATGGTGGTGCCTTTAAAACATACACACTGAGCTACCATATGATACAGCAAGCCCACTCCTTGGCCTATAACATAAGAAGATATAACTGGAAAGACACAGGCAAACAAATGTGCATTGCAGCAGTATTACAATAGCCAAGACATGGAGGCAACCAGAAAGTCCATCAAGAGGTGCGTGCCCAAAGAAGAACTGGTACACGTACAGATGGAATATTAGCCAGGGAAAAAAATGAAACAATGCCATTTGCAGCACCATGTATGATTCTTGAGGTAATCAGGCAAATTGTACTAAGTCAGAAAGCAAAAGACACATATCCTATAATATCACTTATAGGTCTTAGCTAAAAATTGATACCAATGAAAATATTTCCACAGAGAAATGCAATCACAGATTCATTAAACAAACTTATGGTTCACCAAATGGAAAGGTGTGAGGATTGGATACATTAGGATATTGGGGTTAAGATAGATATAGAAACACATGTGAAATATGTAATCACCAAAGACCTACGTAATACCAAGACAAGACTACTCAACATTGTGTCATAACCTACATGGGAAAATGATCCAAAGAAGAATAGATATATGTATATGTTTAAAAGAACCACATCTTTCACACCTAGAAGAAACAAAACATTTTAATTAAATTTGCTCTGACAAAAAATAAAAATTAAATTAAAAAAAGAACAAGAAGTAATGAGACATAAACTTAAGGGGCTATTTGCTGGCACATTGCATTCTAATTTACAACCAGAACATGACTTCCATTAAGGCTCTGTCATCACTAATAAAGCAGCTTTATAAGCAATGTTGAAGGTAGCTTAAAAGAAGTCTCACTAATTATTGATAGTAACAAGGAAACAAAGAAAAGTAAAAATCTCACTGCAAAAAGTATACATAGGGTAAGGATAGTAGATCAAACACTTATTAAACTTCTGTAAAGAATAAAAGACAACAGTAGTATGTTTTTTTAAAAAGAGAGGGCCCAAATAAATCTGAAATGAAAGAGATGATGTTACAACAGACACCACAGAAATACAAAGTATCCTAAGATACACACAGGGTAACTCAGGGCTCAGACTGGACAGAGCCCACTCTCCAGTCCCCTGTACATGACTTACAGGAGCCTCAGGAACTGAGGAGGGGGTCCCTGAGGAGAGGCTCAAGATAGAATATGGTAGGCATTAACATGACTGCATTCATCTTAAACATGCCTGAACTACATTCACACGAGATGATTTTGTCCTGTATGTACATCGGCACCTCTAGTTGGAACTGCAAATCTTTGGCTTCAACACCTCTACTGACAACATTAGCGTCACCTGCTGTGGACCGTCTCCTATAGGATTTCTAGAATCACAAAACATCGAAGCTTCACAGGACCCAGAGTCTGTGCAACTCCACACAGAGTCTCAGAGTCTCAACTCCACTCAGATACTCCACTCTTGGAGGGCACACACAAAGTAGTGTGCACATCAGGACCCAGGGGAAGGAGCAGTGACCCTGTAGGAGAATGACCAGAACTACCTGCTACTTTTAGAGGGTCTCCTGCAGAGGCAGGTGGTGGCTGTGGCTGTGGCTCACCGTGAGGACAACGACACTGGCAGCAGAAGTTCTGGGAAATACTCCTTGGTGTGAGCCCTCCCAGAGTCCGCCATTAGCCCCACCAAGAGCAAGGTAGGCTCCAGGGCTGGGTCGCCTCAGGCCAAACAACCAACAGGGAGGGAACCCAGCCCCATGCATCAGCAGACAAGCGGATTAAACTTTTTATTAAAGTTTTATTTAATCCGTAGACAAGCGGATTAAAGCTCTGCCCACCAAAGCAACACCCAGCTCTACCCACCACCAGTCCCTCCCATCAGGAAGCTTGCACAAGCCTCTAAGATAGACTCATCCACCGGAGAGCAGACAGCAGAAGCAAGAAGAACTACAATTCTGCAGCCTGTGGAAGGAAAACCACATTCACAGAAAGATAGACAAAATGAAAAGGCAGAGGACTTTATACCAGATCAAGGAACAAGATAAAACCCCAGAAAAAAAATGAAATGAGGTGGAGATAGGGAACCTTCCAGAAAAAGAATTCAGAATAATGATAGTGAAGTTGAGCCAAGACCTTGGAAAAAGAAAGGAGGCAAAGATCGAGAAGATGCAAGAAATGTTTAACAAAGACCTAGAAGAATTAAGGAACAAACACCTAGAAGAATTAAAGAACAAACAAACAGAGGTGAACAATGGAATAACTGAAATGAAAAATACACTAGAAGGAATCAGTAGCAGAATAACTGTGGCAGAAGAACGGATAAGTGACCTGGAAGACAGAAAGGTGGAAATCACTGCCATGGAACAGAATAAAGAAAAAGAATGAAAATAAACGAAGACACCCCAAGAGTCCTCTGGGACAACTTTAAACGCAACAACATTCGCATTATAGGGGTCCCAGAAGGAGAAGAGAGAGAGAAAGGACCCGAGAATATATTTGAAGAGATTATGGTCAAAAACTTCCCTAGCATGGGAAAAGAAATAGCCACCCAAGTCCAGAAGCACAGAGTGTCCCAGGCAGGATAAACCAAAGGAGAAAAATGACAAGACACATAGTAATCAAATTGACAAAAATTAACGACAAAGAAAAATGATTGAAACCAGCAAGGGAAAAATGACAAATAACATACAAGGGAACTCCCATAAGGATAACAACTGATTTCTCAGCAGAAAATCTACAAGCCAGAAGGAAGTGGCATGATAAATTTAAAGTGATGAAAGGGAAGAACCTACAACCAAGAGTACTCCACCCTGCAAAGAGCTCATTCAGATTTGATGGAGAAATCAAAAGCCTTACAGACAAGCAAAAGCTAAGAGAATTCAGCACCATGAAACCAGCTCTACACCAAATGCTAAAGGAACTTCTCTAAGTGGGAAACACAAGAGAAGAAAAGGACCCACCAAGACAAACCCATAACAATTAAGAAAATAGTAGTAGGAACATACATATCGATAATTACCTTAAACGTGAATGCACTACATGTTCCAACCAAAAGACACAGGCTCGCTGAATGGATACAAAAACAAGACCCATATATATGCTGTCTACAAGAGATCCATTTCAGACCTAGGGACACATACAGACTCAAAGTGAGGCGATGGAAAAATATATTCTATGCAAATGAAAATCAAAAGAAAGCTGGAGTAGCAATACTCATATCAGATAAAATAGACTTTAAAATAAAGAATGTTACAAGAGACGAGGAAAGGCACTACATAATGGTCAGGGGATCAATCCAAGAAGAAGATATAACAATTATAAATATATATGTACCCAAAATAGGAGCAGCTCAATGTATAAGGCAACTGCTAACAGCTATAAAAGAGGAAATCGACAGTAACACAATAATAGCGGGGGACTTTAACAGCTCACTTACACCAGTGGAGATCAGCCAGACAGACAATTAATAAGGAAACACAAGCTTTAAATGACACAATAGACCAGATAGAGTTAATTGATATTTATAGGACATTCCATCCAAAAACAGCAGATTACACGTGCTTCTCAACTGCACACGGAACATTCTCCAGGATAGATAACATCTTGGGTCACAGATAAAGCCTCAGTAAATTTAAGAAAACTGAAATCATATCAAGCAGCTGTTCCGACCACAATGCTATGAGATTAGAAATCAATTACACGGAAAAAACCGTAAAAAACACAAACACATGGAAGCTAAACAATACGTTACTAAATAACCAAGAGATCACTGAAGAAATCAAAGAGGAAATCAAAAACTACCTAGAGACAAATGACAACAAAAACACGATGATCCAAAACCTATGGGATGCAGCAAAAGGAGTTCTAAGAGGGAAGTTTATAGCAATACAAGCCTACCTCAAGAAACAAGAAAAATCTCAAATAAACAATCTAACCTTACACCTAGAGGAACTAGAGAAAGAAGAACAAAACCCAAAGTTAGTAGAAGGAAAGAAATCATAAAGATCAGAGCAGAAATAAATGAAATAGAAACAAAGAAAACGAAAGCAAAGATCAATAAAACTAAAAGCTGGTTCTTTGAGAAGATAAGCAAAAATGATCAACCTTTAGCCAGACTCCAGAAAAAGAGGGAGAGGACGCAAATCAACAAAATTAGAAGTGAAAAAGCAGAAGTTACAACAGACACCACAGGAATACAAAGCATCCTAAGAGACTACTACAAGCAACTCTAGGCCAATAAAATGGACAATCTGGAAGAAATGGACAAATTCTTAGAAAGGGATAACCTTCTAAGACTGAACCAGGAAGAAATAGAAAATATGAACAAACCTATCACAAGCAATGAAATTGAAACTGTGATTAAAAATCTTCCAACAAACAAAAGTCCAGAACCAGATGGCATCACAGGTGAATTCTATCAAACATTTAGAGAAGAGCTAACACCCAACCTTCTCAAATTCTTCAAAACAATTGCAGGGGAAGGAACACTCCCAAACTCATTCTATGAGACCACCATCACCCTGATACCAAAATCAGACAGAGATACTACAAGGAAAGAAAATTATAGACCAATATCACTGATGAATATAGATGTAAAAATCCTCAACAAAATACTAGCAAACAGAATCGAACAACACATGAAAAGGATCATACACCATGATCAAGTGGGGTTTATCCCAGGGATGCGAGGATTCTTCAATATACACAAATCAATGTGATACACCATATTAACAAATTGTAGAATAAAACCATATGATCATCTCAATAGCTGAAGGAAAAGATTTTGAGAAAATTCAACACTCATTTACGATAAAAACTCTGCAGAGTGTGGGCATAGAGGGAAACTACCTCAACATAATAAAGGCCATATATGACAAACCCACAGCAAACAGCATTCTCAATGGTGAAAAACTGAAAGCGTTTCCTCTAAGATCAGGAACAAGACGAGGATGTCCACTCTCACCACTGCTATTCAACATAGTTTTGGAAGTCCTAGCCATGGCAATCAGAGAAGAAAAAGAAATAAAAGGAATACAAAAAGGAAAAGAAGAAGTAAAATTGTCACTGTTCGCAGATGACATGATATCATAGATAGAGAATCCTAAAGATGCCACCAGAAAACCACTGGAGCTAATCAATGAATTTGGTAAAGTTGCAGGATACAAAATTAATGCACAGAAATTGCTTGCATTCCTATACACTAACAATGAAAGATCAGAAAGAGAAATTAAGGAAACAATCCCATTACCACTGCAACAAAAAGAATAAAATACCTAGGAATAAACCTACCTAAGGAAGTAAAAGACCTGTACTCAGAAAACTATAAGACACTGATGAAAGAAATCAAAGATGATATAAACAGATGGAGACATATACCATGTTCTCGGATTAGAAGAATCAATATTGTGAAAATGACTATACTACCCAAAGCAATCTACAGATTCAATGCAATCCCGATCAAAATACCTTTGGCATTTTCTACAGAACAAGAAAAAAAAATCTTAAAATTTGTAGGGAGACACAAAAGACCCTGGATAGCCAAAGCAGTCTTGAGGGGGGAAAAAAAAGAGCTCGAGGAATCAGACTTCCAGACTTCAGACTATATTGCAAAGCTACAGTAATCAAGATAATATGGTACTGACACAAGAACAGAAATATAGGTCAATAGAACAGGATAGAAAGCACAGAGATAAACCCACGTACCTATGGTTCACTAATCTATGACAAAGGAGGCAAGGGTATACAATGGAGAAAAGACAGTGTCTTCAGCAAGTGGTGCTGGGAAAACTGGACAGTTACATGTAAAAGAATGAAATTAGTACACTCCCTAACACCATACACAAAAATAAACTCAAAATGGATTAGAGACCTAAATATAAGACCAGCCACTATAAAACTCTTAGAGGAAAACATAAGCAGAACAGTCTATGACATAAATCACAGCAAGATCCTTTTTGACCCACCTCCTAGAGAAATGGAAATAAAAACAAAAATAAAAAAATGGGACCGAATGAAACATAAATTCTTTTGCACAGCAAAGGAAAACATAAGCAAGATGAAAAGACAACCATCAGAATGGGAGAAAATATTTTCAAATGAAGCAAATGGCAAAGGATTAATCTCCAAAAAGCAGCTCATGTAGCTCAATATCACAAAACCAAACAACCCAATCCAAAAATGGGCAGAAGACCTAAATAGACATTTCTCCAAAGAAGATATACAGGTTGCCAACAAACACATGAAAGGATGCTGAACATCACTAATCATTAGAGAAATGCAAATCAAAACTACAGTGAGGTATCACCTCACACCAGTCAGAATGGCCATCATCAAAAAATCTACCAACAATAAATGCTGGAGAGGCATTTATTGGAGCAAAGGGAACCCTCTTGCACTGTTGGTGGGAATGTAAATTGATATAGCCACTAGGGAGAACGGTATGGGGGTTCCTTAAAAACTAAAAATAGAACTACCATACAACCCAGCAAACCCACTCCTGGACATTTACCCTCAGAAAACCATAATTCAAAAAGAGTCATGTACCACAATGTTCACTGTAGCTCTATTTACAATAGCCAGGACATGGAAGCAACCTAAGTGTCCATCAACAGATAAATGGATAAGGAAGATGTGGCACAAATATACAATGGAACATTATTCAGCCATAAAAAGAAACGAAATTGAGTTACTTTTAGTGAGGTGGATGGATCTAGAGTCTGTCCTACAGAGTGAAGTAAGTCAGAAAGAGAAAAACAAATACCGTATGCTAACACATATATATGGAATCTTAAAAAAAAAAGTTTATGAAGAACCTAGGGGCAGGAAAGGATTAAGGACACAGACGTAGAGAAAGGACTTGAGGACATGGGGAGAGGGAAGGGTAAGCTGGGACAAAGTGAGAGAGTGGTATGGACATATATACACTACCAAATGTAAAATTGATAGCTACTGGGAAGCAGCCACATAGCACAGGGAGATCAGCTCTGTGCTTTGTGACCACCTAAAAGGGTGGGATAAGGGAGTGAGAGGGAGGTGCAAGAGGGAGGGGATATGGTGTTATATGTATACGCACAGCTGATTCACTTTTTTATACAGCAGAAACTAACACACAATTGTAAAGCAATTATACTCCAATAAAGATGTAAAAGAAAAAAAAAAGCCCAGAGATAAACCTACACACCTATGGCCCACTAATCTATGACAAAGGAGGCAAGGGTATACAAAGGAGAAAAGACAGTCTCTTCAATAAGTGGTGCTGGGAAAAATGGACAGCTACATGTAAAAGAATGAAATTAGAACACTCCCTAACACCATACACAAAAAATAAACTCAAAATGGATTAGAGACCGAAATGTAAGACCGGACACTATAAAACTCTTAGAGGAAAACATAGGAAGAATACTCTTTGACATAAATCACAGCAAGATCTTTTTTGATCCACCTCCTAGAGTAATGGAATAAAAAAAAAATAAACATATGGGAGCAAATGAAACCTAAAAGCTTTTGCAAAGCAAAGGAAACTACAAACAAGACGAAAAGACAACCCTCACAATGGGAGAAAATATTTGCAAACGAATCAATGGACAAAGGATTAATCTCCAATGTATATAAACAGCTCATGCAGCTCAACAGTAAAAAAACAAACAACCCAATCCAAAAATGGGCAGATGACGTAAATAGACATTTGTCCCAAGAAGACATACAGATGACCAAGAAGCACATGAAAAGCTGCTCAACATCACTAATTATTAGAGAAATATAAACCAAAACTACAATGAGGTATCGCCTCACACGAGTTAGAATGGGCATCATCAGAAAATCTACAAGCAACAAATGCTGGAGAGGGTGTGGAGAAAAGGGAACCCTCTTACACTATTTGTGGGAATGTAAATTGATACAGTCACGATGGAGAACAGTATGGAGGTTCCTTAAGAAACTAAAAATAGAATTACCATATGACCCAGCAATCCCACTACTGGCCATATACCCAGAGAAAACCATAATTCAAAAAGACATATTCACCACAATATTCATTGCAGCACTATTTACAATAGCCAGGTCATGGAAGCAACCTAAATGCCCATAGACAGACGAACAGAAAAGATGTGCTACATATATAAAATGGAATATTACTCAGCCATAAAAAGGAATGAAATTGGGTCATTTGTAGAGACGTGGATAGATCTAGAGACTGTCATACAGAGTGAAGTAAGTCAGAAAGAGAAAAACAAATATCGTATATTAACGCATACATGTGGAACCTAGAAAAATGGTAAAGATGAACCGGTTTGCAAGGCACAAATAGAGACACAGATGTAGAGAACAAATGTATGGACACCAAGGGGGGAAAGTGGCAGGGTGGTGGTGGTGGGATGAATTGCGAGCCTGGGATTGACATATATACACTTATATGTATAAAATAGGTTACCAATAAGAGCCTGCTGTATAAAAAAATGAATAAAATAAATTCAAAAATTAAAAAATAAGTAATACTTAAAAAAATAAAACAGAAAAAAAGTTCTGTCCTTCCCATAGACGTATTTATATGAATGAATTATTTCCATGCTTATATCCATAAATACAAAAAGAGGAATAAAACTTACCTTGAACCAAAAAAGAAAAAAAAAAAACAGAACCCACTGGTCATACAGAGGAAAACCCTATCAGGGCACTTGCTCCAGGGGTAAACAATTCTGAAGTTGGTCACAGGTGGGGAATCATCTCCCATGCAGCCAGCAGCCCCCACACGAGGAGCGTCCTCATTGCAAAGCTGGGGGACCATGAGGAGGCGTCTCTGAGTAAACGTGAGCTGAGCCCCAGGCCAGCTGCTGCTGAACTTTTCCCACCCTTCCCAGGTAAAACACCTGAATGTGTGCAAAGACTTTCAAAACTAGAGGAAGGGGCTTGGAGTCACACCAGCGACAGCACGCAGGCCGACTTGGTGCCTGCAGGCCAGCCAGGATGGTCCTGGCCCCGGGCGCTCGTCTGGAAGCTTTCCATTTCCCTGCCTGAGGTACCTCTCCTGTCCCGGCCCCCACTGCTTTTTTCCTTCCTCACCTCTGCCCGGGGAGAAATTCCAGCAGCAAGTATGGGTGACACATCCTCTTCTTTAGCAGGTGGCAGCCCGGCAACTCCTGCAGAAAGTCCAGCAGAGCCCCAGTCACACTGGGCCACTCATAGAGCCGTGGGCCCTACTCCCTCCCACCAGCCCAACCCCGAGACTGCTGACGGGGCAGAGAATATGGCGTCAGGCACAGCTGCAGAGGCTTTTGCTGCCTGGAGGGGTGTTTATATTGACCTCAACCCAGGCACACCTGGGAAGGGCTGGCCGGCCGGGTCAGGCTGCCCAGGTCAGCCAATCCTCGCCCCTCAGGGGCTCAGAGTTGCAGAAAATGGGCCTTGCTGCACCGGCCAGATCCAAGGAACAGGTGTAGGGTCCCGAGAGTCAGGATAGATAAGGGGCGGCAGCCCTGGCTTGTTTTCGAATCATTTTATCTGGTCCATGAGTGGGAGACAACTTCAAGAAGACCCTCTGCTAATGAGAGGAACCCAGGAGTCAGGGAGAGGAGGGGTGGTGGGTGGAGACAGAGGCCTGGTGCCCCGGCTGCAGTGGAAGCCCCTGGAAGACCAGGCAGAGGGAGGCCGCACAGAGTGAAGCCTAGGGTCACAGACCTGTTGGAGCTGCTGTTTGTTAGTTCAAGCTCTGCTCTGAGGTGCTCTGTGTCAGCTCTGAGTGACAGGGGTGCTGGGGGTGCTCTGCAATGAGGGCTACGTGCACGGTTCCTGTGTGCCCAGCCCTGCCGGGGTACCTGTCCACGGGAGCTCCATATCCAGGGAGGGGCCTGCCCACGAGAGCCCCGTGGGCTGCTGCGTACCTGCCCAGGTGAGCTCCATATCCTGGGAGGGGCCTGACCACAAGAGCCCCGTGGGCTGCTGGGGACCTGGTAGAGGACGCCAGGACAGTCAGTGAAGCCACAGAGGATATACATCTAGTAGTTCCTAATTCCTACACCCTGCTGGTCATTCTACCATCCACCAGGACATGGCATTCTGTATTAGACTTCAATGATGCCTTCTTCTGTATTCCATTAGTCCCAGAGTCACAAGAAATTTTGGCTGTGAGTGGCAGGACTCAACCTACAACAAAAACAATACTGCTGGGCCGTCCTGCCCCAGGGGTTCAAAAATTCCCACACCATCTTTGGGGAAACGTTAGCTAAAGACCTAAAAGATCTACCTCTGGAGAAGGGAACCCTCCTTCAATATGCAGATGACATTCTGATCACCAGCCCGACTAAGGAGGCCTCTGAACTACCTAGCCAATAAAAGATAGAAGGTGTCCAAGGAAAAGGCTCAAATATCACAAACTAAGGTGGCCTTCCTGGGCTTCATTCGCACAGAAGGTCGGAGAAGCCCACCCCAGGAAAGGGAAGAAGCCATTTACAGCCTCACCTTTCCTGAAACTAGAAGACAGCTTAGGGGTTCCTGGGGAGACCGGGGTTTGCTGCATCTGGATCCCTAACTACAGTCTAATAGCTGGGCCTCTATATGAAACACTGAAAGGAAAAGATGATGATCCTTTTGAATAGAATCCAGAAGCGGCCTTTCAAGAATGGAAAGAGCAGTCAATTCAGACCCTGGCCCTGGACCTCCCTAAGTTAGCTAAACCCTTTGACCTTTACATTCCTGGTCCAAGGCGAATCGCCCTTGGAGTATTAGTGCAAAAACTGGGACCACTTGAAATGGAACAATGTAAGAATGCCCTCCAGGCATTGGCCAGCCACCCCATCCGACCAGGATACTGGGGGTATCTAAAAACCTGGAAATCAGCAGCCCGCAAGGCCAGCTCCCTCCTAAGGGAAAAGGACGCCACTTGGTGATCCTAACCACCCACCATGCCCTGAAGTTGCAGGGATTGCTCCGTGGGCACAATGACCTCGAGTGAGGAGGCCCTCCAACACCAACCTCCAGAGAGACAACCTGGGGCAATGGGCCCCCATGACGACTCGTGTGACCATCACTTGACCTGGAGCTTCTCTCAGAAAACAACAAGAGTGTGCCCCAAAAGAGCAGACTATTGCTTACAGGACTTACTGCACCCAGAGCGGAGCTAATAAACTTGGCAGGGGAACCGTAAATAACGCTGCCACCATAGAAAAGCCTACAGACACCGCAGTGACGGCGGCCAATGAGACCGGCTGTACTCCTGGCTACTTCAAAAGGCCGTTGACTGAGTGGCCGTCATGGTCCTGGATCACCACCGGCCCTGGACTGTCTGGGAGTTGAGCAAGCAGGGCTCTGACACCTGGTGCTGTTTGTACGTTAATTCAGTGGCCTAACTGAAGAAAGCACAGACTACTGGTCAGAGCATCTAGGCTGGCAGAAACCATCAGCCTAAGGGGGCCGAACCAATGTGGAGCAGGGTAAAACCGCCCACCCCCCCAGCGTCTCTGCACATCTCTTTCCTGGACCCTTAAAGGTCATTAGAATCTATAAAACTTCCAATGCTGGTGCTCAGGCAGACGAGCAGTGAGGGAGGAGGCCTGCGGACAATCAACCTCACCTGGAGGCTGCTGGGGAGAAGTCCTGCCCCTCCCCCCGGGTATGAGGACACCCAACTCAGCATGAAGCATTTACAGAAGACGTGTCTGCACCCTCAGCGCCCCAAGAATGAGGAATGGGACAAAAGGCAGAGGAGGGCTTTGTCACTGGCAAAGCCCATTAAAAATTCCTGGGAGATAAAAATAGAATCTGGGCAATAAAATAAAGTCTAACCATTTTTTCCTTTGTGCTTTGTCTAATTTCACTTGCTCCTAGGTTTCCACATGCAGAGGTCCCACACCCGACACTTCAGACCCGATTTCCTCGTGCAAAATGGCTGGGCCGACACCTCAGCTCGTGGGGCCCCGTGCAGACTCTGCGACATAGAGCCTGAGCTCCAGCCAACCTGGCCCTCGAGAGCTCCGCCCCCTCCCTCCCGCTGATGCTGACAGGATCCCTACACAGCAGCCCGGCCCACAACCCGCAGGGGAGCACACACTCTCAC
Organism: Balaenoptera borealis; assembly: GCF_965194805.1. NCBI lineage: Eukaryota > Metazoa > Chordata > Mammalia > Artiodactyla > Balaenopteridae > Balaenoptera > Balaenoptera borealis. The sequence continues at coordinate 432,400 of NW_028123550.1, forward strand.
CTCTCCATTCTCTGATCAAAATATAAAGTTTTCCTTTGCTTCTGAACCAAAGTCAGTCTCGATCTGTTGGCTCCAATGACACTGGGCAGGGAGACCCTTGTTGGGGCCCACTCTGCAGGATCAGTAACAGAATTTGAGAACATTGTAACTTCAATGCACAGATGTGTGAGCCAAACTGTAATTAACATAGAGCAGTGTATAAGGCTCGTGTAAAATAAGATGTTTCTAACACTTCCATTTGATATTTCCATCACTTTATTATAAGCAAGTTCAGTGGAGGGGATTGTCTTATTTGGCAGGTCAAGAGTAGAGAAATGCAGTGATTTCTTTCCAAGGATGTACATCTAATAATCTTGGTTGAAGTTTCAACCTTGTTTTGAATGATTTTCCATTGAAAATGATACCTCTCTTTCAGCTCCTAGATTTCTGAGAAGTATAAAATCTTATATTTTTTATTACCAAAGGGGAAAGGTGGGAGGAGGGATAAATTAACAGTTTCAGATTAACATATACACACTGCTATGTATAAAATATATCAACAGGGAACTACTGTATAGCACAGGGAACTATACTCAATATTTTGTAATGACCCCTGAGGGGAAATAATCTGAAAAACAATAGATATCTATATCGACATCATCTATCAACTACAGATAAAATGGAAACTAAAGGAGGCCGATGGTGAGCGTTTCTGAACCTGAAGACTTCAATCATCTAAAGTTCGGACTCTGCCTACGGCCCAAGTCCCTTAATGAACACACATGTACCAGTAGCTTAAAAATTCCCCAGATTGGAGTTCGGGGAGACACTGATTTGGAAAAATCCCTTGTGTTCTCCTTACATACACGGGACCTTTCCTACAGCTAAAACATGCCTGTGACACCCAGAAGATGGAACACGGTTGGATCAGGAAGATTTTGGAAAAGGCACCAAAACGCCTAATTTCCTGGTTGTTGGGTTCAACCCTCCAGCCTTTTTCCTTAAAATCTCCCCACTAGAGGATGTCAGCACCTTCAACATCCAGTTGCACAGAAATCGGAATTTGTCCAAAGGAAGAAGGGGAAGGAGGAGAAACAAGGAGAGCCAAGCCCTAGATGTTCGGAGAGGCACATGTCACTCTACTTTCCAGTCAGGAAGAAGAATTAAGCAAAGGCTTAGCCTGCCACCGGGAACCAGAGTAGGGACAGAAGCAAACGAGCGGTTCTGCAGAAAGCTCCCAAAAAAGCGAGTTGAAAAATGGAGCTCAGGGGCACTGCAATTCACAAACCTGCAGAGTTATAAATGATAACTCTCGTCCATAAATATATTGAGTGAAGGCAACGAAGAGGATTTGAAATTAAGGCAGAATTGCAGGAAACAGATTTCAGGAGATAGATTCGAATCACCACTAAAGCACATGAAAAGCGGCAAAACGTCGACAATGATGCACTTGGCCAAAAAGAGCATATGCGTTTTGTTCTGAATGAATTCAGGAAAAAACCCATAGGCCCTTTTTGGCCAACCAAACAAGCCGGAAATGCAATTCAGCGCTACAAAGAAGTCTGACTTCCCATCGGTCAAAATGGCCTTCCTAAAAAAGTGTAAAACAAGAAAAGCAGGAGAGGCCAGGGAGGAAACAGAGCCTTGCTACACTGATGGGCGGGATGTAAATGGCCAACAGCCACTCTGGAGAAGCGTACGGTGTGTCCTGAAACATCTAAAAAACACAGCTTAGAGAGAATAGGGCACTTCCACTCATGGGGGTATAAATTGGGAAAATGAAAAATCAGCAAGACACAAGCACACCAAAGTTTAGGGCTGCTCTCTTGAAAAGGACCTCCACTTCATTCCACCTTAAATATCCCAGGAAAGAGAAAAATGGATAAAGAAGTTGTGGTCCTTATGTACAATGGAATATCACTCAGCCATGAAATCAATGTCATAAGGCTAGTAGCAGCATGATGAGTGGATTTAGGTACGACGATTCTAAGTGAAATAAGTCACACAGAAAAGGACACTTCTCATAAGGTCTCACTGATAGAGGGAATGTAAAAACCGTTACACTTGAACTGAATTACAAAAGAGAACAGAGTCACACATGCAGAAAACACACTATGGGTGCTAACGGGAAAGGTGAGGTGGGGTGATACATAAAACAAGGGTTTCAAATTAGCTCAGATACCGTTCCATAAACCCAATATGTAATATACAAGACCTACTCCTTGCTCAGAGAACTGGACTCAACACGCCCTGTTCACCGCACAACATTATATCTGACTAGTAATAATCTTAAAACCTATATATTGATATCTCTCTGTTAGTGTGTCAAGTGGATGTAAAGCGGCATAAACACAACAGTGAAAAGCAGCTAAAACCCATTATAAAAATAAATAACTTTGAAAAACCCATGAAACAAAGACAGTGAAAGAGAGCGAAATTCTTACACAATGCGTTCAGGGGCTGTGATGAAACTTGGATTGACCATATCTAGACCCACAGCTGGATGAGACATAAGGGTGGACACTCTTGCGGCTGAGAGGTTTGGTGAGGTTGGGTGAGCAAATGCAGACCCTTTAAAGTACTACTGCGTGGTACCCATCCCATGGGTCCCAAATCTCCAGGTTCAAGGGCATCTTCCTACATCGAAAACATGCATGAGAAACCCAGAAGATGGTACACCGTGTGATGGGGAAAGGTTTCTAAAACGCACCTCATTTCTCATCTCCTTGTGCCCGGGTTCGCCATTCCAGCCGCTTTTCTAGCAAGCTCCCTACTTGGAGCATCAGCACCTTTAACCTCCTGTTCCATACAGGTTGCAATTTGTCCTGAGGATGAACGGGTAGATGGGGAACCAATGAGAGACTAGTTCTTGGTGTTGGGACAGGCAAAGGTCACACTATTGTCCCATCAGGAAGAAGAATTTACCACAGACTCAGCCTGCCCCCCGGAACCAGAACAGGGCCTGAAGCCATCCTGCGCTTTTGCGGCCATCTCCAAAAAAGCGAGTTGTAAAATGGAGCTACAGGGCACTGCAATTCACAAACCTGCAGAATTATAAATGATAACTCTCGTCCACAAATATATTGAGGGAAGGCAAAGAAGAGGATTTGAAATCAAGGCAGAATTGCAGGAAACAGATTTCACGAGGTAGATTCGAATCGCCTTTAAAGCACATGAAAAGCGGCAAAACGTCGACAATGATGCCCTTGGCCAAAAAGGGCGTATGCGTTTTTTCCTGAATATATTCAGGAAAAAACGCATACGCCCTTTTTGGCCAACCAAGCAACCTGGAAAGGCAAATCAGCGTTACAAAGAAGACTCGCTACCCATCGCTCAAAAGGGCCATGCTGAAAAAAGTGTCAAAACCAGAAATGCAGGACAGGCCATGGAGAAATGGGTGCCTTGCTACACTGATGGGCGGGATGTAAATTGCCAACAGCCACTCTGGAGAAGTGTACGGTGTGTCCTGAAACATCTAAAAAACACAGCTTAGAGAGCATAGGGCACTTCCACTCATGGGGGTATAAATTGGGAAAATGAAAAATCAGCAAGACACAAGCACCCCAAAGTTTAGGGCTGCTCTGTTGACAAGGACCTCCACTTCATTCCACCTTCAATATCCCAGGAAAGAGAAAAATGGATAAAGAAGTTGTGGTCCTTATGTACAATGGAATATCACTCAGCCGTGAAATCAATGTCATAAGGCTAGTAGCAGCATGATGAGTGGATTTAGGTACGACGACTCTAAGTGAAATAAGTCACACAGAAAAGGACACTTCTCATAAGGTATCACTTATAGAGGGAATGTAAAAACCGTTACACTTGAAATGAATTACAAAACAGAACAGAGTCACACATGCAGAAAACACACTATAGTTGCTTAACGGGAAAGGTGAGGTGGGGTGATACATAAAACAAGGGTTTCAAATTAGCTCAGATACCGTTCCATAAACCCAATATGTAATAGACAAGACCTACTCCTTGCTCAGAGAACTGGACTCAACACGCCCTATTCACCGCACAAGAATATATCTGACTAGTAATAATCTTAAAACCTATGTATTGATATCTCTCTGTTAGTGTGTCAAGTGGGTGTAAAGCGGCATAAACACAGCGGTGAAAAGCAGCTAAACCCCATTATGAAAATAAATTACTTTGAAAAACCCATGAAACAAAGACAGTGAAAGAGAGAGAAATTCTTACACAATGCGTTCAGGGGCTGTGATGCAACCTGGATTGACCATATCTAGACCCACAGCTGGATGAGATCTAAGGGTGGACACTCTTGGGGCTGAGAGGTTTGGTGAGCTTGGGTGAGCAAACGCAGACCCTTTAAAGTAATACTGCGTGGTACCCATCCCATGGGTCCCAAATCACCAGGTTCAAGGGCATCTTCCTACATCGAAAACATGCATGAGAAACCCAGAAGATGGTAAACCGTGTGATGGGGAAAGGTTTCTAAAACGCACCTCATTTCTCATCTCCTTGTGCCCGGGTTCGCCATTCCAGCCGCTTTACTAGCAATCTCCCTACTTGGAGCATCAGCACCTTTAACCTCTTGCTCCGTACAGGTTGCAATTTGTCCTGAGTGTGAACGGGAAGACGGGGAACCAATGAGAGACTGGCTCTTGGTGTTGGGACAGGCACAGGTCACTCTATTTTCCCATCAGGAAGAAGAATTAACCACAGGCTCAGCCTGCCACCCGGAACCAGAACAGGGCCTGAAGGCATCCTGCGCTTTTGCGGCCAGCTCCCTAAAAAGCGAGTTGTAAAATGGAGGTTCAGGGCACTGCAATTCACAAACCTGCAGAGTTATAAATGATAACTCTCGTCCACAAATATATTGAGGGAAGGCAAAGAAGAGGATTTGAAATCAAGGCAGAATTGCAGGAAACAGATTTCAGGAGGTAGATTCGAATCGCCTTTAAAGCACATGAAAAACGGCAAAACGTTGACAATGATGCCCTTGGCCAAAAAGGGCGTATGCGTTTTTTCCTGAATATATTCAGGAAAAAACGCATACGCCCTTTTTGGCCAACCAAGCAACCTGGAAAGGCAAATCAGCGCTACAAAGATGTCTCGCTTCCCATCGGTTAAAAAGGCCATGCTGAAAAAAGTGTCAAAACCAGAAATGCAGGACAGGCCATGGAGAAATGGGAGCCTTGCTACACTGATGGGCGGGATGTAAATTGCCAACAGCCACTCTGGAGAAGCGTACGGTGAGTCCTGAAACATCTAAAAAACAAAGCTTAGAGAGCATAGGGCACTTCCACTCATGGGGTTATAAATTGGGAAAATGAAAAATCAGCAAGACACAAGCACCCCAAAGTTTAGGGCTGCTCTGTTGACAAGGACCTCCACTTCATTCCACCTTCAATATCCCAGGAAAGAGAAAAATGGATAAAGAAGTTGTGGTCCTTATGTACAATGGAATATCACTCAGCCGTGAAATCAATGTCATAAGGCTAGTAGCAGCATGATGAGTGGATTTAGGTACGACGATTCTAAGTGAAATAAGTCACACAGAAAAGGACACTTCTCATAAGGTATCACTTATAGAGGGAATGTAAAAACCGTTACACTTGAACTGAATTACAAAACATAACAGAGTCACACATGCAGAAAACACACTATGGCTGCTTAACGGGAAAGGTGAGGTGGGGTGATACATAAAACAAGGGTTTCAAATTAGCTCAGATACCGTTCCATAAACCCAATATGTAATAGACAAGACCTACTCCTTGCTCAGAGAACTGGACTCAACACGCCCTATTCACCACACAAGAATATATCTGACTAGTAATAATCTTAAAACCTATGTATTGATATCTCTCTGTTAGTATGTCAAGTGGGTGTAAAGCGGCATAAACACAGCAGTGAAAAGCAGCTAAACCCCATTATAAAAATAAATTACTTTGAAAAACCCATGAAACAAAGACAGTGAAAGAGATAGAAATTCTTACACAATGCGTTCACGGGCTGTGATGCAACCTGGATTGACCATATCTAGACCCACAGCTGGATGAGACATAAGGGTGGACACTCTTGGGGCTGAGAGGTTTGGTGAGGTTGGGTGAGCAAACGCAGACCCTTTCAACTAATACTGCGTGGTACCCATCGCATGGGTCCCAAATCTCCAGGTTCAAGGGCATCTTCCTACATCGAAAACATGCATGAGAAACCCAGAAGATGGTACACCATGTGATGTGGAAAGGTTTCTAAAACGCACCTCATTTCTCATCTCCTTGCGCCCGGGTTCGCTATTCCAGCCGCTTTACTAGCAATCTCCCTACTTGGAGCATCAGCACCTTTAAGCTCCTGCTCCGTACAGGTTGCAATTTGTCCTGAGGGTGAACGGGAAGACGTGGAACCAATGAGAGACTAGCTCTTGGTGTTGGGACAGGCACAGGTCACTCTATTTTCCCATCAGGAAGAAGAATTAACCACAGGCTCAGCCTGCCCCCGGAACCAGAACAGGGCCTGAAGGCATCCTGTGCTTTTGCGGCCAGCTCCCTAAAAAGCGAGTTGTAAAATGGAGGTTCAGGGCACTGCAATTCACAAACCTGCAGAGTTATAAATGATAACTCTCGTCCACAAATATATTGAGGGAAGGCAAAGAAGAGGATTTGAAATCAAGGCAGAATTGCAGGAAACAGATTTCAGGAGGTAGATTCGAATCGCCTTTAAAGCACATGAAAAGCGGCAAAACGTTGACAATGATGCCCTTGGCCAAAAAGGGCGTATGCGTTTTTTCCTGAATATATTCAGGAAAAAACGCATACGCCCTTTTTGGCCAACCAAGCAACCTGGAAAGGCAAATCAGCGCTACAAAGATGTCTCGCTTCCCATCGGTCAAAAGGGCCATGCTGAAAAAAGTCTCAAAACCAAAAATGCAGGACAGGCCATGGAGAAATGGGAGCCTTGATACACTGATGGGCGGGATGTAAATTGTCAACAGCCACTCTGGAGAAGTGTACGGTGAGTCCTGAAACGTCTAAAAAGCAAAGCTTAGAGAGCATAGGGCACTTCCACTCATGGGGGTATAAATTGGGAAAATGAAAAATCAGCAAGACACAAGCACCCCAAAGTTTAGGGCTGCTCTGTTGACCAGGACCTCCACTTCATTCCACCTTAAATATCCCAGGAAAGAAAAATGGATAAAGAAGTTGTGGTCCTTATGTACAATGGAATATCACTCAGCCGTGAAATCAATGTCATAAGGCTAGTAGCAGCATGATGAGTGGATTTAGGTACGACGACTCTAAGTGAAATAAGTCACACAGAAAAGGACACTTCTCATAAGTTATCACTTATAGAGGGAATGTAAAAACCGTTACACTTGAACTGAATTACAAAACAGAACAGAGTCACACATGCAGAAAACACACTATGGCTACTTAACGGGAAAGGTGAGGTGGGGTGATACATAAAACAAGGGTTTCAAATTAGCTCAGATACCGTTCCATAAAACCAATATGTAATAGACAAGACCTACTCCTTGCTCAGAGAACTGGACTCAACACGCCCTATTCACCGCACAAGAATATATCTGACTAGTAATAATCTTAAAAGCTATGTATTGATATCTCTCTGTTAGTGTGTCAAGTGGGTGTAAAGCGGCATAAACACAGCAGTGAAAAGCAGCTAAACCCCATTATAAAAATAAATTACTTTGAAAAACCCATGAAACAAAGACAGTGAAAGAGAGCGAAATTCTTACACAATGCGTTCAGGGGCTGTGATGCAACCTGGATTGACCATATCTAGACCCACAGCTGAATGAGACATAAGGGTGGACACTGTTGCGGCTGAGAGGTTTGGTGACGTTGGGTGAGCAAACGCAGCCCCTTTAAAGTAATACTGCGTGGTACCCATCGCATGGGTCCCAAATCTCCAGGTTCAAGGGCATCTTCCTACATCGGAAACATGCATGAGAAACCCAGAAGATGGTACACCGTGTGATGGGGAAAGGTTTCTAAAACGCACCTCATTTCTCATCTCCTTGTGCTCGGGTTCTCCATTCCAGCCACTTTACTAGCAATCTCCCTCCTTGGAGCATCATCACCTTTAACCTCCTGTTCCGTACAGGTTGCAATTTGTCCTGAGGATGAACGGGAAGACGTGAAACCAATGAGAGACTATCTCTTGGTGTTGGGACAGGCACAGGTCACTCTATTTTCCCATCAGGAAGAAGAATTAACCACAGGCTCAGCCTGCCCCCCGGAACAAGAACAGGGCCTGAAGCCATCCTGCGCTTTTGCGGCCATCTCCCAAAAACGCGAGTTGTAAAATGGAGGTTCAGGGCACTGCAATTCACAAACCTGCAGAGTTATAAATGATAACTCTCGTCCACAAATATATTGAGGGAAGGCAAAGAAGAGGATTTGAAATCAAGGCAGAATTGCAGGAAACAGATTTCAGGAGGTAGATTCGAATCGCCTTTAAAGCACATGAAAAGCGGCAAAACGTTGACAATGATGCCCTTGGCCAAAAAGGGCGTATGCGTTTTTTCCTGAATATATTCAGGAAAAAACGCATACGCCCTTTTTGGCCAACCAAGCAACCTGGAAAGGCAAATCAGCGCTACAAAGATGTCTCGCTTCCCATCGGTCAAAAGGGCCATGCTGAAAAAAGTGTCAAAACCAGAAATGCAGGACAGGCCATGGAGAAATGGGAGCCTTGCTACACTGATGGGCGGGATGTAAATTGTCAACAGCCACTCTGGAGAAGCGTATGGTGAGTCCTGAAACGTCTAAAAAGCAAAGCTTAGAGAGCATAGGGCACTTCCACTCATGGGGGTATAAATTGGGAAAATTAAAAATCAGCAAGACACAAGCACCCCAAAGTTTAGGGCTGCTCTGTTGACAAGGACCTCCACTTCATTCCACCTTCAATATCCCAGGAAAGAGAAAAATGGATAAAGAAGTTGTGGTCCTTATGTACAATGGAATATCACTCAGCCATGAAATCAATGTCATAAGGCTAGTAGCAGCATGATGAGTGGATTTAGGTACGACGATTCTAAGTGAAATAAGTCACACAGAAAAGGACACTTCTCATAAGGTATCACTGATAGAGGGAATGTAAAAACCGTTACACTTGAACTGAATTACAAAACAGAACAGAGTCACACATGCAGAAAACACACTATGGCTGCTTCACGGGAAAGGTGAGGTGGGGTGATACATAAAACAAGGGTTTCAAATTAGCTCAGATACCGTTCCATAAAACCAATATGTAATAGACAAGACCTACTCCTTGCTCAGAGAACTGGACTCAACACGCCCTATTCACCGCACAAGAATATATCTGACTAGTAATAATCTTAAAACCTATGTATAGATATCTCTCTGTTAGTGTGTCAAGTGGATGTAAAGCGGCATAAACACAGAAGTGAAAAGCAGCTAAACCCCATTATAAAAATAAATTACTTTGAATAACCCATGAAACAAAGACAGTGAAAGAGAGCGAAATTCTTACACAATTCGTTCAGGGGCTGTGATGCAACCTGGATTGACCATATCTAGACCCACAGCTGGATGAGACATAAGGGTGGACACTCTTGGGGCTGAGAGGTTTGGTGAGGTTGGGTGAGCAAACGCAGACCCTTTACAGTAATACTGCATGGTACCCATCGCATGGGTCACAAATCTCCAGGTTCAAGGGCATCTTCCTACATCGAAAACATGCATGAGAAACCCAGAAGATGGTACACCGTGTGATGGGGAAAGGTTTCTAAAACGCACCTCATTTCTCATCTCCTTGCGCCCGGGTTCGCTATTCCAGCCGCTTTACTAGCAATCTCCCTACTTGGAGCATCAGCACCTTTAAGCTCCTGCTCCGTACAGGTTGCAATTTGTCCTGAGGGTGAACGGGAAGACGTGGAACCAATGAGAGACTAGCTCTTGGTGTTGGGACAGGCACAGGTCACTCTATTTTCCCATCAGGAAGAAGAATTAACCACAGGCTCAGCCTGCCCCCGGAACCAGAACAGGGCCTGAAGGCATCCTGCGCTTTTGCGGCCAGCTCCCTAAAAAGCGAGTTGTAAAATGGAGGTTCAGGGCACTGCAATTCACAAACCTGCAGAGTTATAAATGATAACTCTCGTCCACAAATATATTGAGGGAAGGCAAAGAAGAGGATTTGAAATCAAGGCAGAATTGCAGGAAACAGATTTCAGGAGGTAGATTCGAATCGCCTTTAAAGCACATGAAAAGCGGCAAAACGTTGACAATGATGCCCTTGGCCAAAAAGGGCGTATGCGTTTTTTCCTGAATATATTCAGGAAAAAACGCATACGCCCTTTTTGGCCAACCAAGCAACCTGGAAAGGCAAATCAGCGCTACAAAGATGTCTCGCTTCCCATTGGTCAAAAGGGCCATGCTGAAAAAAGTCTCAAAACCAAAAATGCAGGACAGGCCATGGAGAAATGGGAGCCTTGCTACACTGATGGGCGGGATGTAAATTGTCAACAGCCACTCTGGAGAAGTGTACGGTGAGTCCTGAAACGTCTAAAAAGCAAAGCTTAGAGAGCATAGGGCACTTCCACTCATGGGGGTATAAATTGGGAAAATGAAAAATCAGCAAGACACAAGCACCCCAAAGTTTAGGGCTGCTCTGTTGACAAGGACCTCCACTTCATTCCACCTTCAATATCCCAGGAAAGAGAAAAATGGATAAAGAAGTTGTGGTCCTTATGTACAATGGAATATCACTCAGCCGTGAAATCAATGTCATAAGGCTAGTAGCAGCATGATGAGTGGATTTAGGTACGACGACTCTAAGTGAAATAAGTCACACAGAAAAGGACACTTCTCATAAGGTATCACTTATAGAGGGAATGTAAAAACCGTTACACTTGAACTGAATTACAAAACAGAACAGAGTCACACATGCAGAAAACACACTATGGCTGCTTAACGGGAAAGGTGAGGTGGGGTGATACATAAAACAAGGGTTTCAAATTAGCTCAGATACCGTTCCATAAACCCAATATGTAATAGACAAGACCTACTCCTTGCTCAGAGAACTGGACTCAACACGCCCTATTCACCGCACAAGAATATATCTGACTAGTAATAATCTTAAAACCTATGTATTGATATCTCTCTGTTAGTGTGTCAAGTGGGTGTAAAGCGGCATAAACACAGCAGTGAAAAGCAGCTAAACCCCATTATAAAAATAAATTACTTTGAAAAACCCATGAAACAAAGACAGTGAAAGAGAGCGAAATTCTTACACAATGCGTTCAGGGGCTGTGATGCAACCTGGATTGACCATATCTAGACCCACAGCTGGATGAGACATAAGGGTGGACACTGTTGCGGCTGAGAGGTTTGGTGAGGTTGGGTGAGCAAACGCAGCCCCTTTAAAGTAATACTGCGTGGTACCCATCGCATGGGTCCCAAATCTCCAGGTTCAAGGGCATCTTCCTACATCGGAAACATGCATGAGAAACCCAGAAGATGGTACACCGTGTGATGGGGAAAGGTTTCTAAAACGCACCTCATTTCTCATCTCCTTGTGCTCGGGTTCGCCATTCCAGCCACTTTACTAGCAATCTCCCTCCTTGGAGCATCATCACCTTTAACCTCCTGTTCCGTACAGGTTGCAATTTGTCCTGAGGATGAACGGGAAGACGTGAAACCAATGAGAGACTATCTCTTGGTGTTGGGACAGGCACAGGTCACTCTATTTTCCCATCAGGAAGAAGAATTAACCACAGGCTCAGCCTGCCCCCCGGAACAAGAACAGGGCCTGAAGCCATCCTGCGCTTTTGCGGCCATCTCCCAAAAACGCGAGTTGTAAAATGGAGGTTCAGGGCACTGCAATTCACAAACCTGCAGAGTTATAAATGATAACTCTCGTCCACAAATATATTGAGGGAAGGCAAAGAAGAGGATTTGAAATCAAGGCAGAATTGCAGGAAACAGATTTCAGGAGGTAGATTCGAATTGCCTTTAAAGCACATGAAAAGCGGCAAAACGTTGACAATGATGCCCTTGGCCAAAAAGGGCGTATGCGTTTTTTCCTGAATATATTCAGGAAAAAACGCATACGCCCTTTTTGGCCAACCAAGCAACCTGGAAAGGCAAATCAGCGCTACAAAGATGTCTCGCTTCCCATCGGTCAAAAGGGCCATGCTAAAAAAAGTCTCAAAACCAGAAATGCAGGACAGGCCATGGAGAAATGGGAGCCTTGCTACACTGATGGGCGGGATGTAAATTGTCAACAGCCACTCTGGAGAAGCGTACGGTGAGTCCTGAAACGTCTAAAAAGCAAAGCTTAGAGAGCATAGGGCACTTCCACTCATGGGGGTATAAATTGGGAAAATGAAAAATCAGCAAGACACAAGCACCCCAAAGTTTAGGGCTGCTCTGTTGACAAGGACCTCCACTTCATTCCACCTTCAATATCCCAGGAAAGAGAAAAATGGATAAAGAAGTTGTGGTCCTTATGTACAATGGAATATCACTCAGCCATGAAATCAATGTCATAAGGCTAGTAGCAGCATGATGAGTGGATTTAGGTACGACGATTCTAAGTGAAATAAGTCACACAGAAAAGGACACTTCTCATAAGGTATCACTGATAGAGGGAATGTAAAAACCGTTACACTTGAACTGAATTACAAAACAGAACAGAGTCACACATGCAGAAAACACACTATGGCTGCTTAACGGGAAAGGTGAGGTGGGGTGATACATAAAACAAGGGTTTCAAATTAGCTCAGATACCGTTCCATAAACCCAATATGTAATAGACAAGACCTACTCCTTGCTCAGAGAACTGGACTCAACACGCCCTATTCACCGCACAAGAATATATCTGACTAGTAATAATCTTAAAACCTATGTATAGATATCTCTCTGTTAGTGTGTCAAGTGGGTGTAAAGCGGCATAAACACAGAAGTGAAAAGCAGCTAAACCCCATTATAAAAATAAATTACTTTGAATAACCCATGAAACAAAGACAGTGAAAGAGAGCGAAATTCTTACACAATTCGTTCAGGGGCTGTGATGCAACCTGGATTGACCATATCTAGACCCACAGCTGGATGAGACATAAGGGTGGACACTCTTGGGGCTGAGAGTTTTGGTGAGGTTGGGTGAGCAAACGCAGACCCTTTACAGTAATACTGCATGGTACCCATCGTATGGGTCACAAATCTCCAGGTTCAAGGGCATCTTCCTACATCGAAAACATGCATGAGAAACCCAGAAGATGGTACACCGTGTGATGTGGAAAGGTTTCTAAAACGCACCTCATTTCTCATCTCCTTGTGCCCGGGTTCGCTATTCCAGCCGCTTTACTAGCAATCTCCCTACTTGGAGCATCAGCACCTTTAAGCTCCTGTTCCGTACAGGTTGCAATTTGTCCTGAGGATGAACTGGAAGACGTGGAACCAATGAGAGACTAGCTCTTGGTGTTGGGACAGGCACAGGTCACTCTATTTTCCCATCAGGAAGAAGAATTAACCACAGGCTCAGCCTGCCCCCGGAACCAGAACAGGGCCTGAAGGCATCCTGCGCTTTTGCGGCCAGCTCCCTAAAAAGCGAGTTGTAAAATGGAGGTGCAGGGCACTGCAATTCACAAACCTGCAGAGTTATAAATGATAACTCTCGTCCACAAATATATTGAGGGAAGGCAAAGAAGAGGATTTGAAATCAAGGCAGAATTGCAGGAAACAGATTTCAGGAGGTAGATTCGAATCGCCTTTAAAGCACATGAAAAGCGGCAAAACGTTGACAATGATGCCCTTGGCCAAAAGGGCGTATGCGTTTTTTCCTGAATATATTCAGGAAAAAACGCATACGCCCTTTTTGGCCAACCAAGCAACCTGGAAAGGCAAATCAGCGCTACAAAGATGTCTCGCTTCCCATCGGTCAAAGGGCCATGCTGAAAAAAGTCTCAAAACCAAAAATGCAGGACAGGCCATGGAGAAATGGGAGCCTTGCTACACTGATGGGCGGGATGTAAATTGTCAACAGCCACTCTGGAGAAGTGTACGGTGAGTCCTGAAACGTCTAAAAAGCAAAGCTTAGAGAGCATAGGGCACTTCCACTCATGGGGGTATAAATTGGGAAAATGAAAAATCAGCAAGACACAAGCACCCCAAAGTTTAGGGCTGCTCTGTTGACAAGGACCTCCACTTCATTCCACCTTCAATATCCCAGGAAAGAGAAAAATGGATAAAGAAGTTGTGGTCCTTATGTACAATGGAATATCACGCAGCCGTGAAATCAATGTCATAAGGCTAGTAGCAGCATGATGAGTGGATTTAGGTACGACGACTCTAAGTGAAATAAGTCACACAGAAAAGGACACTTCTCATAAGGTATCACTTATAGAGGGAATGTAAAAACCGTTACACTTGAACTGAATTACAAAACAGAACAGAGTCACACATGCAGAAAACACACTATGGCTGCTTAACGGGAAAGGTGAGGTGGGGTGATACATAAAACAAGGGTTTCAAATTAGCTCAGATACCGTTCCATAAACCCAATATGTAATAGACAAGACCTACTCCTTGCTCAGAGAACTGGACTCAACACGCCCTATTCACCGCACAAGAATATATCTGACTAGTAATAATCTTAAAAGCTATGTATTGATATCTCTCTGTTAGTGTGTCAAGTGGGTGTAAAGCGGCATAAACACAGCAGTGAAAAGCAGCTAAACCCCATTATAAAAATAAATTACTTTGAAAAACCCATGAAACAAAGACAGTGAAAGAGAGCGAAATTCTTACACAATGCGTTCAGGGGCTGTGATGCAACCTGGATTGACCATATCTAGACCCACAGCTGAATGAGACATAAGGGTGGACACTGTTGCGGCTGAGAGGTTTGGTGAGGTTGGGTGAGCAAACGCAGCCCCTTTAAAGTAATACTGCGTGGTACCCATCGCATGGGTCCCAAATCTCCAGGTTCAAGGGCATCTTCCTACATCGGAAACATGCATGAGAAACCCAGAAGATGGTACACCGTGTGATGGGGAAAGGTTTCTAAAACGCACCTCATTTCTCATCTCCTTGTGCTCGGGTTCGCCATTCCAGCCACTTTACTAGCAATCTCCCTCCTTGGAGCATCATCACCTTTAACCTCCTGTTCCGTACAGGTTGCAATTTGTCCTGAGGATGAACGGGAAGACGTGAAACCAATGAGAGACTATCTCTTGGTGTTGGGACAGGCACAGGTCACTCTATTTTCCCATCAGGAAGAAGAATTAACCACAGGCTCAGCCTGCCCCCCGGACCCAGAACAGGGCCTGAAGCCATCCTGCGCTTTTGCGGCCATCTCCCAAAAACGCGAGTTGTAAAATGGAGGTTCAGGGCACTGCAATTCACAAACCTGCAGAGTTATAAATGATAACTCTCGTCCACAAATATATTGAGGGAAGGCAAAGAAGAGGATTTGAAATCAAGGCAGAATTGCAGGAAACAGATTTCAGGAGGTAGATTCGAATCGCCTTTAAAGCACATGAAAAGCGGCAAAACGTTGACAATGATGCCCTTGGCCAAAAAGGGCGTATGCGTTTTTTCCTGAATATATTCAGGAAAAAACGCATACGCCCTTTTTGGCCAACCAAGCAACCTGGAAAGGCAAATCAGCGCTACAAAGATGTCTCGCTTCCCATCGGTCAAAAGGGCCATGCTGAAAAAAGTGTCAAAACCAGAAATGCAGGACAGGCCATGGAGAAATGGGAGCCTTGCTACACTGATGGGCGGGATGTAAATTGTCAACAGCCACTCTGGAGAAGCGTACGGTGAGTCCTGAAACGTCTAAAAAGCAAAGCTTAGAGAGCATAGGGCACTTCCACTCATGGGGGTATAAATTGGGAAAATGAAAAATCAGCAAGACACAAGCACCCCAAAGTTTAGGGCTGCTCTGTTGACAAGGACCTCCACTTCATTCCACCTTCAATATCCCAGGAAAGAGAAAAATGGATAAAGAAGTTGTGGTCCTTATGTACAATGGAATATCACTCAGCCGTGAAATCAATGTCATAAGGCTAGTAGCAGCATGATGAGTGGATTTAGGTACGACGATTCTAAGTGAAATAAGTCACACAGAAAAGGACACTTCTCATAAGGTATCACTGATAGAGGGAATGTAAAAAGCGTTACACTTGAACTGAATTACAAAACAGAACAGAGTCACACATGCAGAAAACACACTATGGCTGCTTCACGGGAAAGGTGAGGTGGGGTGATACATAAAACAAGGGTTTCAAATTAGCTCAGATACCGTTCCATAAAACCAATATGTAATAGACAAGACCTACTCCTTGCTCAGAGAACTGGACTCAACACGCCCTATTCACCGCACAAGAATATATCTGACTAGTAATAATCTTAAAACCTATGTATAGATATCTCTCTGTTAGTGTGTCAAGTGGGTGTAAAGCGGCATAAACACAGAAGTGAAAAGCAGCTAAACCCCATTATAAAAATAAATTACTTTGAATAACCCATGAAACAAAGACAGTGAAAGAGAGCGAAATTCTTACACAATTCGTTCAGGGGCTGTGATGCAACCTGGATTGACCATATCTAGACCCACAGCTGGATGAGACATAAGGGTGGACACTCTTGGGGCTGAGAGGTTTGGTGAGGTTGGGTGAGCAAACGCAGACCCTTTACAGTAATACTGCATGGTACCCATCGCATGGGTCACAAATCTCCAGGTTCAAGGGCATCTTCCTACATCGAAAACATGCATGAGAAACCCAGAAGATGGTACACCGTGTGATGTGGAAAGGTTTCTAAAACGCACCTCATTTCTCATCTCCTTGTGCCCGGGTTCGCTATTCCAGCCGCTTTACTAGCAATCTCCCTACTTGGAGCATCAGCACCTTTAAGCTCCTGTTCCGTACAGGTTGCAATTTGTCCTGAGGATGAACTGGAAGACGTGGAACCAATGAGAGACTAGCTCTTGGTGTTGGGACAGGCACAGGTCACTCTATTTTCCCATCAGGAAGAAGAATTAACCACAGGCTCAGCCTGCCCCCGGAACCAGAACAGGGCCTGAAGGCATCCTGCGCTTTTGCGGCCAGCTCCCTAAAAAGCGAGTTGTAAAATGGAGGTTCAGGGCACTGCAATTCACAAACCTGCAGAGTTATAAATGATAACTCTCGTCCACAAATATATTGAGGGAAGGCAAAGAAGAGGATTTGAAATCAAGGCAGAATTGCAGGAAAGAGATTTCAGGAGGTAGATTCGAATCGCCTTTAAAGCACATGAAAAGCGGCAAAACGTTGACAATGATGCCCTTGGCCAAAAAGGGCGTATGCGTTTTTTCCTGAATATATTCAGGAAAAAACGCATACGCCCTTTTTGGCCAACCAAGCAACCTGGAAAGGCAAATCAGCGCTACAAAGATGTCTCGCTTCCCATCGGTCAAAAGGGCCATGCTGAAAAAAGTCTCAAAACCAAAAATGCAGGACAGGCCATGGAGAAATGGGAGCCTTGCTACACTGATGGGCGGGATGTAAATTGTCAAAAGCCACTCTGGAGAAGTGTACGGTGAGTCCTGAAACGTCTAAAAAGCAAAGCTTAGAGAGCATAGGGCACTTCCACTCATGGGGGTATAAATTGGGAAAATGAAAAATCAGCAAGACACAAGCACCCCAAAGTTTAGGGCTGCTCTGTTGACAAGGACCTCCACTTCATTCCACCTTCAATATCCCAGGAAAGAGAAAAATGGATAAAGAAGTTGTGGTCCTTATGTACAATGGAATATCACTCAGCCGTGAAATCAATGTCATAAGGCTAGTAGCAGCATGATGAGTGGATTTAGGTACGACGACTCTAAGTGAAATAAGTCACACAGAAAAGGACACTTCTCATAAGGTATCACTGATAGAGGGAATGTAAAAACCGTTACACTTGAACTGAATTACAAAACAGAACAGAGTCACACATGTAGAAAACACACTATGGCTGCTTAACGGGAAAGGTGAGGTGGGGTGATACATAAAACAAGGGTTTCAAATTAGCTCAGATACCGTTCCATAAACCCAATATGTAATAGACAAGACCTACTCCTTGCTCAGAGAACTGGACTCAACACGCCCTATTCACCGCACAAGAATATATCTGACTAGTAATAATCTTAAAAGCTATGTATTGATATCTCTCTGTTAGTGTGTCAAGTGGGTGTAAAGCGGCATAAACACAGCAGTGAAAAGCAGCTAAACCCCATTATAAAAATAAATTACTTTGAAAAACCCATGAAACAAAGACAGTGAAAGAGAGCGAAATTCTTACACAATGCGTTCAGGGGCTGTGATGCAACCTGGATTGACCATATCTAGACCCACAGCTGAATGAGACATAAGGGTGGACACTGTTGCGGCTGAGAGGTTTGGTGAGGTTGGGTGAGCAAACGCAGCCCCTTTAAAGTAATACTGCGTGGTACCCATCGCATGGGTCCCAAATCTCCAGGTTCAAGGGCATCTTCCTACATCGGAAACATGCATGAGAAACCCAGAAGATGGTACACCGTGTGATGGGGAAAGGTTTCTAAAACGCACCTCATTTCTCATCTCCTTGTGCTCGGGTTCGCCATTCCAGCCACTTTACTAGCAATCTCCCTCCTTGGAGCATCATCACCTTTAACCTCCTGTTCCGTACAGGTTGCAATTTGTCCTGAGGATGAACGGGAAGACGTGAAACCAATGAGAGACTATCTCTTGGTGTTGGGACAGGCACAGGTCACTCTATTTTCCCATCAGGAAGAAGAATTAACCACAGGCTCAGCCTGCCCCCCGGACCCAGAACAGGGCCTGAAGCCATCCTGCGCTTTTGCGGCCATCTCCCAAAAACGCGAGTTGTAAAATGGAGGTTCAGGGCACTGCAATTCACAAACCTGCAGAGTTATAAATGATAACTCTCGTCCACAAATATATTGAGGGAAGGCAAAGAAGAGGATTTGAAATCAAGGCAGAATTGCAGGAAACAGATTTCAGGAGGTAGATTCGAATCGCCTTTAAAGCACATGAAAAGCGGCAAAACGTTGACAATGATGCCCTTGGCCAAAAAGGGCGTATGCGTTTTTTCCTGAATATATTCAGGAAAAAACGCATACGCCCTTTTTGGCCAACCAAGCAACCTGGAAAGGCAAATCAGCGCTACAAAGATGTCTCGCTTCCCATCGGTCAAAAGGGCCATGCTGAAAAAAGTGTCAAAACCAGAAATGCAGGACAGGCCATGGAGAAATGGGAGCCTTGCTACACTGATGGGCGGGATGTAAATTGTCAACAGCCACTCTGGAGAAGCGTACGGTGAGTCCTGAAACGTCTAAAAAGCAAAGCTTAGAGAGCATAGGGCACTTCCACTCATGGGGGTATAAATTGGGAAAATGAAAAATCAGCAAGACACAAGCACCCCAAAGTTTAGGGCTGCTCTGTTGACAAGGACCTCCACTTCATTCCACCTTCAATATCCCAGGAAAGAGAAAAATGGATAAAGAAGTTGTGGTCCTTATGTACAATGGAATATCACTCAGCCGTGAAATCAATGTCATAAGGCTAGTAGCAGCATGATGAGTGGATTTAGGTACGACGATTCTAAGTGAAATAAGTCACACAGAAAAGGACACTTCTCATAAGGTATCACTGATAGAGGGAATGTAAAAAGCGTTACACTTGAACTGAATTACAAAACAGAACAGAGTCACACATGCAGAAAACACACTATGGCTGCTTCACGGGAAAGGTGAGGTGGGGTGATACATAAAACAAGGGTTTCAAATTAGCTCAGATACCGTTCCATAAAACCAATATGTAATAGACAAGACATACTCCTTGCTCAGAGAACTGGACTCAACACGCCCTATTCACCGCACAAGAATATATCTGACTAGTAATAATCTTAAAACCTATGTATAGATATCTCTCTGTTAGTGTGTCAAGTGGGTGTAAAGCGGCATAAACACAGCAGTGAAAAGCAGCTAAACCCCATTATAAAAATAAATTACTTTGAATAACCCATGAAACAAAGACAGTGAAAGAGAGCGAAATTCTTACACAATTCGTTCAGGGGCTGTGATGCAACCTGGATTGACCATATCTAGACCCACAGCTGGATGAGACATAAGGGTGGACACTCTTGGGGCTGAGAGGTTTGGTGAGGTTGGGTGAGCAAACGCAGACCCTTTACAGTAATACTGCATGGTACCCATCGCATGGGTCACAAATCTCCAGGTTCAAGGGCATCTTCCTACATCGAAAACATGCATGAGAAACCCAGAAGATGGTACACCGTGTGATGTGGAAAGGTTTCTAAAACGCACCTCATTTCTCATCTCCTTGTGCCCGGGTTCGCTATTCCAGCCGCTTTACTAGCAATCTCCCTACTTGGAGCATCAGCACCTTTAACCTCCTGTTCCGTACAGGTTGCAATTTGTCCTGAGGATGAACTGGAAGACGTGGAACCAATGAGAGACTAGCTCTTGGTGTTGGGACAGGCACAGGTCACTCTATTTTCCCATCAGGAAGAAGAATTAACCACAGGCTCAGCCTGCCCCCGGAACCAGAACAGGGCCTGAAGGCATCCTGCGCTTTTGCGGCCAGCTCCCTAAAAAGCGAGTTGTAAAATGGAGGTTCAGGGCACTGCAATTCACAAACCTGCAGAGTTATAAATGATAACTCTCGTCCACAAATATATTGAGGGAAGGCAAAGAAGAGGATTTGAAATCAAGGCAGAATTGCAGGAAACAGATTTCAGGAGGTAGATTCGAATCGCCTTTAAAGCACATGAAAAGCGGCAAAACGTTGACAATGATGCCCTTGGCCAAAAAGGGCGTATGCGTTTTTTCCTGAATATATTCAGGAAAAAACGCATACGCCCTTTTTGGCCAACCAAGCAACCTGGAAAGGCAAATCAGCGCTACAAAGATGTCTCGCTTCCCATCGGTCAAAAGGGCCATGCTGAAAAAAGTCTCAAAACCAAAAATGCAGGACAGGCCATGGAGAAATGGGAGCCTTGCTACACTGATGGGCGGGATGTAAATTGTCAACAGCCACTCTGGAGAAGCGTACGGTGAGTCCTGAAACGTCTAAAAAGCAAAGCTTAGAGAGCATAGGGCACTTCCACTCATGGGGGTATAAATTGGGAAAATGAAAAATCAGCAAGACACAAGCACCCCAAAGTTTAGGGCTGCTCTGTTGACAAGGACCTCCACTTCATTCCACCTTCAATATCCCAGGAAAGAGAAAAATGGATAAAGAAGTTGTGGTCCTTATGTACAATGGAATATCACTCAGCCGTGAAATCAATGTCATAAGGCTAGTAGCAGCATGATGAGTGGATTTAGGTACGACGACTCTAAGTGAAATAAGTCACACAGAAAAGGACACTTCTCATAAGGTATCACTGATAGAGGGAATGTAAAAACCGTTACACTTGAACTGAATTACAAAACAGAACAGAGTCACACATGCAGAAAACACACTATGGCTGCTTAACGGGAAAGGTGAGGTGGGGTGATACATAAAACAAGGGTTTCAAATTAGCTCAGATACCGTTCCATAAACCCAATATGTAATAGACAAGACCTACTCCTTGCTCAGAGAACTGGACTCAACACGCCCTATTCACCGCACAAGAATATATCTGACTAGTAATAATCTTAAAAGCTATGTATTGATATCTCTCTGTTAGTGTGTCAAGTGGGTGTAAAGCGGCA